>NW_016107444.1:277826-279874 GCF_001604975.1 Cebus imitator
AAAAAAAAAAAAAAAAAAACACCTCAAAATAAATTACTCCAAAACTCAGTGGCATGAAACAATTATTGTCCTAGGCTCGTGAATTCTATGGTTCATGAATTTAGACAGGACACAGTAGGTATGGCTTGTGTCTGCTCTGTGATGTCTGGGGATTCAGCTGTTAAGACTCAAAGTCTGGAAGTGACTCAGTAGCTGAGGGGTAAAATTATCTGGAGGCATTTCACTAACATGTCTGGTGGTTGATGCTGATTATTGTTTGAGGCCTTAGCTGGGGCAACTGGCTAGAAAACCTTCATGGAGTTTCTCCGTGTGATCTGTGCTTCTTCAAGCGCAGGCCTCCACACAGTCAGAATTCTTACATGTCAGCTCAGGGCTTCAAAGGCGACTGTCCCAGGTAAACCAGACAGCAGCTGTATGGCCTTGAACATGACTTCTGTTGCATTCTGTTGGTTGTAAGTGAATCTCTAAAGGTGAGCAGATACAGTTCTTTCGTCTCAGTGGGGGGAATGTCAAGGTCACACTGCACAGAAGCGAGTGGAATAGGAGTTATTGTTGTAGTCGTCTTTAGAAAATACATCTGCCACGTCCTGCTCTTTATATTTTCTGGATACTAGTCCTTTATTAATTATATATGCTGCAAATATCTTCTCCCACTCTGAGGATTAGGTTTTTGCGGCCTTAACGATGACTTTTGTTGAACAGAAGTTTATTTTAATTTAGCAAAATGATCAGTCAGTTTCTTTATGGTTGGTGCTGTAGATGTCTTAATAACACTGAAACCATCAAGCAAGCTATTCTTTTATGTCTTCTGAAAGTTTTATGATTTTGCCTTTCACATTTAGGTGTTTGCACAATTACTATGCAATTTATTGCTGCTTATCATCGAATCTTCTTTGTCCTGCTTTGTAATAGTGGAGCCAGACCTTGCAAACATTTCTCCTTTGTTAACTGACACAATGGTAGGTCTTGCCAGACGAGATTGCTAGAGGGACATTGCCAGAGGAAGGGACTCTCTTCCTGGTTGGGGTGCTTTTTCTTCTTGTTGCACTGGTACGGATGCCAGCAGGCGGTTTCCCAGCGAGGCACCCCCACGGCAGGCGGTTTCCTAGCAAGTTTCGTCAGTGCCCCAGCAGACGGTTTCCTTCCTGCCACCCTGGTCTGTGCTACCTGCTCTCCCATCCACTGGAGCACAGCAACACTCTCTAAGGGAGGTCTGAATCTCAGCGTTGGGTTGGGCAGCCCTATTCCAAGCATATTCCTTTCCTTGGTACTCTGCCTTCACCGCTCCCTACATCTCCTATGCCTGTATTATTCTCAGTTCTTTGCACATTTAAGTAGTTAACCCTTTGTGACTAATCATTCTTTTCTTTTTCTTTCTTTTTTTTTTTTGAGACAGTCTTGCTCTGTTTCCCAGGCTGGAGTGTATTGGCACAAATCACAGTTCAGCCTCGACCTCCTGGGCTCAAGCAATTCTCCCACCTCAGCCTCCCAAGTAGCTGGGACTATCGGCACGTACTACCACCATGCCCAGCTACATTTTGTATTATTTTTCATGGAGGCAGAGTCTCACTATGTTGCCCATGCTGGTCTCAAACTCCTGGGCTCAAGTGATCCTCCCACCTCAGCCTCTAGAAGTGCTGGCATTACAGGTATGAGCCACCACACCTGGCCTAGTAATTCTTTACATTAAAATTTCCTTGTTCAAAGTACTGGCATGATTTCTTTTTCCTGACTGGAACCTGACTGACAAATCAGTCAGATTTAATCCTCCTGGAAGAGATTTCATATATGGTATGATCGGATTTCAACTTCATTTTCTCCATCCACACTGCCAATTGTCTGAGCGCCAGGTTTTGGAAAGAACATCTTTCCCCTACTGTTCTTTGGTGATGGCTCTGTTGGCCGTGTATCAGGAGTCCATATATGCTTGGGTCTGTTTCTAGCCTGTCTGTTTTACCCATTTTTCTATTTCCGCCTGCACTAATCACTCCATGTCTTTCTTTCTTTCTTTCTTTTTTTTTTTTTTTGAGACAGAGTCTCACTCTGTC
>NW_016107444.1:280324-289770 GCF_001604975.1 Cebus imitator
TTTTTTGTTTTTTTGAGACAGGATCTTGTTCTGTTGCCCAGGCTGGAGTGCAATGGCATGTTCTCTCCTCACTGCAACCTCTGCCTCCCAGGCTTAAACAATCCTTCTGCCTCAGCCTCCCAAGTAGCTGGGACCATAAGCATGCACCATCATGCCTGGCTAATTTTTGTATTTTTTATGGAGATGGAATTTTGCCATGTTGCCCAGTCTGGTCTTGAACTTCTGAACTGAAGTGGTTCACCCACCATGGCCTGCTGCAGTGCTGGGATTACGGGCAGGAGTCACCGCACCTCATCTCAAATTCACCTGATTTAATCTCATAGGTTAATTTTAGTCAAATATGGACAACAAATAAAAAAAGAAAATCTGCTGCATGAGGAAATACACCACCATAAGATAGAGTAACAACACAGATTTAGTTAATCTAGTTAACTAGATTTAGTTCATCTGTTTTGTTATTGCTGGTTCTGCTGACACTATCTCATGTTAAACTAAATCTGTTTAGTTTAAAGCACTAGGCTTAAACTAAGAGTAACTCAAAACTCAGTGCTCTAGGTTTCTGGTATTGGCATTTTCCCCATTGTAGTATTTATTTATTTGTTTTTGAAACAGAGTCTCACTGTTGCCCAGGCTGGAGTACAGTGGCTTGATCTTGGCTCACTGCAATCGCCACCTCTTGGGTTCAGGTGATTCTCCTGCCTCAGCCTCCTGAGTAGCTGGAACTACAGGCACCCACCACCGCACCTGGCTAATTTTTATATATACTTTTTTTCCATAGAGAAGAGGTTCCGCCATGTTGGCCAGGCTGGTCTCCAACTCCTGACCTCAAGTGATCCACCTGCCTCAGCCTCCCAAAGTGCTGGGATTAGAGGCATGAGCCACCACACCTGGCCTCCCCATGCTAGTCTTGTTTCCATATGGGCATATCATCGATTTCAGCTCTTTGTGTCTGTTTCAGGCCCCTACAGATTTTCCTTAGTTACTTGTAGTCCTAACTAAGTGTATATCTATTTGTTGAAATGCATCCACTATCAATGCATTTTAAAGAAGAGCTTTTCAAAATATCTAGTGAGATGGTATCTTAATGTAGTTTTGATTTGCATTTCTCTAATGACCAGTGATGATGAGCATTTTTTCATATGTTCGTTGGGGGCGATCATAAATAAATCTGGAGACAACAGATGCTGGAGAGGATGTGGAGAAATAGGGACACTTTTACACTATTGGTGGGACTATAAATTAGTTCAACCATTGTGGAAAACAGTGTGGTGATTCCTCAAGGACCTAGAGATAGAAATTCCATTTGACCCAGCAATCCTATTACTAAGTATATATCCAAAGGATTATAAATAGTTCTATTATAAGGACACATGCACACGAATGTTCATTGCAGCACTGTTTACAATAGCAAAGACTTGGAACCAACCCAAATGCCCATCAATGATAGACTGGAAGGGGAAAATGTGGCACATATACATCATGGAATACTATGTAGCCATAAAAAACGGTAAGTTCGTGTCCTTTGTAGGGACATGGATGAACCTGGAAACCATCATTCTCAGCAAACTGACACAAGAACAAAAAATCAAACACTGCATGTTCTCACTCATAGGAGGGTGTTGAACAGTGAGAACACAAGGACACAGGGAGGGGAGCATCACACGCTGGGGTCTGTGGGGGGGAACTAAGAGGGGGACAGCAAGGAGTGGGAAGTTGGGGAGGGATAACATGGGGAGAAATGTCAGATATAGGTGATAGGAAGGAAGGCAGCAAACCACATTGCCATGTATGTACCTATGCAACAATCTTGCATGTTCTTTACAGGTACCCCAAAACCTAAAACGCAATAAAATATATATTTTAAAAAAATCTAGTGAGCCATACCACTAGTGGCAGAAATCTTTTTGTTGTTATATTGTCTAGAGTGTTATTATATGTAACATTACCAACTTGTTCTAAAATGTTAGATAATTTTTCTTAATGGAACTGGCAACACCATATATTGGGAAAGTTAATGTCCAGAGCCTTTCCATTTCAGTTATTTCTCTGAGATTCCATAATTTTGCTTAGGGGAGAGACTAGAAGTGGTGCATAACCAGAATAATATCCCCATAATCACGTAAGCCAGGCCAATTCCTTAGGAACCAAAAGTAAGCTCATGTACCACAGATGAAATAAGTCCCAGTAAATGATCACCAACAGTCTAATTGGGTAATTGAGCAACTGAATAGCGGAAGATTAAGATACAGTGATGTATTGAACTCAGGGAAATATCATAAGGATTAATACAACATTCATTATAATTACATTGGCTATTGGCCACAGGAACTAATCCATTTTGAATGAAACATTAAAACCCTTTAATGGTGGTGGCTATTTGTGGAAAGAGTGTGGAAGTATTGGAAATTACACTGGGGACTGTGTGCATTCGGAGGGTTTTATTGGTCCTAGATCAGCAGCAGTCAGAAACAATTTTTTTGTGTGTCCCAGGCTTCAAAAGTCTCCCTAGATGAGGGACATTGGTATCATGGGGGTCCCCTGAGAACAGATTCAACACTCAGAGATATGAAGTTTCTTTATGAACAGAATGGATAGTTTAAGGAAAGTGTCATATTTTTATCCCTGGATTTTTGTCACACAAAAGCCATATACCACTATTCAGACAAAGGTCCATGAGTCATTTTAAAACTTTTCTTGATCTTTGGGATAGATCTATTCTTTCTGGAGGGGAAGATCCTTATTACCTTGGCACGGCAAGTTGTCTGTAGCTTAGAAATGAGACCCCAAACCGAACTGACACATTCAGAAAGGACAATGTCACCAGCACTGTGATAACTGCTTGTTAAAGCTAACCTCATCATTTGGTCTCTTGTTCATAGAGCAGAGGGGACCAGCGCACTCACTGTGTCTTTAAACATTTTTTGTGGGGTTGTGGGGGAGAGACAGAGTCTCACTCTGTTGCCCAAGCTGGAGTGCAGTGGTACCATCGTAGGTCACTATATCTTCAAACTCGTGAACTCAAGCAGTCCTCCCTCCTCAGCCTCCTGAGTAGCTAGGACTATGAGGTGTGCCATCACACTCAGCTAATTAAAAAAACTTTTTTGTTTTGAGAGATGGGGTCTTGCTAATTTGCCCAGGCTGGTCTCAAACTCCTGAGCTCAAGCAAGCCTCCTGCCTCTGCCTCCCAAAGTGCTAGGATTATAGGCACGAGCCACTGCATCCAGCTACCTTTAAACTTTTGAGGTAAGAATTGAGTAGGGCTTTTTGGGGGTCAAATGAGAGAAAATTGCTAATTGCTTAAGTTTTTTCCTTGCAGAAGAGAGGTTGGTGACAGAATTACTCTCTTTAAAGTTTTAACTTCTTACATTGCTCACAAACTAGCCCACTCCCAGCCTCCTGCTCAGTTGGCATCCAGGGAGCAAATAATAAGCCAATAGAAAATAGCCACCAAGTTGTTCTTGAGGCTAAAAGTTCATGAAATAGGCACAAGAAGCTGCCATGCCCCTGAGACAGACATCTCGAGCTGGGAAACCTGGACGAGGGTACGTGGATGGTGAGTAGAAGCCAGGGTGGTCCTCTCTAGGGAAGTTAAGTGATGCTTCTTTCCTCTGATTAATCTTCATGTACATTCAACCTCCAGCTCAGTTTCACCAGGGTGATTGTTTAGATTCTTGTTTCTGTGCATGGAAAGTTTGGACACACTTCAGTAATGCTCTGTGATAATCTAGCAAAATGTCGTTTCATACATAAATGTTTTCCAAGTGGATGGTCCCTGAGAAGTGTAGAAGGAAGTTGCATGCGCCTGTACATAATTCTTGAGAATCATGAGCAAGACATCTGGCCATTTTGGTGGATACATCTTAACCGATTTATTTTTCGAAATCTCATTGTATCTTACGAATTGTAGGTGGTGTAAGCGGTGATGGGATTAGTGTGTCAGAAAGACTTCACACATTTCCTTATAATTTCACCTGAAAACTAAGGGCTATGATCATTGTTGAAGGTGAAAGTTGCCTAATCCTGGAAGTAAAGCTCTTAAAAAGTTTTTGCCAAGTACAATTGCTCACACCTGTAATCACAGCACTTTGGGAAACCAAGGTGGCAGGATCGCTTGAGCTCAGGAGTTCGAGGCCGGCCTGGCCAACATAGTGAGATCTTGTCTCTACAAAAATTTTTAAAAGTTAGCTAGATGTGGTGGGCTTGTGCCTGTGGTCTTAGCTGCTTGCAAGGCTGAGGTGAGAGGATGACTTGAGCCTAGAAGATCAAGACTGCAGCTTGCTATGATTGAGCCACTGCACTCTAGCCTGGGCAACAGAACAAGATCTGGTCTCAAGAAAAAAGTTTTTGATTGGTAGTGACTGTGTAAGCCTTTGCTCATTGCTGAGTTTCTCTGTGTTCTAACAACATACATGAGGCCAGGTGCGGTGGCTCATGCCTGTAATCTCAGCACTTTGGGAGGCCAAGGCAGGCGGATCACTTGAGTCCAGGAGTTCCAGACCATCTTGGGCTACATAGTGAGACCCTGTCTTTACAAAAAAAATAAAAATTAAAAAAAAAAAAAAGGAATTACCAAGCCATGATCTGGGTAGAAACAACCTAAATATTTACAAATATCCTTTGTGGTAAAAGATGAGGTGCTTGTATTTATGGGCTATACACGCACACACACACACACACACACACACACACACACGGCACTGTTCTAGTTGCTGGGGATAAAGTGACTAAAGCAGGTAAAAACCCTTTCCCTCATAGAGCTAATGTTCTAAAGGGGAAGACAGAAAACAAACAAGGTACAGAAGTAATTATATATTATGCTAGGTCATACTTACAGAGAAGATAAAGGAAGGAAAGCAGATAAGAGAGTATGTACATGGTAGATGGAAGAGGATTGCAGTTTTCAACTGGGTGGTCAGAACAAAGCTTCACTGAGAAGCGGACCTTTGAAGAACGCTGGAAGGAAATAACCGTGAGCCATGTGGCTATCTGAGGGAAGAGCATTCCAAGGCCATGAGTAATATATTTTGCATAAATTCCATTAAGAAAGACAGGCTGGGCATGATTGCTCATGCCTATAATCCCAGCACTTTGGGAGACCAAGGTGGGAGGATCATTTGGGCCCAGGAGTTCGAGACTAGCGTGGGCAACATATTAAAACCCCATCTCCATAAAAAAGTAAAAATAAAAAAATAGGAATTTGGCTGGGCATGGTGGTGTGTGCCTGTAGTCCCAGCTACTCAAGAGGCTGAGGTGGGAGAATCACCTGGACCCACGAGTTCGAGGCTGCAATGAGCTGTGATCATGCCATTGTGCTTTAGTCTGGGTGATAGAATTGAGACTCTGCCTCAAAAAAAATAAAGAGAGAGAGCACAATGGCCTGCTACATTCCTGTTATTATTGGAGGCCTGGGAGATGCAGAGGAACCAGTAAAGCTTTTCACTGAGGTAGATGATAAGCAGGAGATAATGCTGTTCTGGAAACCGAGTGAAGAAAATGTGTCGAAGGAGGAGAGAGTGACCAACTCCGTCAAATGCTGCTGGTCTTCGAGTAAGGTGGGAAGCAAGAGCAGACCAGCCCTGGAGGAGCATGAGGTGAAGACCCAGGGAGGGGGCGCTGGGGGACCAGATGTAGGGAAAGTGGAGACAGTGAGTATAGACACTTGCGTTGAGGGATTATGCTTTAAAAGAGAGCAGAGAAACAGTACGATAGCTGGAAGGCGAAATAAGGAAAAGCTTAGCCTTTGCCTTTTTGTTTCCTGGGTTTTTGGAGTGGTTGGAAAATAATACAGCATCTTTGCATACTGATGGAGATTGCCCGCTGGAGAGTGAATAGAAATGGTATAGGAGAGTTAGGGAAATTGCAGGAGCAAAGAGAGGGCACAGCCAGCCGGGAGAGAAGGCAGAGGATTTGCGTTCTGATGCTGTTGGCTTGGTGGGTTTGACGGCTTGTGGGAGTTCTCTCCTGGTGGCCTCTATTAGGAAATAAGATGCAAGGTCATCAGCAGAGAGTTAGGATGGAACATGTATAAAGAGGGAGGGAAAGCTGTGAAATAATTAACTCAGAGAGGAGGAGAGTTAATGGACTAGAAAAATGTAGAATAATTGCCAGGAAGTTAAGTGCCCACTTGAGGTAAGTGGTCATGAATTTAAAGTAGTCCGGTCAACACAGTTGCTTTTCTTCAGCCACATTCGGCAGCATCAATGTAGAAATGGAAGAATTGGATTTCGTAAGGGTTTGGATTTTGCCAAGCAAGTAATATAAATTGAGGGTTGATAATGCAGTTGAGGGTAATTGCAACGGCTGATAATGATTGAGCATAGACTTTAAACTGGGTGAGAAGGTATATTGGTCGGTTCAGGCTGCCATAACAAGATACCACAGAATGGGTGACTTAAACGACAGACCTTTACTTTCTCATCATTTTGTTTGTTTACTTTGAGACAGGATCTTGCCCTGTCACCCAGGCTGTACTGCAGTGGTGTGATCATGGGTCACGGCAGCATTGACCTCCCTGGGCTCAGGAGATCCTCCCACCTCAGCCTCCCAAGCAGCTAGGACTACAGGTGTGTACCACCACACCCGGATAAATAAAACAGTTTTTTTTTTTTTTTTGTAAAGATAGGGTCTCCCTATGTTGCCCAGGCTGGTCTCAAACTCTTGGCCTCAAATGGTCCTCCCACATCAGCCTCACAAAATGCTGGGATTATAGATGCAAGCCACCACACCCGACTATTTTCTCCTAATTTTAGAAGCTGGACGTCCAGGATAGAGGTACAAGGAGGGTATGGTAGGTTGCTGGTGAGAACCTTTTTTCTGGCTTGTAACCATCTGCCTTCTGGCTGTCCTCACTTGGCCTCTGTCCTCACAGAGTCACAGAGAGATCTCTGGTGCCTCTTCATATATATATATGTATATATATATATACACACACATATATATGACATGAGAAATGTGTGTTTAATGGCAAACTTTGGCACATTCCAACACCAGGAATAACATGAAGTCACAGAAGCAAGTATGGGTAGGTGATGTCCATGGAGCTTCGCATGATGAAGAGGATGAGGAAGTCCACCATCAAACAGAAGAGTCCTATGGCCTCAGACAGGACAAAGCCCACAGTGGCACCAGAAAAGAGCTGCTGCTTGAGAGACAGGCTCCTGGCATAGCCCTATCAAGCTGCCAAGCACTTTTTGTTTGTTTTTTTTTTTGAGACAGAGTCTTGCTCTGTCACTCAGGCTGGAGTGCAGTGGCACAATCACAGCTCACTGCAGCCGTGACCTCCCAGGCTCTAGCAGTCCTCCCACCTCAGCCCCCCAAGTAGCTGGCACTACAAGCACCTGACACCACGCCTGGCTAATTTTTGTATTTTTTAGTAGAGACAGGGTTTTGGCATGTTGGCCAGGCTAGTCTTGAACTCCTGACCGCAGGTGATCAACCCACCCCGGCCTCCCAAAGTGTTGGGATTACAGGCGTGAGCCACTGCGCCCAGCCTGCTTAGGCTATTTAGATGAATTCTCTGGCCTGTTCCAGAAGACCCAGGCCAGATCAGAACTGGAAAAATGAGTGGAGGCCCAGTGGTCAGCATCTTTTCCGTCTGCACACCCACTGCCCTGCAGCCCTTTCTCAGCCTTGCCCATGGTGATTTATTCCTGTTGATATGGGGACACTAGTCCTATGGGATAGGGGCACTCTTAGCCTTAATAGGGATAGGGACTTCATTTAGCCTTAATTACCTCTTTACAAATCCTATGTCCAAATACAGTCACCCTGGGGGTTAGAGTTTCAACATATGAATTTATCGTGGGGGGCACAATTTAGTCTGTAACAGGAAGGAAGATGAGGGGCAGTGGTAAGGTGGTGAGTTGAGTGCATTGCGGGTAATGATCGTCGGAGGTGGAGTGTTAGGTGCCAGCTGAAACAGGAGGGGCTGCTTGGAGAATGGGGTGTGTGGAACCAGGAGTATAGAAGCATTGCAATAATTTGTCGTAACAAAATCTAGGGTATGACCATGGGGATGGTGGCTGAGTTCATGGATAAAAAGACCACAAGAGGAGCGTTTGCTAAGGAACCAAGAAGCCAAAGCATTAGAAAGAACATCTCTGTGTACACTGAAATCAGCAGGAACTATCACAGGAATGGTGCTGAAGAGACTTACAGTGAGCCAGGTGTTAAATCTCCAAGGAAGGAGGGAGAATAACCTAAGGTAAGGGCAGCAAGGGCAGGGGTACACTGGGGGAAAAGTATACACTGGGTATACTGGGGGAAAAATGCAGCATAACCAAACACAAGTCATAGAGGAAAATATCTGCCACGCTTATAACTACCAGGAGTGTCACAGAATGGATTCTTCAGATGCAGATGCTGAGATGGAATCTGAAGTGTGAGAAGCTTAGTAGGAATCAACTCTTGTGAAAGGAAGGAGAAGGAAGCAGGATGGGGCAGAGGAAGAACTTGAACTGAGATGCGGGCCCCACAAAGCCTCAACCAACCCAGCGGGGAGCTCTGGAGCAAACACTGTACATCAAAGTGTTCTAAGTTAGGCCAAAATAGCTGGGCCTTTCTACCAGCTACGGATTGCTGGGAAGCGTATGACCTTGGGTGAAGCAGCTCTCTGCAGATGAGGCAGATCCTGAAATAGCTGACAGCTGGAGGCTGTCTGCCTAATGCACTCCCCGCAGCTGGGCAACAAGTTCTTCCTTGAAGGGGCTTCTGGGCAGTACATCTCTGTGTCTGCCACAAAGAGAGTCGTATTTTATTTTGCAAACATAAAGAACCCGTACAAATCACTATGAACTTCTGAGTTGCCAAAGATAATAGCGGCTGTCTAAATCTGAATCGCTTCACATCCCAAATAACTATATAGAACAGAGGTCAGCAAATAGTCTTGTGGGGTAGGCACCTGTTTTTGTCAACACATCAGTTAGTTCATGCATTGTAAGGGTGCTTCATTTACAAAGGCAGGTTGAGCAGTGTGATAGAGATAGTATGGGATGGCCTGGTGGCTCACGCCTGTAATATCAGCACTTTGGGAGGCCAAGGCAGGCAGATCACTTGAATTCAAGGAATTCAAGACCAGCATGGGAAACATGGTGAAAATCTGCCCTTACTAAAAATATAAAAAATTAGCCGGACATTGTGGTGCACGCCTGTAGTCCCAGCTACTTGGGGAGCTGAGAGGGGAGGATCCCTTGAGCCTGGGAGATCAAGGCTGCAGTGAGCTTTGACCATGCCACTGCACTTTAGAGTGGGTGATAAAGTGAGACCCTGTCTCAAAAAAAGAAGAGAGAGAGGGACATTATGGTCTGCAAGCCTCAATTATTTACTATATGGCCGTTTAAGAAAAGTTTGCTGGTCAGGTGCTGCCACACCTGTAATCCAGGCAGGGGGATCTCTTGAGGAGTTCTAGACCAGCTTGGGCAACACAGTGAGCTCTTGTATCTATGGGG
>NW_016107444.1:289845-292728 GCF_001604975.1 Cebus imitator
AAAAAAAAAAAAAGAAAAGAAAAGAAAGAAAAAGAAAGAAAAAAGAAAATAAACTAAAACTAATTTCTCAGCATAACTAGATGACAGAGAATTCCTAAACTTTAAATTACCTGCAAGTAGCAGAAATAAACACCAAATCCCAGTGAGATGGCTTTCACGATTCTACTGCAAATCTTTGTGGAGAGCAAGGGCAGTCCTGGAAAAACTGTGGAAGAGAAGAGGGGGCAGGTAACAGCAGGCCAAAGATTGATCTGAAATCATTGTGTGAAAGAGAAAGTCCGCCCTAAGTGAAACAACACTGAAAATGAATCCTGCAGATCAGAGCACTGACCACGGGGAGGGACTTAAAAAGGCAGCGCAGCCTCAAGGAGACAACCTCAGAGAAGTCTCGCTTCTGGGGGAATAGAATGCAAGAAAGGAAAGGAGAGGCGCCCTTTGAAGATTAGGTAGTGAAGAGGAAAAGAATCAAAAGGTGCTATACCCAGTGAGTACCAAGGGGAAAAAAAAGAATCAAAAGAGGAAAATGTAGGGCATGTAACACAAAACAGAACCCAAAATTTGCAGGAGATACAATTCCCAGCACACACACACACACGCACACACACACACACACACACACAGAGCTGTCCATTAAAGCAGCAGTTCTCAGACTTGTTTGGTTTCAGGACTTTGTTACACTCTTAAAATGAGTACCCTAAAGAGCTTTTGTATTTGTAGGTTATATCTATCAACATTTACTATATTCAATATTAAAACTGAGAATTTAAAAAGTATTTTAGGAATTAATTTAAAAAGAATAATAAACCGATTACATATTAACATAACTATTTTTAAATGAAAAATAACTATAGTTTTACAAAACAAAAAATTTCATGAGAAAAGTGGCATTATTTTACATTTTTGCAAATCTCTTAATAATCGCTTAATATTTGGCTAAACAGAAGCAGCTGTTCTTATATCTGCATGTCTAAACTCAAACTGTTGCAATATCACATGCCTGTAGCTTCTAGAAAGTCCACACTTGTGGGCCACGCACAGTGGCTCACACCTGTAATCTCAGCACTTTGGGAGGCCGACGCGGGTGGATCATTTGAGGTCAAGAGTTCAAGACCAGCTTGGCCAACATGATGAGACCCCCATCTCTACTAAAAACACAAAAATTAGCCGGGCATGGTGTAATCTGTAATCTCAGCTACTTGGGATGCTGAGGTAGGAGAATTGCTTGACCCTGGGAGGTAGATGTTGCAGTAAGCTGAGATCATGCCACTGCCACGAGACTCCATCTTAAAAAAAAAAAAGAAAAGAGAAAGAAAATTCCATACTTTTAAGAGAATGAAAGTGAGAAAGACAAAAACATAGTATTATTACTAAAATAGTTTTGACTTTGCAGCTACTCTGAAAGGTTTTGGGGACCCTTAAGTGTTCCTGAATCACGTTTTAAGAACTGCTATATTCATTGCTTGACCCCAGGAGTTTGAGGGTACAGTGGGCTAGGATGGCATCACTGCACCCCATGAGAGAGAAAAACTGTCTCCAAAAAAAAAAGCTGGTTGCGGTGGTGGCTCATGCTTGTAATCCCAGCACTTTGGGAGGCTGGTAGATAACGAGGTCAGGAGATCAAGACCATTCTGGACAACACGGTGAAACCCCGCCTCTACTAAAAATACAAAAATTAGCCCGGTGTGGTGGCACGCACCTGTAGTCCTAGCTACTTGGGAGGCTGAGGCAGGGGAGTTGCTTGAACCCAGGAAGTGGAGGTTGCAGTGAGCCGAGATCACACCACTGCACTCCAGTATGAGCTACAGAGCGAGATTCCCTCTCAAAAAACAAAACAAAACAAAACAAAAAATACTTTAAAAATAAAACCTGAAAAACCACACACACACACACACACACACACACACACACACACAAACCGCCCACCTCCCTCCGCCAAACCTAAAAAGAACTTCTGCGTTACAAAGCTTGTACTTCACTACGCTGACAGAAGGGGATGCCGTTGAACTAAGAATCTTGGAGACCACTCTCATTCCAAAAAATAAATAGCCAAAAACAAACTAAAAGTTTCTGTAAGAAAATAGAAAATAAGAACCAAAATAGTTCAAGTGATGAACATTTCTACATTCCCCCCTACCCAAAAAAATTACCATGAAGCAGAAGAAAAACTGTGTAACATAATACACCAAACTGAATGAATTGTCGTCTTCAGGCAAACATTTGAGGATATGACAAATCACCTTTAGCTTTTTTTATGTTTCCCTTGAGACAGGGTCTCACCATGTTGTCCAGGCTGGATTTGAACTCCCAGGCTCAAGCAATCCTCTCACCTCAGCCTCTTGAGTAGGTGGGTACCCTTTACCTAAAGCGTACAATGTATGTTACTTGAGTGGTAGACCCCTAAAAGCCCTGACTTGACCACTATGTAATCTATGCATGTAACAAAATTATACCTGTACCTTATAAATACATTTATCAAAAAAGAAAAAAGAAAAACCAACTTGAAGCAAAATTCAAAAATTAAAAACAAATGGACATTTTCCTGCTCTAAAGGAATAAATGAGGAGTTTATTGAACTCAGGAAAGATGAAACAGACAAAATGGTTTCAGAAATAAAGCCTACATTATAAGGTACTCAAAGGAGAATAAATTCAAATGGAAATGTCATAAGGGGCATTGAAGAAAGACAATTTTGCTTGATGTGATTTGATTTGTTCATTTTTTGCTTTGGAAAAACCAAAAGAAAATGAAATAAACGGAAAGTGCTGGGAAGAAAGACTTCTCCTCGGGGCCCGGCGCGGTGGCTCAAGCCTGTAATCCCAGCACTTTGGGAGGCCAAGGCGGGTGGATCACGAGGTCAAGAGATCGAGACCATCCTGGTCAACA
>NW_016107444.1:292878-306614 GCF_001604975.1 Cebus imitator
CAGGAGGCTGAGGCAGGAGAATTGCCTGAACCCAGGAGACGGAGGTTGCGGTGAGCAGAGATCGCGCCATTGCACTCCAGCCTGGGTAACAAGAGCGAAACTCCGTCTCAAAAAAAAAAAAAAAAAGACTTCTCCTCTACCAACATAAGTCCAACTGGTTGGGGGCCTGTGAGTTAACCGGCGATAGAATAACAGGGGGACAATATGCATGTGGGTGTACCCCACAGACAGAGTAGCCCCCTGAACAGCTAGGGGTAAATGTTTATATATCAGCCTATATACCACCCCAGTGGGGCTTTAAGACTTCAAAGGACGAAAGGTATACTTTCTTGTTTTTTGTTTTTTTTTTTCATATTGTTCAGTTGTTGGCATATAGAAATGACAAAGTTTGTATGATGATTTTGTATCCTGCAACTTTACTGAATTTATCAGTTCTAAGAGGTTTTGTGGAGTTTTTGCTGTTGTTGTTTTTGAGAAAGAGTCTTACTTGTTGTCCAGCCTGGAGTGCAATGGAACAATCTTGGATCGCTGCAACCTCTGCCTCCCAGGTTCCAGCGATTCCCTTGCCTCAGCCTCCCAAGTAGCTGGGACTACAGGCATGCATCACCACACCCAGCCAACATTTGTATTTTTTGTAGACATGAGGTTTCACTATGTTGCCCAGGCTGGTCCCGAACTCCTGGCTTCAAATGATTCACCCTCCTCAGCCTTGCAAAGTGATGGGTTTACAGGTGTGAGCCACTGCATCTGGCCTTTTGTGGTCTTTGGGTTCTTCTAAATATAAGACCATATTGTCTGTAAACAAGGATAATTTGACTTCTTCAAATTTGGATTCCCTTTACTTGTTTCTCTTGCCTGATTGCTCTGGTTAAGACTTATAGTACTAAAATTTTAAATTAAAAAAATTGTGTGGGTACATATAGATGTATTCTAATACTATGCTGAATAAAAGTGGTGACAGTGGTTTTCCTTGTTTTGTTCTGGATCTTTGAAGAAAGGCTTTCTGTTTTCCCTTTTCAGTATGATACTAGATGTGGGTTTGTCATGTATGACTTTTTATTATGTTGAGGTATGTTCCTTCTATAACCAGATTTTTGAGAATTTTTAATTTATTTTTATTTTATTTTTATTTTTAAAGATGGGGTTTCACCATGATGGCCAGGCTGGTCTTGAACTCCTGACCTCAGGTGATCCACCCACCTCGGCCTCCAAAGTGTTAGGATTACAGGCATGAGCCACAGCGCCCGGCCCCAGATTTTTGAGAATTTTAAATAAAGTTCTAGTTGAATTTTATTAAACACTAAATACTTTTTAAAAAATATCTATTGAAATGATCTTGTGGTTTTTGTCCTTCATTCTATTGATAGGGTGTATCACATTTGTTGCTTTACATATGTTGAACCATCCTTGCATCTTTGGTATAATTCCACTTGATCATGATAAATGATCTTTTTGAGATATAGTCTCACTCTATTGCCCAGACTGGAGTGCAGTGATGTGATTATGGCTCACTGCAGCTTCAAACACCTAGGCTCCCTTCCACCTCAGCCTCCTGAGTAGGTAGAACCACAAGTGTGTGCTATGATGCCTAATGAATTTTTTAGTTTGTTTGTTTATTCATGTTTAGGATTTTTTCATGGTTCAATCTTGGTAGGTTGTATGTGTCTAAAACTTAACAATTTCTTCTAGATTTTTCAATTTGCTGGCATATATTCTCTCGTAATACTCCTAATAGTCTCTAATGATTCTTTGAATTTCTGTGGTGTCAGCTGTAATGTCTCCTTTTTCATCTCTGATTTTATTTATTTGGCTCTTCTCTCTTTTTTAATTAGTCTATTTAAAGGATTGTTAATTTTGTTTATCTTTTCAAAAAGACAACTTTTTGTTTTGTAGATCTTTTGTCCTTTTTTTATTTTTTGAGATGGGGTCTTGCTGTGTTGCCAGGCTGGAGTGCGATGGCACAATCTTGGCTCACTGCAACCTCTGACTCCCTGGTTCAAGCAATTCTCCTGCCTCAGGCTTCCAAGTAGCGGGGATTATAGGCAGGTGCCACCATGCCCAACTAATTTTTGCATTTTTAGTAGAGATGGGGTTTCACCATGTTGGCCAAGATAGTTTTGATCTCTTGACCTTTAGATCCGCCTACTTTGGCTTCCCGGTGCTGGGATTACAGGCACGAGCCACCGTGCCTGCCCAGTTTTTTGTACTTTTTTAGTCTCAATTTTATGCATTTCTCTTCTGGTCATTATTATTTCTTTTCTTCTACTAATATTTTGGTTTGTTTTGCTTTTCTAGTTCTTTAAGATGCATTGTTATTTTAAATTTATTTATTCATTTGTTAATATTTATTTTTAAAAATAGAGACAGGGTCTTGCCATGTTGCCCATGCTGGTCTTAAACTCCTGGCCTCAAGTGATTCTCCTGCCTTGACTTCCCAAAGTGCCAGGATTACAGACATTAGCTATGGCGACTGGTCCTTTCCACTTTTTTGATGTAGGCATTTATTGCTATAATCCCCACTCTGAATACTGCTTTTAGGGTATCACATAGGTTTTGGTATGTTGTGTTTCTATTTTTATTTGTTTGAAAAAATTTTAAATTCTCTTTTTTATTTCTTCATTTACCCAATAGTCATTCAGGAGCATATTGTTTAATTTCCCTGTCTTTGCATAGTTTCCAAAGTTCCTTTTATTATTAATTTCTAGTTTTATTCCATTGTGGTCAGAAAAGATATTTGAGGCTAGGCATGGTGACTCACACCTGTAATGCCAGCACGTTGAGAGACTGAGGAAGGTGGATCACTTGAGGGCTGGAGTGTGAGACCAACCCTAGGCAACATAGTCAGTGCCCATCTCTACAGAAAGTTTTTAAAAATTAGCCAGGCATGGTGGCATATGCCTATAGTCTGAGCTACTCAGGAGGCTGGGTCAGAAGGATCCCTTGAGCCCAGGAGCTGAAGGTTGCAGTGAGCTATGATCATACCACTGTACTCCAGCCTGGGTGACACAGTGAGATCTCGTCTCTGTAAGAAATAAAAATAAAAAATATTAAAAAAGAAAAAAAAAAAAGGCAGGGCTGGGTGTGGTGGCTCATCCCTGTACTCCTAGCACTTTGGGGGCCTCAGGCTGGTGGATTACTTGAGCCCAGAAGTTTGAGACCATCCTGGGAAACATGGTGAAAACCTGTCACTACACAAAATACAAACATTAGCTGGACATGATGACTCATGCCTGTAGTCCCAGCTACTTGGGAGCCTGAGATGGGAGGATCCCTTGAGCCTGGGACGTCAAGGCTGCAGTGAGCCGTGATTGTGCCACTGCATTCCAGCATAGGTGACAGAGTGAAACCCTGTCTCAAAAAAAGAAAATGAAAACGTAAAAAAGAAACAATGCTTTTTATGATTTCTTTCTTTTTTTTATGGGATGGAGTCTCACTCTGTCACCAGGCTGGATTGCAGTGGGATGATCTTGGCTTATGGCAACCTCTGCTTCCCGGGTCCAAGTGATTCTCCTGCCTCAGCCTCCCGAGCAGCTGGGACTATTGGCGCCTGTCACCATGGCTGGCCAATATTTGTATTTTTAGTAGAGCTGGGGTTTCACCACATTGACCAGGCTGGTCTCGAACTCCTGACCTTGTGATCTGTCTGCCTCAGCCTCCCAAAGGGCTGAGATTATAGATGTGAGCCAGCATACCCGGCCCATGATTTCTCTTTTTTAAAAAAAGTTTGTTGAGATTTGTTTTGTGGCCTAACATATGGTCTGTCCTTGAGAATGTTCTATGTGCTGAAGAGAAGAATGTGTATTTGGTAACTGTTAGATGAAATGTTCTGTAAATGTCTATTAGCTCTATTTGGTCTATCGTGCAGATTAAGTTCAATGTTTCTTTGCTGATTTTCTGTCTAGGTGACCTGTCCAATGCTGAAAATGGGAGGTTGAAGTCCACAGCTATAATTGTATTAGAGTCTATCTCTCTCATTAGCTCTAATAACATTTGTTTTATGTGTCTGGGTGCTCCTGCATTGGGTGCATATATATTTACAATTGTTATATCCTCTTGCTGAATTGACCCCTTTATCAATATATAATGATCTTCATCTCTTTTTACAGTTTTTTTCTTGAAATCTCTTTTATCTGATATAAGGGTAGCTACTCCTGCTCTTTTTTGGTTTCCATTTGCATGGAATATCTTTTTCCATATTTTCATTTTCAGTCTACATCTTTATAGGTAAAATGAGTTTCTTATAGGCAACATATGGTTAGGTCTTGTTTTTCTACCCATTCAGCCACTCCATGTCTTTTGATTAAATAATTTAGTCGATTTACATTCCATATTATTACTGACAGGTAATGACTTACTAGTACCATTTGTTGTTTGTTTTCTGATTGTTTTGTTGGCCTTCTCTCCCATCTTTTCTGTCTTCCTTTGTGTAAAAGTAATTTTTCTCTGGTAGTATGTTTTGGTTTCTTGCTTTTTGTTTTCTGTGTTCTATTATGGGGTTGTGTGTGTGTGTGTGTGTGTGTGTGTGTGTGTGTGTGTGTGGTTACCATGAGGCTTACAAACAACATAGTCAACTTTTTGACTTTTTGTTGTCTCTAGATCTTTTTATATTGTCTATCTCTTAAAAGTTGTTGTAGTTATAGTTGTTGATAGATTTGTCTTTTCATCTTCCTTCTAAAGATATGAGTGGTTTATATACCAAAGTTACAGGGCTAGAGTATTCTAGCCTAGAGTATTTGTCTGTGTACTTACTATTACCAGTGAGTTTTATATCTTCAGATGATTTCTTGTTGCTCATTAATGTCCTTCTCTTTTAGATTGAAGAATTCCCTTTAGCATTTCTTGTAAGACAGTTCTGGTGTTGATAAAATCCCTCAGCTTTTGTTTGTCTGGGAAAGTATTTCTCCTTAATGTTTGAAGGATAATTTTGCTGGATATAATGTTCTAGGTTGAAAGTTTTTTTTTCTTCAGCACTTTGAATATGTAATTCCACTCCCTCTTGGTTTGTAATGTTTTTGCTGAGAAGTCCGCTACCAGATATATTGGAGCTCCATTGTATGTTATTTGCTTCTTTTCTCTTGCCACTTTTAGGATCCTTTCTTTATCCCTGACCTTTGAGAGTTTGGGTCAGGCATAGTGGCTCATGCCTGTAATCTAGCACTTTGGGAGGCTGAGTGGGGAGAATCAGTTGAGCCCAGGAGTTTGAGATCAGCCTGGGCAACATAGCAACACCCCACCTCTACAAAAACTTTAAAAACTTAGCTGGGCATGGTGGTGAATGCTTGTAGTCCTGGCTCCTTGGAAGGCTAAGGCAGGAGGATTGCTTAAGCCTGGGAAGTTGAGGCTGCAGTAAGCCATGATTGGGCCATACACTCCAGCCTGGGCAACAGAGTGGGATCATGTCTTAAATTTAAAAAAAATAAAAGAGAGAGAGAGAGTTTGATTTATTACATCCCTCTTATTTGGGTTATATCTACTTGGTGTTCTTTGGCCTTCCTGTACCTGGATATTCACATCTTTCTCTAGGTTTAGAAAGTTTTCTGTTACTATTTCTTTGAATGAACTTTCTGGCTCAACCTCTTTCTCTACATCCTTTTTAAGGCAAATAACTCTTAGATTTGCCCTTTCAAGACTATTGTCTAGATCTTGTGAGCATGCTTCATTTGTTTCTTAATTCATTTTTTTTCTTTTTTCTCTTTTGACTGTATTTTCATTAGGCTGTCTTCAAGCTCACCAATTCTTTCTTCTGCTATTGACTCTGATGCATTTTTCAATTTATTCATTGAATTTTTCAGCTCCAGAATTTCTACTTTTTAAAAAATTATTTCAATTTCTTTGTTAAATTTCTCTGATAGGATTCCAGATTTCTTCTCTGTGTTATCTAGAAGTTTGTTGAGCTTCCTGAAGACAGCTATTTCTAATTCCCTGTCTAAAAACTAAATATCTCTGTCATTCCAGGATCAGTCACTGGTGCCTTATTTAGTGTGTTTAGTGAGGTCAAGAATATTCCTGAATGTTCTTGATGTTTGTAGACATTTAAAAAACTAAATCTAGGCTGGTCATGGTGGCTCACACCTGTAATCCAAGCACTTTGGAGGCCAAGACGGGCAGATCACCTGAGGTCGGGAGTTCAAGACCGGCCTGACCAACATGGTGAAACCCTGTCTTTAAAAAAAAACCAAAAAGCTAAATCTACATCTATCTATCTATCTTATATATAATTTTTTTCCTCCTGCCTCAGCCACAGTGCCCAGCTAGTGGACATTTGTTGATGTCTGGGCATTGAGGAGTTCAGTATTTATTCCAGTCTTTGCAATCTGGGCTTGTTTGTACCTATTCTTCTTAAAAAAGCTTTCCATGAGTTTGAAGAATAGTTTTACTGCCCTAAAAACTCTGACATTTTTAGGTTGATATCTAACATTTTCATTGTAAATGGAATAGTTGCAAAGGATATAATTTCTGGAATACTATAAACATTGACATTTAAAAACACAATTACTATAACACTCTTCTCTAATATCATCTAAATACTAGGAATCTAAGTACCTTCACAATTTTTTAACTTTTTATTTTGAAATAATTCCAGATTTACAGAAAGTTTACAAGAGTACTACAAAGAATTCCCATATACGCTCACTTAGATTCCTCAGATGCTAACTTTTTACCACATTTGCTCTACCTACCTACCTACCTATCTCTTTATTCCCACATACAGTGTAGATTTCCTAAAACCAAGGACATTCTCTTACAGAACCACAATATAAACATCATAATCAGGAAACTAACACTGATATTTACACTAAATGGTCTTATTTAAATTTTTCCAATTGTCCTAATAACATTCATTATAGGCAAAGAAAATCTAGGACCACGAGTTACCTGCAGTTGTTACGTGTCAACTCGTCTTTACATCTGAAATGGTTCCTCAGTCTTTCCTTATCTTTTATGACCTTGACATCTTAAAGAGTACAGTCAGGTTACTTCATGGAACATCCTTCAATTTGGGTTTGTTTGATGTTTCCTCGTGATTAATTCAAGTTATGCATTTTTTGGCAGGAATACCAGATAAATGACGTTGTGCCCTTCTCAATAATCATGTCAGGAGATACATGGTATCTATTTGTCTTTTTACTGGTGATGTTAACTTTAATCACTAACTTCTCCACTATAAAGTTACTATTTTTCTTGATATTTTAAGAAAATTGAATCATATAAAATGCTCAGTTAAAACCACAAAATGCAGCCAGGCACAGCGGTTCATGACTGTAATCTCAGCACTTTGGAAGGCCGAGACAGGCAGATCCCTTGAGTCCAGAAGTTTGAGACCAGCCTAGGCAACATAGTGAAACCCTGTTTCTACAAAAAAAAATATACACAAAAATTAGCCAGGCATGGTGGCATGCACCTATAGTCCCAGCTGCTCAGGTGGCTGAGGTGGGAGGATCACCTGGACCCAGGAGGTCCAGGCTACAGTGAGCTGTGATTGTGTCACTGCACTCCAGCCTGGGCAATAGAGTGAGACACCGTCTCACAAAAAAAAAAAAAGAAAAAAAAAAGATTGGAAGTCAAAATGGGAACAAAGAGGAAGGGCAATGAATAGGAAACAATAATAAATATGGTAGATGTTAATCCAACTATATCAATAATCACTTTAAATGTCAGTGGTCTAAATATACTGATTAAAAGATTTTCAGAGTGGATCAAAAACCAGATCCAACTACCTATTCCTACAAAGAACCCACTTTAGCCTGGGCATGGTGACTCACACCGATAATCCTAGCCCTTTGGGCGGCTGAGGCGGGCAGATCGCTTGAGGTCAGGAGTTTGAGACCAGCCTGCCAAAATGGTGAAACCCGGTTTCCACTAAAAATACAAAAATTAGCCAGGTGTGGTGGTGTGCACCTGTAATCCCAGCTACTCAAAAAACGGAGGCAGGAGAATTGCTTGAACCCAGGAGGTGGAAGTTGCAGTGAGCTGAGATAGTGCCATTGCACTCCAGCCTGGGCAACAAGAGTGAAATTCCATCTCAATAAATAAATAAATTAATTAAATTAAATAAAAAAATAAAGTCATAGCACAAACACCAGGAGTGTATCCTAATGGAAACTGTAGATTTTGGGTGATAATGATGTGTCAGTGTAGTTTCATTGATTGTAACAAAGGCACCATCCTGGCGCAGGATGCTGATAGTGGGAACAGCTGTGCATGTGTGGCCAGAGGGGTACCTGGAAATTTTCTGTACTTTCTACTCAATTTTTCTGTGAACCTAAAACTGCCATAAAAATGTTGTTTGCTATCTTGTTACATATATATATAGAGAGAGAGAGCTTATTTTTTTAAATGTGTGGAAGGACACAAAAGTCTTTTACAGGTAAATGAGAAAAATAATTTAAAATCACCTCCCCAGAGGATTTCTGCCATGTTCGCCAGAATGCTTGTATAATAGCAATCATAGCAGAATTAAAAAATATATATATATTTTTTAGAGCTAGCTGAGGTTTCATTTTGGGGGGAAAAAAGCAATTAAATTGTTTTGTAGCTGGAGGCATGGGCAAGTGGGGGGGTCCCCAGGCAGTAAGCTCCCCGCCATGGGCTGAGGACTAGGGCTGAGCCTCAGGTGGGTCTCCCGTTCCCTGTGCTCCCCTGCACAGCAGCCTCCCTCCCTGCTCTGGGGCAGCTGCAGGAGGGGCAGGCTGGGAGGGGCTGCCGCAGCTGTTCACTTGGGCAGGATGTCAGAGGACTTGGACACCAGCTTCCCATCGCGGGTCTCGATCTTCTTCACAACCACGGCCTTGGTGGTGCTGGTGTGGCTGGAGGAGCTGGAGCCCGTGCCAGAGCCAAAGCTGGAGGCCGGGCCGTGGCTGAGGCCGGGGCCTGTGAGGAGCCCAAAGGCCAAGTTCAGCCCACCTACATAGCCGCTGGTGGTCTTGGTATGGATACTCATGTTCTGCATCCCAGACTCCAGCTGGCTCTCCTCGCCCTCCAGCAGCTTCCTGTAGGGGGCGACCTCGACGTCCTGGGCCAGCTTGACGTTCGCTCATCAGCTCCTGGTGCTCACACAGCTGCTGCGCCATGTCCTGCATGTCCCACTGCAGGGCGGCCTCCAGCTCGGACAGCTTGGCGTTGGCATCCTTAATGGCCAGCTCCCCACGCTGCTCGGCATCTGCGATGGTGGCCTCCAGGAAAGCCCTCTGTCCTGTGAGGCCCTGAATCTCAGACTGGAACTGGTTCATCTCCGAGATGTGTTTTTGTTCACCGCAGGTCATTCCCGTGCATCCCTCCCAGGAAGGGGCCAAGAATCCCCACAGACCCACCTGCCCATCTCCACTCCACTCCCACCCATCTCCTTCTCTGTCCCTCTCTCCATCCTCAGATTCTTCCCCAACCCCCTTCCCATCTGGTCTCCATTGCATCCATATCGCTATCTTTATTTCTGCCTCTTTTCCCATCTGCCTCAATCGCCAGCTCCAGGTGAATCCCAGCTCCCATTGCTATCTCCATCCTGTCCCAGTACACCCCATCCCTATTCTGGTATGTTTTCTTTTCACCCTCACTTTCTCCAGAGTGAAAATTGAGACAGATTCACAAAGAAGTCTAAGAGTTTTGGGGGATGCTGGCAGTCTCTCCATATAGAAATTCTTCCCCAGATTCCAAAGAGAACTTTGAAAGAAATTACTCAAGTCCAGATTTCAGATATAACTTCTTCACTGCCCATGGTGAGTATGGGGGAGGGCTAGGACTGAGATGGGAAGTAGGAGGGAATAAAAGGGAGATAGGGCTCTCTGGAGAGACAAGAAGGTAAAGATTCAACGAGGGAAGCTAAGAAGTCACAGACTAGAAGAAAGGCAGGCAAAAGAGAAAAAAATGTATGGATAACAGATCTCAAATCTAGTTTAACCCTCACTTCTGCCCCCACCTCCCACCCCACACATGTCAGGCTTTGACATAAGGAATTTAGAGAAGAAAAAAGGTGTGGTCTACTCTTTCATTCAATCCAGTATTGCTGAGCATTCCTTTTTTATTCAAATGGAGCAGAAGAAAGGAGCTTGAAATGGACAGTTATCTCCGGTTCATCTGGCTGCACAATGCAGAGATGATTCTCTTTCAGGACGGGAGAGGGGGTGGGGGGTGGGGAGGAGAGAGGTGGGAACGTAATGATGATGGGGATGGGCTGATGAATGGGAGACTGGAGTTTTAAATCACAGTAGTTCTTCCTCCTTTATCTGCGGTTTCAGTTACCTGACGTCGACCACGCTCTGAAATTATTAAATGAGAAATTCCAGAAACAATTCATACGTTTAAAATTGCTTATCGTTCTAAGTAGCATGGGAAGATCTCAACCGATTCCACCCCGCCCTGCCCAGGAGGAATCATTCCTTTGACTCATGCCTTTGTCCAGCATCTCCACTCTGTCTATGCTACCCCTCATTAGACACTTGGTAAAGGTTTCAGTTATCAGATCAACTGTTGTCATATCGCAGTGCTTATGTTCAAGTAAGCCTTATTTTACTTAGTAATGGCCCTAAGTGCTAAAGTAGTGATGCTGGGATATTGTTATGATTGTTCTATTTTATTATTACTTTTAAACTCTTACTGTGCATAGTTTATAAACTTTATCATAGGTATGTATGTATAGGAAAAAAATAGCATATATAGGGTCTGATACTATTCAAAGTTTCAGGAATCCATTGAGCATCTTGAAATGTATCCCCTTGGATAGGAGAAGACTATATATTTATACATATATATATTATATATATTATAATATATAAATATATAATTTTTTTTGAGATGGAGTCTCGCTCTGTCACTCAGGCTGGAGTGCAGTGGCGGGATCTCGGCTCACTGCAAACACTGCCTGCTGGGTTCAAGCAATTCTCCTGCCTCAGCCTCCTGAATAGCTGGGACTATAGGCATGGCCACCATGCTTGGCTAATTTTTTGTATTTTTAGTAGAGACGGGGTTTCACCATGCTGGCCAGGCTGGTCTCGAACTCCTGACCTCGTGATCCACCTGCCACGGCCTCCCAAAATGCTAGGATTATAGGCGTGAGCAACTGCGCCCGGCCAAAAAGAGGACTATTGTATATTGAATGACTAGAAGACAAATGAGCCCACCCAAGATATTGTTTAGGCACAGAGAAGGGACATGTGACAAAACTGAGTTGAAGGCAGTGACTTGGAGGATGATAGAACAGTTTTGTGTCTGTGCCCCCACTGAGTTTCAGATTATTCAGCTGACCAGTCACCTGTTGTTTAGAGCCTCTTTGAGATTCCAGGTTTCTTCCCTTATGTTCATGCTGGGAATTCAGCACTGGAAGCTCTGTGTAGTTGCCTTCTGTTGGAATTAGCAATAGAATCTCACAAATGGTTTAAGCCCAGCTGTGTCTTTTCTCTACTTCTGGAGTGAATCCCAAGAGGCGTTGGAACTTTACTTTTGCTGACTGTTTCCCCATTTTTTCCTTCTGATTCTTTCAGTTTCTGGTTATTGACTAGGGCTGTTTGTGACTCGTCTAATTTGTATTTTGGCCTGTATCCTGTTCCATAGCCTGCCCATGAACGCAGGGGATCGAACCCTAGGTCAGGCTGGGCTGCACTGCTGAGAGGGCAGCCCACACATTCAAGTTGAAATTGTGCAGGGTGGTGAGCTTCCCCCTGGGTAGGTAGCAGCCTTGGCTAGGGGCCTGGCTTCATGGTTTGACTACTAGTGATCTCTGCTGGGCGGCTGATGGGATCTAGTCTCTGATGGGTGAGAGAAGACAGAAAATCTGGTTTGTTAGCTCTTTTTTTTTTTTTTTTTTGAGATGGAGTCTTCCTCTGTTGCCCAAGCTGTAGTGCAATGGCGTGATCTTGGCTCACTACAACCTCTGCCTGCCTCCCTGGTTCAAGCAATTCTCCTGCCTCAGCCTCCCTAGCAGCTGGGATTACAGGCAACTGCCACCATGCCTGGCTAGTTTTTATATTTTTTATAGAGACAGGGTTTCACCATGTTGGCCAGGCTGGTCTCAAACTCCTGACCTCAGGTGATCCACCCGCCTCAGCCTCCCAAAGTGCCGGGATTACAGGTATGAGCCATCTCACTGGTGTTTTTTGTTTTTTGAGATGCAGTTTCACTCTTGTTGCCCAAGCTGGAATGCAATTGTGCGATCTCTGCTCGCTGCAACCCCTGCCTCCTGGGTTCAAGGGATTCTCCTGCCTCAGCTTCCCAAATAGCTGAGATTACAGGCACAGCCCACCACACCTGGCTAATTTTTGTATTTTTAGTAGAAATGGGGTTTCACCATGTTAGCCAGGCTGGTCTCCAACTCCTGACCTCAGGTGATCTACCCACCTCGGCCTCCCAAAGTGCTGGGATTACAGGCGTGAACCACCACGCCCTGCTTGTTAGATCTTTTTGTATGACAGATTATTTATTTGTGAGATCAAATTATTTAAACTCTTTTGTGTCAATGGGAAAAGAGCCCTCTGAGATCTGTCTGAATGGGTGAGTTTTTGTAGTTCTCTGGCTACTGATTATCGAGGAGTTATAAAACTGAAGCTGCAAACTCTGGGGTCTCTAGGCCTGTAAATGAGAAAAGCCTTAAATCTCATTGTGTGAGTGGGGGAAATTTTTCTACCTCCTGAGGGTATTAACAAATTAGATTATAAAGATTTAAATTAAAGGGGCTTTGTCCTGATTGGTTTATAGAGACCAGTAAGAGCTTTTTTAAATCCAATTTTGCCAAAACTCCCAGAAAACAAAGAAGCTGAACTCCTAATACTTTAAATGGGATAAGCGAAACAAAACAAAAAACTTTCTCATAGAAACTACCAGCTTAGAAGGAATTTTATACAACAATCCAAGGCTCATGTAATTGAGAAGGGTTTAATCCTTGGACAAGTCAGACTGATTTGATAATTTTGCCCTAAAAACTAACATCTTTTTCCTGATTTTACCAGTGTAGAGCATAAAACAAACATATGGCAGCAAATCACGCTGCCATGTGTGTACCTATGCAACAATCTTGCATGTTCTTCACATGTAACCCAAAACCTAAAATGCAATTAAAAAACAAAACAAACGAACAAAAAAAACAAACAGATGTTTCAGTTTCTTTGATTTTTTTTTTTTTAACTATATCTCCTGGAATAGGATTAGTTTATTTGAATTTTAAGAATTGCTTTTGTTTTCTCATGGAGAGAATAATCTGAATGCTAAACACACAGAAGTACTCCTCTGCCTCTGTTGGTCTCGGTATCAACCACCCTCATTCCAGCTTTACCTAAATAGGTAAGTTCTGTTCAGAGAGAGAACTGGGAGGTGGGGCATTGAGAACTATCTATTATATACAAATATTTTATCAAATCAACAGTATTTACAAAGAACACATAATATGACCCCCACAGCCATGTATATCTTTTTTATACTTTCTTTTTGTTTTTTTTCTTTTTTCATTTTCTATTTCTCTTTTTCTTTTATTTTTTGAGACAGAGTCTCACTCTGTCCCCCAGGCTGGAGTGCAATGGTGCAATCTCGGCTCACTGCAAACTCTGCCTCCTGGGTTCAAGCAATACTCCTGCCTCAGCCTCCCTAGTAGCTGGGATTACAGGTGTGCACCATGATGCCCAGCTAATTTTTGAATTTTTTTTTTTTTTTTTTTGAGCCGGAGTTTCACTCTTGTTATCCAGGCTGGAGTGCAATGGCGCGATCTCGGCTCACCGCAACCTCCGCCTCCTGGGTTCAGGCAATTCTCCTGCCTC
>NW_016107444.1:307964-319749 GCF_001604975.1 Cebus imitator
TGCTTTGTAGAGATGAAAAAGTCTCACTGTGTTATCCAGGCTGGTCTCAAACTCCTGGGCTCAAGCGATCCACCTGCCTCGGCGTCCTAAAGCACTAAAATTACAGGCATGAGCCACCTTGCCCGGTCTATGTTTTTCTTAATCTTACTATCTCAAATTAGGTATCTATCATTCCCATGAATGTTTTTATGTCTTTATTACATATGTTGATGTATCCATAAACAATTTCTACTATTTTGCATTTCTTTTTGGGACAGAGTCTCACTCAGTCACCCAGGCTGAAGTGCAGTGGCACGATCTTGGCTCACTGCAAACTCCGCCTCCCAGGTTCAAGTGATTCTTCTGTCTCAGCCTCCCGAGTAGCTGGGACTACAGGCGTCCACCACCGCACCTGGCTAATTTTTGTATTTTTAGTGGAGATGGGATTTTACCATATTGGCCAGGCAGGTCTTGAACTCCTGACCTCATGATCCACCTGCCTCAGCCTCCCAAAGTGCTGGGATTACAGGTGTGAGCCACCACGCCCCCACCTTATTTTGCATATTTTAAAGCATTTTGTAACTGCTGTTACATTGCATGAATTCCTTTGCAATTTGCTTTTTTTCTTTGAGCTTATCTTTTTAAACCTTTTTATTTGGGAATAATTTTAGGTTTACAGGAAAGTTGCAAAAGTAATACAGAGAGTTACTGTATGCCTTTCAGTCAGCTTCTAATGTTAACACTATACGTAACTGTGGTACATTTATCAAAACTAAGAAATAAACATTGGAATAATACTATTAACTAAACTACAGACCTTATTCAGATTTCACCAGTTTTTCCACTAACGTTCTTTTCCAGGAGATACCACATTATGCTTAGCAGATTGCATTTTTGAGATGATGACACATGACATTCTAATTCATTCATTCTAACTGAAGTTGGAATCCCATTGTTTGACCATACCACCATGCACTTACACTCCCATCCACAGGTATTCAGGTTGTCTCCAAATTTCTTTTACTGTTACAAAAAACAACGGTGTCCTTGTCTTGTAATTCTGTCCTTATCTTCTTTACACTGTCAGGAAACAGAGAGCATCTATCTACAATTTGTGATGAAGTCTAAGCCTGTACCTTCGAAACCTGGCTCTAACTTTTTCTTCTAGCCTCATCTTCATCTCCCGCCAAACCTCCAGGTTCATGTCTGGGTTTTCCAGCTCTCGCCAATGTTTTCTTTTTCTTTCTTTTTTCTTTTCTAGCATCAGGGTCTCACTCTGTCCAGGCTGGAGTACAGTGGCACGAACCTAGCTCACTTTAACCTTGAACTCCTGGGCTCAAGCAATCCTCCCACCTTAGTCTCCCAAGTACTAGGACCACAGGCACTTGCAACCATGCCTGGCTATTTTTATTTTTAATTTTTGTAGAGACAGGATTTTGTTTTGTTGCCCAGGCTGGTCTGGAGCTCCTGGGCTCAAGCAATCTTCCCGCCTCAGCCTTGCAAAGTGCTGGGATTACGGATGTGAGACACCATACCCAGCCTTGAGCCTTCCCTTTTCTGGACTTCTTTCTTACCCCACCAGCAGCCCCAGCAGTGGCTCTTTGAACGCTGTGCAATTTAAGAGTGTAATAGGGTTCGTAAGGAAAGCTTGGACTGGGCATGAAAGAGACTTAGATTCATGTCTATCTACCTCTTCATTTGACAAAGGGTTTCTAATTATCTTCCATGTGGCAGACACGGTGCTAGGTACCCAGAGGTTTGTCCTTAGACTCTGCCCTTTTCACTCCACATCTCAGGGAATCTTGTTCATTCTAACAGCTCCAACAATGAAATCCATAACTCCAGCCCAGACTTTGCTTCCTCAGCTCCTAACTCACGTATCTAACTGCTTCCTGGACATTCCCACTTCTCATAGGTAACCTCAAGGTCGATTTGTCCAAAAATTAGTTCATGGCTGGGTGCTGTGGCTCATGCCTGTGGTCCCAGCACTTTGAGAGGCTGAAGTGGGAGGATCCCTTGAGCGCAAGGATTCAAGAAATTTCAAGATGGCTTCTTTCAATTTCTGTGGCTATCCAGTTGGAGACATGAAATTTGCAACCTGCTGTTAACCACAGACCACACTTAAGAGTAGCACCAAAGAGGCAACAGAACAGAATGTACATATGTGGTCCTTAGAATAGGAGGGCAGAAGGCAGAAAAAGATTCTTTTAAGCAAACACATAATAACCACAGCATCAATAACTACAAAAGCAATCAGTTCTCTGTACTGAGATGTGGGTAACCCAGGGCAGAGTGCAAAGGAGGCACTCAGGCCAGCCTGAGTGTCAGGGAAGGCACAAGACAGGTAGGATTGGGTGGGGGAAGCACTAGTGACCAGTGGGAAGGACACTCCAGGCAGAGAAACAAGTTCTGGAGACATTCAGCAGCATATGGGTTAGGGGATGATCTTTCCTGTGATTTGATGGCTGCTTCTCTCTGAGCATCACCAGTAGTTTCCACGTGCATAAAACGAATATGATGATCCTTTCTTTGAAACACAAAAAAGGGGAGAAAGCATGAGCTTTGCCTATTACAAGCCTGGTACTTGCTAATGTTGCTGTTTTGTGTGTAAAATATACAGGAGTCAGAGCTGCCACAGACAGTGTAGTGTAGCACTTTGTGGGGGACAGCTCGCTGACCCAGGACTGGAGCCCAGAATGACCAGGGTTCTGGGAGGAACAGTGAAAATGGCAGTGGGGTGGGCAGCATGCCTGCCCCTGAGTCATTCCCAGGCCCAGGCCCAGGCCCTGAGTCACCCTAGGCCTAGAGACACACATGCAGTGTGTCTCTAGGATGGACTGTCAGTGGAGGATGGGGTGCAGTGTAAAGTTGGGGGAGGAGGCTGGACCCCAGGGCAAATTCCAGAATGCCCCAGGCATTCCGGATGTCCACACAAAAATCGGCTCAGAATTAAAAGGCTGAAAGGTGGGGCTGGCTCCTTCCTATTTTGATATGCTTTGAGGCACTTGATAAAGATGTTAATGGGATCATTCATAAATCAGGAAACGAATCCTCTGAGGTGCTGATAGCTAATGAAGCACGTGAGAATCAGGAAGATTAAATCACAAATTTCAAAATATCAGGCTGGAATTTAATCCCAGACCTTGAGTCCAGACTTCATCTCAAGCAGATGGCATGGTTCGGCACATATCCCAACTGCAGTAGTCACATGGAAATGAATTCCCAGTGGTCCTTGCAGTTCACCCAAAGACAGCTTCTGGGAATGGGGCACGGAAATGGGAGGCCAGGGTGCAGCAAAGGCTTCCTGGAGCAGGTGACCCTACGGGAGAGTAGCCTATAATAGACACTCATTAAATGTTAGTAAAACAAATGGAGTTAGTAGATGAAGAAATGGGGGAAGAGCATTCCAGACAGAGATAATACAGGGCCACCTGGCAGGGTCAAGAAGACTTGTAGCCCCTTGGCATACTAAAGTGGGCAGTGGTAGCGGTCTGTCCACATGCAGGCTAGAAGGGGTGCATATCTATAAAGGACTTAATAATAGATCCAACTAAAAGTTGGTCTGCCTTTTATCATTGCTGTGCACCAGTGATTTTAAATAATGTCTGTTGAAATACTCCTCTTCAAAGGCTGGGAACGGTGGTTCACGCCTATAATCCCAGCACTTTGGGAGGCTGAGGCTGGTGGATCACCTGAGGTCGGGAGTTTGACACCAGCCTGGCCAACATGGTGAAACCCCGTCTCTACTGAAAAAATACAAAAGTTAGCCAGGCATGGTGGCATGAGCCTGTAATCCCAGCTACTTGGGAGCCTGAGGCATGAGAATCTTGAATCCAGGAGGCAGAGGTTGCAGTGAGTTAAGATCACACCACTGCACTCCAGCCTGGGCGACACAGTGAAACTCTGTCTCAGAAAAAGAAAAAAAGAAATACTCCTCTCAGAAAAAATCTTCTGTTGGTTTCAGTTCTAAATAATTGTTGCAGATACTGGATTTTATTTGTACATGTAAACTTCACACTAACATATTTTCATTAACAATCCTTTCTAAAATTTTTATTTATTTATTTATTTATTTTGCATTCTTAGTCTTTGCAGTGATCCTTTAATAAACATTGTATTCTATGTGGAAGTTCATTTGGAGAATGCTAAGTTATATGGTCACACTAACACCCACATTTGGAGCCCACTTTAGGCAAGGGTCACATGTTCAACCCTGTGGTATTAGATACATCCAAGTTTACACAGTAGATTCAAAATAAACAATCATGAGTAACTGTCAATGATGATAAGGACAGACAGGGCTTGACTTTTTTCAGTTCTGTCATTCTATGTAACCAATTAGACTTCTGTGTTAAAACAGTGGAACAGAGAGTGCAAACTGAGAGGCAAACCGTTTTTGTTATATGAAAATTTTTAGTTGGTATATGAAATATTTTACTGAATTTGAATAAAAATTTACCTTTGAAACGAAAACCTATTCCTTTAAATTTGTGAATGGTTTTAAAGTGAAAGATGAATAAGGGAAATAAATGTTATAGCCTAAGTATTATCACCTTAATTGTACTTTTGTACATGTTTTGGTTTCATTTATTTATTTTTTGGGGGGACAGAGTTGCCCTCTTGTTGCCCAGGCTGGAGTGCAATGGCGTGATCTCAGCTCACTGCAACCTCCGCCTCCTGGGTTCAAGCGATTCTCCTGCCTCAGCCTCCTGAGTAGCTGGGTTTACAGGCATGCATCACCACACCTGGCGAATTTTGTATTTTTTTTAGTAGAGACCAGGTTTCTCCATGTTAGTCAGGCTGGTCTCAAACTCCCGACCTTGGGTAATCCACCTGTCCTGGCCTCCCAAAGTGCTGGGATTACAGAAATGAGCCACTATGCCAGGACTATGTTTTGGTTTCATTAAAATTTAATTGTTGGTTGCTGGACGATCATTTACATAAGGGAGTGTATCAGACTGTAAGGAAAGGATCAAAATTTAAACAGGTAGATGTGAAAATGATTGAAATAAATAGTTGTGCATTTTTCATTTTTTGGAACCATACTATTAATTTTATATATTTATTTTATGATGTGAGTATATATACAAAGTTTTGGCAAATAACATTTTCACTTTTACCTTTCCGTTTTCTGGCCATTATTATAATTCGTTTTAGTTTATGATCATTTGAAAATATAAAATTTGAATTATGGAAATAATTTTATCTTTAGAGGAGGGGGTATGAAAAATGATCTGTTCTGTGTGTCAAATATAATGCATTCCACAAATACTTCCTAAATGCCAAGTTGGGAGAAACACTAGGTATGTGGGAACTGAAAGAGACTTCAAATGGGAGTCGGAGATGGCCCCAGGAGGAGGTGAAACTGGAGTTGCCAGCTAAGCAGGTGTCAGCCATAGAATCATTAGCCAGTGTTTCTCAAGGGCCTGCTCTCAGCCCCACTCCATGCTAGTAGCTGGGGACCCTAAGACACCATAAGACCCTTCTTACCCCACTGGTTATAATAGAGCCAATGTCCCTGCTCTCACCAATGGCGCACTTGTCTATCAGTACTCCAGATCCTGTCCTTCCTTGATTCATCAATGACTTTGCTCTTATAATTGAGCCCTCTCTTTCTGTATCAGTTTCTCCTTTGGAGAAGCCTCATGGGCCTATCATAGGCCCTCCCTGAACTGCCGTGTCATTTTCCTGCTCTCATTCATAGAAAAACTTCTTTGAGTTGTTTGGAGACAGTGTCCCACTCCATCAACTCCGGTTCCCTTTGCAGCATGCTCCAATCCGGCTTCCATCCTACTGCACATGGTTTTGCCTAAGTCATCAGCGACCTCTGTCTTGCCAAATCCAGTAGTCACTTACCTGTTTATCTCAACTTGTCAGTCTCTTTGGAGGACTTTGCTGTTCCCCTGGGCCTTAAGTGTAGGAGTCCCCAGGCTCTGTCTTCTGCCCTGTCTTCAAACTACCTCTGGAGTTGATAGCATCCGCTCTAATGGCCTTATAACTACCATCTCTATACTGACAACGCCCAAGTTTACATGTACAGCCCTGACCTTCTCTAAGAATAATTAATAGACATCTCAAAATCGATGTCAAAAATGGAAGTCTTGTTTCAGCCACCTCCAAATCTGCTCCTTTTCCTATCTTTCCATATACCAAGCGCCACAATCATCACACAGTTGCTCAAGCCAATAATCTAGGAGCCTCTTTGATTCCTCTTTTTCTCCCTCCCTACCCACTTCTGGTCCCTTACAAGTCCTGGTTTTCATTCTTTTTTTTAAGAAAAGGGGTCTCACTATGTTGCCAAGGCTGCAGTGCACTGGCTCTTCACAGGTGCAGTGATACCGTTACTGTTCAGCACAGGAGTTTGGACCTGCTCCGTTTCTGACCTGGGCCAGTTCATCCCTCTTTAGGCAACCTGCTGGCGCCCCACTCCTGGGAGTTCACCATACTGATGCTGAACTTAGTGTGAATGCCCAATCAGCACAGCACACTACAACCTGGAACTCCTGGGCTCAAGTGCTCTCCTGCCTCAGCCTCCTGAGTAGCTGGGACTACAGGTGGTGGGCACCACCTCCATGACAAACACTGACATCCCTTTCTTAGACAGCTCCTTTAGATTTCTTTCTTTCTTTTTTCTTTTTTTGAGGCGAAGTCTCGCTCTGTGGCCCAGGCTGGAGCGCAATGGCACGCTCTCGGCTTGCCACAACCTCTGCCTCCCAGGTTCAAGCGATTCTTCTGCCTCAGCCTCCTGAGTTAGCTGGGATTACAGGCGTGTGGCACCATGCCCTAATTTTTGTATTTTTAGTAGAGATGGGGTTTCACCATGTTGGGCAGGCTGGTCTCGAACTCCTGACCTCATGATCCGCCTGCCTTGGCCTCCCAAAATGCTGAGATTACAGGCGTGAGCCACCGTGCCCAGGCTGCTCCTTTAGATTTCTAACTGCTGTCTCTGCATCCCTCTTGCCCTTTATAAGTGATAAGGAGCCAAATGGTTTATTTTAAAAAACATGTATCAGATCATACCAATTTCCTGTTTAACATCCATCAGTGCTTAGAATCCATCACACTTAGAATAAAATCCAAACCCCTTTCTATGGACTTCAAGGCCCTATCCCTCTGTCCTCGTGTCACTGCCCTTGTGGTATCACTGTGGTCGCCCTGCCTTCAATTTCCTTCTAGCACTATCCGGCTCTTTCTTGCCTTAGAGCCTTTGGACCTTCCTCTGGCTGGCTCCTTTCAGGCATGTAGCTTTGAGCCCACATTTCTCTGTTTCGGTTTTCCATAGCACTCACCACCATCTAAAATTATAATAGTTATGAACTTTATTACTCATTTCTTGTCTGCCCACATAAGATGGAGATTGACAGCAAGGACTTTGTTCTTCCTGTTTACGATTTTACCCCTAATTCAGAGGTCAGTGCCCAACACATACTGGGCACTCAGTAAACACTGTGGAATAAATAGGTTGTGCCATGAAGCTCCCAGTCTTCAGTTTTTTTTCATTTTTTTAATTTTTTTGAGACGGAGTTTCGCTCTTGTTACCCAGGCTGGAGTGCAATGGCAGATCTCGGCTCATTGCAACCTCCGCCTCCTGGGTTCAAGCAATTCTCCTGCCTCAGCCTCCCGAGTAGCTGAGACTACAGGCGCGTGCCACCATGCCCAGCTGATTTTTTGTATTTTTAGTAGAGACGGGGTTTCACCATGTTAACCAGGATGGTCTCGATCTCTTGACTGCGTGATCCACCGCCTCGGCCTCCCAAAGTGCTGGGATTACAGGCGTGAGCCACCACGCCCAGCCTCCAGTCTTCAGTTTTTGTACAGACAAGGCACAGAGGTGCCCGGCCTGTAGCAGAAAAGCTCCAGCCCTCCCAAAGTTTATGGCAAGATCCCGACCTGGTAGAGTGCTGGCGGAGGCTCTTCTCTCGGCAGAAGGCCCTACACCTGGCCTTGCCTCTCTCTCCAGCCTCCTCCTGGCTGGAGTCTGAGACCTGCGCCTCCCCAGCCTCCACTTGGGTGAAACGGTAGCTCAGACTGAAGGACGGAATGGGTCGGTTGGGTGGGCGGACAAAAGTCCTTTAAGAAGCGGTCAAGGCCTACGGTGGCTGTCAGTGACGCTGCCTTGGTTGGGGCTTGCTGAGGGCCAGTGGGCGGCCTGGGGCAGGGCGGGGTCGGCGCAGGGAGGGATGGGTGGGGTTGACTCCGCCCCCTGGCGCAGCTGTAAATAGGTAAATAGAAGGTGATTGTGGCGTGGTGATGTCGCGATACCCGCTTGAGACGCCGTGGTGGCAGGTTCCCCGTCTGTTCAGCAGAGAGCATAGGCCCCACCAAGTCTTCATGTACAGCCGCGCGCAGGCTGAGATGGAGCAGGAGGCTCGGGAGCTGAGCCGGTGGCAGGCGGCGCACGAGGCCGCCCAGGTGAGTCAGGTGTCGGCCCCTGGCAGGCCGGGGAGGGTCGGCGGGGCGGGGAGGCCGTGGAGGAGAAGGGAGGCCAGGGAAGCAGAAACCCGAGGGGAGGGGTTGCAAAGGGAAGGGTAGAAAGGGAGGGTTGGAAGATTGAGGTGTAAATCATACGTCGTTTATTCCAATAATGTTCGCCCAGCTGTAGAGCTCGTGTTGGGCGCGTGGAGGGTAAGAAGGTCCAGGCAACTTTCTGGCGAGGGACGTGAGGAACAGCAAAGATCAGGTGAGGAAGTGAGCAGAAAACGACCAGGAAAAAGAACCAAAAACGTTAATTGGAGCCCTACTAAGTGGAAGGCTTTTGCTGGACCCTTGGAATATGATGATGAATTTACCATGAAACAGATATATATAAAATTTTATTAATAAATCATTAGCTGCTGCCAGGCGCTCACTCCTGTAATCCCAGCACTTTGGGAGGCCGAGGCGGGTGGATCACTTGAGGTTGGGAGTTCAAGACCAGCCTGGCAAACAAGGTGAAACCCCGTCTCTGAAAAATATAAATAAATAAATTGGAAATGTACAGCATACAAGGAGAAGTCGTGGATGCATGGGAACAGATACCAGAGGTGTTTGACCTGATTTGGGAGCTTAGGAGACAGCTGAGAATCTGGTCTGGGACTAGAGAACAGAACTGGTCAAGTGAAGGTTTTCCAGGTCTGAGACCAGAGGCTGTCTGCTTCCTCTTAGGAGGAACTAAAATACCAGTGTCTAGACAGTGATGGGGGAAGGGGTGGGGAGGTGGGGGAGCACCCAGAGACACCATAAGGGTCATTCAGGGCTTGCTTATTCCAAGAGCAATAGGAAGCCATTGATGAGTTTAAACATGATCTGGCTCGATTAGATTTGCATTTTCAAAGGAGTGCCCTGGTGGATGTGGGCTGGATTCAAGGGCAATAGTTAGAAAGCTTTTGTGATAATCCAGGTTTCTCTAAAATTAATTAAATTAAAAATAAAACAAGATCTTCCCAACTCTTCTAGGGTTTTTTTTTTTTTTAAAAAGAACCTTTCATCTATAGCAAAAACCACATAATCAAACCTATCAAAATTACATATATTTTTTATTATTTAATATATTAATAATTAACATATTACTTTAATATATCATATATTATATATAGAGAGCCAGGGTCTTGGCTCTTGTGAGGCTGGGGTGCAGTGGTGTGATCTGGGCTCACTGCAACCTGTACTTCCCAGGATCAAGCGATTCTCATGCCTCAGCCTCCCAAGTATCTGGGATTACAGGTGTGTGCCACTCCGCCCAGTTAATTTTTTGTATTTTTAGTAGAGTTGTTTTGCTATGTTTGTCAGGCTGGTCTCTAGCTTCTGCCCTCTGGTGATCCACCCGCCTCAGCCTCTCAAAGTACTGGGATTACAGGCATGAGCTGCCTCGCCCAGCTGATAAATCCTTTAAATCCTAGCTATTCCTAAATGTACTTTGTAGCTGGATTGTCCAAACCAGAATTTAAGACCACACACTGCATCTGGTGATTATGTCCCTTGAGTCTCTGAAGTTAGAAGAATAGTTTTATTTTTTCATGATTGGGATTTGGTTTTTCATGATGCTAACTTTTGTGTTACAGGATGTTCCTTTTGGAGATACCAGATTGCTTCCTCATGATATAATTTAGCTTTATCTTCTGTCACTGGTATTACCTTTAGTTAGGATTAGATCTTACAGTTTAATTGGATTCAAGATTTTTGGCAAGAGTGCCTCATGTGTACGGTAGGCTCCATCTTGTATTACATCAGGAGACACATCTGGCTACCCGAATTTGGTGATACTTGTATTAAGGTAGTGAAAAGCCTAATTCAGCTCTCTATTAAAGTTGACCCTTAGGTCAGAAAGTAATCTGTGTGATTCTGCCTTGTATGTATCCAATGTCCAGTACTCTACCAGCTATTCGTCTAATTTTTTTTTTTTTTTTTTTGGACACAGAATCTTGCTGTTGCCAGGCTGGAGTGCAGTGGTGCAATCTCAGCTTACTGCAACCTCTGCCTCCTGGGTTCAAGCAATTCCTCTGCCTCAGCCTCCTGAGTAGCTGGGACTATAGGCATGCACCATCTATCATGCCTGGATAATATTTTGTATTTTAGTAGAGAGACGGGGTTTCACCATGTTGGCCAGAATGATCTTGATCTCCTAACCTCATGATTCATCAGCCTTGGCCTCCCAAAGTGCTGGGATTACAGACATGAGCCACCATGACTGGCCAGGGTTACCTACTGGCTTTAACACCAAGTTAAAATTTTTCCTCAATTAAATTTCTTTAGGGGTTGCAAAATAAATTTTATTTTCCTTTTTTTTTTTTTTTTTTTGAGACGGTTCTATTCTGTCCCCAGGCTGGAGTGCAGTAGTGTGATCTCAGCTCACTGCAACCTCTGCCTCCCATGTTCAAGCAATTCTCATGCCTCAGCCTCCTCAGTAGCTGGGATTAAAGGCGAGAGCCATTGCATCTGGCAGCAAAATAAATTTTCTAATTCCACCATTCATTCTATGTTTATTAGTTTGTATTCTTCTGTAAAGTAGGAAGTAGGTTTTAACTGTAGTCATTTGGTAATTTTGAAATGATTTTTTTTCTTAGAGAGGCAGAATAAATGCTTAATTTATTCACTTCAATTAGCAATGTTCAAAGTTTGGAAAATAGCGGGGCTTTTGTCACTTGAGGCTGCAGTGAGCCATAATGATACCACCGCATTCCAGCCCAAATGAGCTGTGATTGATTGCACCACTCACACCTCAGCCTCTGGAGTAGCTCGGACTACAGACACTTGCCGCCACACCTGGCTATTTTCAATTTTTTTTTTGAGATGGAGTCTGGCTCTATTGCCCAGGCTGGAGTACAGTGGCACGATCTTGGCTCACTGCAACCTCCGTCTCCAAGGTTCAAGCAAATCTCTGCCTCAGCCTCCGGAGTAGCAGGGATTCTGTAGGCACCTGATACCATGCCTGGCTAAATTTTATATCTTTTAGTAGAGACGGGGTTTCACCATCTTGGCCAAGCTGGTCTTGAATTCCTGACCTTGTGATCCACCTGCCTTGGCCTCCCAAAGTGCTGGTATTACAGGTGTATTCTTTTTTTTTTTTTTCCAATTTATTTATTTTATTGCATTTTAGGTTTTGGGGTACATGTGAAGAACATGCAAGATTGTTGCATAGATACATACGTGGCAGTGTGATTTGCTGCTTTCCTCCCCATCACCTACATCTGGCATCTCTCCCCTTGCTATAACTCCCCAACTCCCCACCCCCCACCGTCCCCCCCCCATTTCCCCCCAACTGACCCCAGTGTATAGTGCTCCCCTCCCTGTGTCCATGTGTTCTCACTGTTCAACACCCGCCTATGAGTGA
>NW_016107444.1:321004-341987 GCF_001604975.1 Cebus imitator
TAGTAGAGACGGGGTTTCACCATGTTGACCAGGATGGTCTCGATCTCTTGACCTCGTGATCCACCCGCCTCGGCCTCCCAAAGTGCTGGGATTACAGGCGTGAGCCACCGCACCCGGCCTAGATCTAGTTGGTTTATTGTGGTGTTTGGATCTAAATATATACACAGCATATATTTGGATCATGTTTTAAATCCATTCTGCCAATTTGTCTTTTGGAAAGTATTATTCATTTACTTTCCAAAGTATTTTACTCGCGAGGAGGGATTTAATTCTGCCGTTTTGTTCCTCATTTCCAGCATTGTCCTTTTGTTTAATTGATCTCTTTTTTTGACAGTGAAACTTAGATTTCCTTAGAACACAATTTCCTTTTGTATATATTCTTTATTTTTTTGAGACGTAGTCTCCCTCTGTCGCCCAGGCTGGCGTGTAATGGCTCGATCTCAGCTGACTGCAACCTTCACCTCCTGGTTCAAGTGATTCTCTTGCCTCAGCCTCCCCAGTAGCTGGGACTTCACCCAGCTAATTTTTGTGTTTTTAGTAGATGGTGTTTCACCTCATTGGCCAGGCTGGTCTCAAACTCCTGACCTTAAGTGATCCACCCACCTTAGGCTCCCAAAGTGCTGGGATTACAGGCGTGAGCCACTGTGCCTGGCCCCTTTTGTATATGTTCCTCTCTAGCTATTTTCTTTGTGGTTGCCATGAGGATCACATTTGACATCCTAGTTATAACATTCTGATTTGAATTTATACCAGGTTAACTTCAACAGCACATAAAAACTGCCTCTGTATAGCTCAGTTCCCACCTTTTTTCAGTGACTGATCTCACAAAATTACATTTGTATGCATTGTATGTCAAAAAATAAAAGTATAAATTTTAATGCACTTTTAAATCATGTAGGAAACAAAAGTAGAGTTATCAATCAAAGTTATAATAATACTCACTTTTACAATTGTCCATATATTTACCCTTATCAGAAATTTTTCTTATGACAGATTTCTTCACATGGCTTCAAGCTACTGCCTAGCATTTCCTTTCAACCTGAAGGACTGCCATTAGCATTTCTTGCAGGGCATGTCTAGTGGTAATGACCTCTCAGCTTTTGTTTATCTGGGAATGTCTAATTTCTTCCTCATTTTGGAAAGACAGTTTTGCCAGATATAGGTTGGTTGATAGTTTTATGTTTTTCCTTTAGCACTTTGAATATATCAACCTGTGGTCTTTTAGTGTCCAAGGTTTTTGATGAAAGAGCTACTGGGAATTTTGGGGATCCCCTATAAGTGATGAGTCACTTCTTGATATTTTCAAGATTCTCTCTTTGTCTTGGGCTTTCAACAGTTTTATTATAATGTTTCTTGGTATGTGTCTGGGAGTTTATCTTACTTGAATTGTGTTGAGCCACTTGGAATGTTTGTATTCATATTTGGAAGTCTCTTGAGTGGGAAGGGGTGGGGGTTGTAACATTGGGGGCTGAGTTGCAACAATGGCTGTCTACCTCTGTCTGCACCTCATAATCAGAAACAGCAAATAACAATCAGGACATAGATCCCCAATAGTTGGAGGACAAGGTTTTTATTGCCCACTCTGGCTCCTGCAAGCTGCATGTAAGTTGCTCCAGGAACATAGGGTGTGTATGGGTAGCCATTACCTACCTAAGAGTTTAGGTTGACCAAAATTAACTACAACTTACTCTCAAAGCCTTCCCTTGGAAGTTACAAGCCTTTAATACTCTGCATTGTTCCAAACAACTTACAGCAGACATGCTGCCAGTGCGATAGTTATCATGTTGGTGATACGGGGTCCTGGTGCTTCCTACCCTGCCATCTTCCTTGATGTCACTTCCTGCCTCCTTTGACCCAGTCCTAACCTTTGAAAGCTCCCTTATTTTCTGGCACAAAATGTACCAGGCTCCCTTCAACCTTCCTTTTTTTTCTCAGTCTTGGAGTCAGGAAATTCTTGGTCTAACTTTTAGCAAGGAATAGAATTAGAGACAAGTCTAAGCTCTAGAGGCACGCATTGTAATTTTTTTGAGACCGAGTCTCACTCTGTCACCAGGCTGGAGTGCAGTGGCACAATCTTGGCTCACAGCAACCTCTGCCTTCCTGGTTCAAGTGATTCTCCTGCCTCAGCCTCCTGAGTAGCTGAGACTACAGGCGTGCGCCACCATGCACAGCTAATTTTTGTATTTTTAGTAGAAATGGGGTTTCACCATGTTGGCCAGGATGGTCTTGATCTCTTGACCTTGTGATCCACCCTCTTTGGCCTCCCAAAGTGCTGGGATTACAGGTATGAGCCACCATGCATTGTTATTAGAGTCACAATTTCTAATGGACAGAGTTAGAATATGTATATATATATATGTGTATATATATACATATATATATATATACACACACAGATTGTGAATTTGTATAGAATATTTTCTATTTAAATTTAGCATTATTATTTTTTTTTTTTGAGATTCTGTCACCCAGGCTGGACTGCAGTGATGTGATCGCAGTTCCCTGCAGCTTTGACCTCCCAGGCTCAAGTGATCTTTTCCATTTCAGCCTCTTGAGTGGCTGGGACCACAGGTGTATGCTACCATCCCTGGCTAGTTTTTTTTTTATTTGTAGAGGTGATGATTCCCTAGGTTGCTCAGGCCTGGCCTCAAGCGATCCTCCCACCTGGGCCTCCCAAAGAGCTAGGATCATAGGCATGAGTCACCATGCCCAGCAACTCTAACTTATTTTAAACCATATTACTAAAAATAGCACTCAAACAGAAAAGTGAATATAAGTACAGCTTCCACAAAGTAATGAACTCTTATAAAGTAAAAACCTGTGAAACTATGACTCAGGTCAAGAAATAGAAGCTCCTCCAGTGCGCCTTTCTCACCTTTGCCCCATCCCCTTACTCTCTAATATAATTCCTATCCTGTTTTCTGGATGTAACTTATTTGAATTTCTTTATTTCTGACCTGTGATGTTCCTGTAACTTTGCTGCAAAAGCTGTAATTGCTTTTAAGTTTTGCCTTCTTTCCTTCCTTCCTCTTCCTCTTCCCTTCCCTTCTCTTCCTTTCTTTTCTTCTTTCCTTTTCTTTCTTTTTTTGATGAAGTCTCACTCAACTGCCCAAGCTGGAGTGCAGTGGTGCAATCTCAGCTCACTGCAACCTCCACAGTTTCAAGCGTTTCTCCTGCCTCAGCCTCCTGAGTAGCTGGGGCTGCAGGCATGTGCCACCACGCCCAGCTAATTTTTGTATTTTTAGTAGAGACGGGGTTTCACCATGTTGGCTAGGATGGTCTTGAACTCCTGACCTCAGTGATCCACTCACCTTGGCCTCCCAAAGTGCTGGGTGCTGGGATTACAGGCATGAGCCACTGCACCGGGCCTCTTTCTTTCTTTCTTTCTCTCTCTCTCTCTTTTCTTTTTTTTTTTTGAGACGGAGTTTCGCTCGTTACCCAGGCTGGAGTGCAATGGCGCGATCTCGGCTCACCGCAACCTCCGCCTCCTGGGCTCAGGCAATTCTCCTGCCTCAGCCTCCTGAGTAGCTGGGATTACAGGCACGCGCCACCATGCCCAGCTAATTTTTTGTATTTTTAGTAGAGACGGGGTTTCACCATGTTGACCAGGATGGTCTCGATCTCTTGACCTCGTGATCCACCCGCCTCGGCCTCCCAAAGTGCTGGGATTACAGGCTTGAGCCACCGCGCCCGGCCTTCTCTCTCTCTCTCTCTCTCTCTCTCTCTTCTTTCTCTTTCCTTCTCTCTTTCTTTCTTTCTCTTTCTCTTTTTCTTTCTCTCTTTCTCTCTCTCTTTCTTTCTTTCTTGTGTTTGAATGTTGTTACGTTTACCCTTGATTTGTACGACAATTTTCTGGTGATATTTTTTGAAAAAAATTGCAATCTTCAATTTGTCTTGATAGTTTGGTATCTTATGGATACTTTGGGGGTTTTTTTTGTTTGTTTTGTTTTGTTTTTTTGAGACAGTCTCACTCTGTCACCAGGCCGGAGTGCAGTGGCATGATCTTGGCTCACTGCAACCTCTGCCTCCTGGGTTCAAGCAATTCTCTGCCCCGGTCTCCCGAGTAGCTGGGACTACAGGCATGCGCCACCATGCCCAGCTAAGTTTCGTATTTTTAGTAGAGATGGGATTTTACCATCTTGGCCAGGCTGGTCTTGAACTCCTGATCTCATGATCCACCTGCCTTGGCCTCCCAAATTGTTGGGATTATAGGCATGAGCCACCGTGCCCGGCTGGGTACTTTTGTTGTTGTTGTTGCTTGTTTTTTTTGAGACAGGGTCTCTGTCAGCACAGACTGGAGTGCAATGGCCCGATCTCAGCTCACTGCAACCTACGCCTCCTGGGCTCAAGTGATTCTCCTGCTTCAGCCTCCCCAGTAGCTGGGACTACAGGCACATGCCACCACACTCAGCTGATTTGTTTTTCCTTTTTGAAACTTCTGAGCTCAATCAATCCACCTGCCTTGGCCTTTCAGAGTGCTGGGATTACACAGTTGTGAGCCACTGCACCTGGCCTACTGACAGTTTTAAAAATATGATTCTTGGCTCCTATCCTATTTTAAGACCTTCTACTACCAATCTTTCTTATCCTTCATGCAAGTCATCAAGGGATATTGCACCTGACTTCCAGACAACCCCTATCCCTTTTATGTACAATTTGGAGTTCGGGCTGGGCACAGTCGCTCACGCCTGTAATCCCAGCACTTTGGGAGGCCGAGGCAGGCAGATCACCTGAGGTCAGGTGTTTGAGACCAGCCTGACTAACATGGAGAAAGCTGTTTGTACTAAAAATACAAAATCAGCCGGGTGTGGTGGCACATGCCTGTAATCCCAGCTACTTGGGAGGCTAAGACAGGAGAATCGCTTGAACCTGGAGATGGAGGTTGTGTGAGCCGAGATCACACCACTGCACTCCAGCCTGGGCACCAAGAGCAAAACTCTGCCTCAATATTTAGAGTTTGAACATTATCTCAGAGTTTTGCTGAAGGTGTAGGTTATGGGATGTTTTATTTGCTCTCTTTGTTGCTTTGCATGTAATAAAAAGCAAAAAACATGTCCGAGGGAAAGTGGCATGAGTTACATTTAGGCTTCCTTGGGGCTTGTATCAGCCGGACCTATTAGAAAGGCCAAGCTGGAAAATGGTTGGAGGCAGGAGAATTCAAGCAAGAGACGGAGATAGAGGGCTGGATTAGGATGGGGTCTGGGGATGAAGAGGAGGAACATATGGAACTGGAATTTGAGCAAGGGTAAAAATCACTTGACTGTCTCTCTCCCCAAGGATAACGAGAGCTCGGCGCCCATCTTGAACGTGGCTTCATCTACCGGAAGCTCTGGAGTGCACCCCTCTTGGAACCATGGCCTACCAAGCGTTCAGCACTTTCCTCATAGCACAGAGATGCTGGGGCCCCCCTTGGTGTCTGTGGAGGTGCCGGGGCACAATGTGGATGAAGAGGGGCCCCTGTTTAGCATGGCACTGCCTGAGCGTGATGTGAGCTACTGCCCCCAAGCGACCCTCCCTCCTTCCCGGGTGATTTACAGTCAGGGAGTGTCTCCCCCTCAGCAAGGGATGACGATGTTCAATGAGCCTCAGATAATGCCTACAGTTGAGCCCAATATTCCAGGAGTGGCCGGGGCCTTCAGTGGCAATCTAAGCATGCACCCCAGTGGGCTGCGAGTCTCGGCTTCCACTGGAATCCCAATGATGTCCCATGCTGGGGGCCCTACCATGCCTTACCCTGGCCTCTCAACAGCACCTTCTGATGAAACAGCATTGGCCCCAACCATGCCACCCACGGAGGCCCAGGCAGTGCTCCCCTCTGTGGCTCAGATGTTGCCCCGACAAGACACCCATGACCTTGGGATGCCCCCAGCTGAGTCCCAGTCATTCCTGGGTTTAGGATCTCAGGACTCTCTTGTGAGTCAGCCAGACTCCCAGGAAGGCCCATTCCCACAGAAGCAGCCCACACCTGCTTCACAGGAAACAGAGCAGAACTCCAGGCCTCAGGAAAGGACTGGGAGAGGGGACTCCTCAGAGGCCAGGCCTTACTGCTGCAACTACCAGAACTGTGGAAAAGCTTATACCAAACGCTCCCACCTCGTGAGCCACCAGCGCAAGCACACAGGTGAAGGAGGTGTCAGGTGGGGTGGAGACGGAGGAGTCTCTGGGGTTTACATTTGTCCTGGGCCCCTGGTGGGTAATTGTTTGGGATGAGTCTTTCATCTTCCAAGCTTGGAGCTAAGCTAGACTGGCCCCCTGACTTGCCATCCGGGAGGACTGTGCCAAGATACCTGGGCGGGCACTCCTGAATACATTGCCCCTCCCTGGTTCCCTGGACCTTCCCTTTTGAATCCTCAACCTGGACGGCTCTGCCTCATAGAGTCAGACCCCTTCCTACTTCTATTCTAAATTCCCTTTCTCCCTTGTCATTCCCAGGTGAGAGGCCCTATTCGTGCGAATGGGAAAATTGTCAGTGGTCTTTCTTCCGTTCTGACGAGCTTAGACGACATTTTCGGGTACATACCAGATATCGACCATATAAATGTGATCAGTGCAACAGAGAGTTCATGCGATCTGACCATCTTAGGCAACACCAGAAGACTCATCGGCCAGGACCCTCAGACCCACAGGCCAACAGTGGAGAGCAGGACAGTGCTCCTGCTCCTGGTCCTTAGGTCAGTCTCCTCATTCCAGCTTTTCTGCACAGCTCCTGCCTGCCTCTGCTGTCTAAGATCTTCTCCCCTGGGCCGCAAGAGTGAAACTCCATCTTGGGGGGTGAAAAAAGCTCTTTATTGGCTGGGGGGCAGTGGCTCACACCTGTAATCCCAGCTACTCAGGAGGCTGAGGCAGGAGAATCACTTGAACCTAGGAGGCAGAGATTGCAGTGAGCCAAGATCATGCCGCTGACTCCAGCCTGGATGACAGAGTGTGATTCCATCTAAAAACAAAGCAAACAAACAAACAAACAAAAAAGTTCTTTATTTCTTGTTGCTCCCCAGCTTAAAACCCTTTAGTGACTCCTTTGCCTGCCAAACAAAATCCAGTTTCCAGAACCAGATTATTTTCCAATGCTGAATTTGCCACTGAATAGCCATGTGACCTTGGGAAAGGTCTCAGATCACTATGCCTTGTTTCTTCTTCCAGAAAATGAAAAAAGCAGTTTTGGACTATACTGGACATGGCACATATAATGCATCAGGTTCTCCCTGGCACTCACTGGCCACGTACCCAGAGTTTCTGTTTCTTCCCACCACTTCACACACTTGGATGGAGTGGCCTAGCACAGGGCATGGGATCTGGATCCCAAGTTGCTGCTAGCAAACTTAGAAGTATGGGGAAACTTGTTTATTTGAGACAGTCTTGCCCTGTCACCCAGGGTGGAGTGCAGTGGCGCGATCTCAGCTCACTGCAACCTCTGCCTCCCAGGTTCAAGCGATTCTTCTGCCTCAGCCTCCCTAGTAGCTGCGATTACAGGCAGGTGCCATCACACCTGGTTTATTTTTGTATTTTTCGTAGAGATGGGATTTCACCATGTTGGCCAGGCTGATCTCAAACTCCTGGCCTCAAGTGAAATACCTGCCTCAGCCTCCCAAAATGCTGGGACTACAGGCATAAGCCATGGTGTCAGGCTGGGAGTTAATATTTATGGGATGAAATATAACTAGTGGAAAATGGAGATTGGTTAGACTCAGGCAGATAAATTCCCCCTTTTCCTCTCCCTTTCATGAATTGTTGCATGGCACCACTTCTCCAAAGCAGTACCATCAATGGGGAGACCTCCCAAGTAGCTGGTGGACACAACTGCTGTGTCCTCCGTAAGGCTTGTCATGAAGCAGTCCCTGGCCTGCTAATACATCACCTCGCATTACTTCCCATTCTGCCTTTCTTCCATTTTCTCATTTCCAAAGCCTTGGGTTTGCACCTCTCCAAATAAAACACCAATTCCTAGTTCTTGTTTTCAGGCTCTGTTTTCTAGGTGACTGAGGGCTAGGAGGGAAAGGAAGATCTAAGACTGGGGCAGATAAGGAAGAATCTCACTGTATTCTGCTCCTCCCACCTTCCTTAGGTCCCTGGACTACCAAGCACCAGATATTAAGTGGCCTCTCTTTCCCTGCTCTCCCTTGGGGTCAAGGGGATGATAATGACTATCCTGATAGCCAGGTAGTTTAGAATCTCATATCTAGACTCAGCAGGCCATTTTACTGCAGCAAACTGAAAAAGAGAAAGGATCTTGGCCAAGCTATCAAGTATAAAGCTATAATCCCAACCAGGATCTGTGCCCCAGAGGTGGTCTCTTCCCTAAGAAGATGGTGCCTTCTATGGGTGTTTCCTGAACCCAGGCTGGTGCCGAGCACGGAAAGATGAAACAGAGCTGGTTTCTGTGCTCAAGAGACTGTCTTGATCTGGGGGCTCAGAGGTCCGCCTCAGTACAGTGGCCATGGGGAAGAGGAGCCCCTAAATGGGAGCGTCAGAAAGGCTTTCTGGAGGAGGTAACCCCTGGGTCCAGTAAGGGTGTAACAAACACATAGTTATCACTCAAATTTTGAAATAAACTAAACAGGTGAATGAAGAAGGAGAGGATTCCAGGCAGAAAACACTGGACCACACAACTGCTCAGAGGAAAGGCAGTCTTGAACTTCTATATTCATTCAGCAAATGTTTTTTGAGCCTTCAATACTGAACGCACCAAGGCTGTGGAGACCCATGGCGAGGAATAAGGAGATAACTAAAGGATGTGTCAGAGAAGAAACACTTCGGTGGAGGTGCCTCCGTCAGACCCGAAGGACTCATGGGGGTTAGCTGCACCTCCCATTTCTTGGACATATGCCACTGGACATGTCTCTATCTTCTGGAAACTGGCATAGACAGTAAGGATTCAGAGGTGCATGAAGGCAACCTGCCTCTGTAGAGCAGAAAGCTCATAGAAAACATTTATGAATGTGCCCAGTGCTGCCAAGGAGAGAAGCTGGACCTCTGCAGACTCAAGCTTATATGGGCCCTGGGAAAGCCACACAGCCTTGGCTGTGCCTGCCCCTGGTCTCCTACCCCTACTCTGACCCCCCACCCCTACCCTGACCCTGCACTACTTCACTACCTTGATCTGTGTTACTAGTGACCTCAGTATACCTGGGATGGACATCCAGGTGCCCTCCATCCAAGCTCCCAAGTGAGGGGAGTGGACATGATTAAAAGAACAGGGGCAGAAGGGGCTCATTTATGACCATTCACTAGCCCCAGTTTGAGGTCTTGTGTACTCATTTTCTTCCATTTCTCCCAGGGCACCTGATCCCTTCCAGGGAGCAGGCCATCTTGGGTTCACTGGGCTGGGGCTGATCTCTGTTACCCAGCCCACCTGGCTCACACACAGCCTCGTGGATAGGGTCAGTAGACCAAATTGTTTCTTGCAGGAATGTAAGATGAGAGGCCTGTTTTTGATCTAGTGCTTTCACCAGGAAATGGATGTGGAGAGCATCAGAGTGATGAAGGGTATATGATGTGCACTGTAACCGTGGGCAAACAGGCTCCTGCCCTTGTGGAGGTCACGGTCTAGTGGAGGAGGGATGTTACCAGAAATGCACAAAGTGGGCTGGGCGCCGTGCCTCATGCCTGTAATCCCAGCACTTTGGGAGGCTGAGGCAGGTGGATCACTTGAGGTTAGAGGTTTGAGACCAGCCTGGCCAACATGGTGAAGCCCCATCTCTCTACAAACATTAGCCGGGCATGATGGTGGGTGCCTCTAATCTCAGCTACTCGGGAGGCTGAGATGAATAATCGCTTGAACCTGGGAGGCGGAGGCTGCAGTGAGCTAAGATTGCACCACTGCACTCCGGCCTGGGTGACTGAGCGAGACTCCGTCTCAAAAAAGACCTGTGAACTCTCTACTAGATTCCGTGAATCCTGTGGATGATGACTTGAGGCCAGGAGCTTGAGACCAGCGAGACCTTGTCTCTATAAAAAATGAAATTAAAAAGGGGAAAAAATAATTTACTAATACATTTAAAGCTTTGAGTTCTCCATCCTTCTCTGCAGAGGTAACCACTATACTGAATTTTGATTAATCTTGCCTTAGCTATTTATTGTTTTTATCACATACTGTATCTGTTCTTAAATAAAGTGATTGGTTTTGTATGGCTTTCAACTCACCTTTGTTCTGTTTGGGATTTATTGAACTTTTTCAATCTAAATGGTTATAGTCTTAATAAAATTTTGAAAAAATTTGGCCACTGTTTTGTCAAATTTTGGGGTTCTCTTCCATCTTCTATTTCTGACACAGTCTGCCTATATGATGGGCCAGTTGATATTGTCCCTCAGATCACTGATGCCCTGTTCATTTTTTTCAGTCTTCTTTTTTTTTTTTTTCTTTTCCTTTTTGAGACTGAGTCTTGTTCTGTCGTCCGTGCTGGAGTGCAGTGGCACAATCTTGGCTCACACCAACTTCTGCCTCCCGGGTTCAAGTGATTCTCATGCCTCAGCCTCCCAAGTAGCTGGGACTACAGGTTTACCACCATACTGGCTAATTTTTGTATTTTTAGTAGAGACAGTGTTTTATTATGTGGGCCAGGCTGCTCTCAAACTCCTGACATCAGGTGATGCATCCACCTCAGTATCCCAAAGTTCTAGGGTTATAGGCATGAGCCACCATGCCCGGCCTCAGTCTTTTCTTTCCCTGCTTCATTTTAGATGTCTTAAAGTTCCTTGATCTTTTCTTCTGTAGCATCTAATCTGCTATTCCATTCAGTATATTTTTCATTTTAGATGTTGTATTTTTCATCTCTAGACATTCCATCTGGATCATTTTTAATCTTCGATTTTTCCCTTTATGCTCATGTTTTTCCTCTATCTTCTTGGGCATAAAAAAACATATTTAGTGCTCCCTTCAGCAGCACATATACTAAAATTGAAATGATACAGACAAGATTAGCATGGCCCCTGTGCAAGGATGACATGCAAATTTATGAGACATTTCATGTTTTTCGAATCAAAACCACAATGAGATGCCATCTCACACCAGTCAGAATGGCTATCACTAAAAAGTCAAAAATAGGCCATTCTTTCTGAAACAAAAAAAAATGTAAAAAAGGTGTAAAAAGAAAAAAAAAATAGGCCAGGTGCAGTAGATCACACCTGTAATCCTAGCACTTTGGTAGGGTGAGTTGGGAGGATTGCTTGAGGCCAAGAGTTCAGGACCAAACCAACCAACATAATGAGACCCCTATCTTTATTAAAAAAACGATCAAAGAAAAAAAGATGCTGGCAAGGTTGGGGAGAAAAGCTTATACACTGTTGGTGAGAGTAAAGTAGTTCGACCATTGTGGAAAGCAGTGTGGCAATTCCTCAAAGACCTAAAAACAGAACTACCATTTGACCCAACAATCCCATTACTAGATAGATACCCAAAGGCATAGAGATCGTTCTTTCATAAAGACACATGCACACATATGTTTATTGCAGTACTATTCACAATAACAGACATGGAATCAACCCAGGATACCCATCAATGGTAGACTGACTAAAGAAAATGTGATACATGTACACCATGAAGTACTATACAGTCATAAAAAAGAATGAGGCCACGTCCGTTTCAGGAACGTGGATGGAGCTGGAGGCTATTATCCTTAGCAAACTAATGCAAGAACAGAAAACCAAATACCACATGTTCTCACTTAGTGGGAGCTAAATTATGAGAACATATGGACACATAGAGGGGAACAACACACATTGGGGTGAGGGTAGGAGGAGGGAGAGGATCAGGAAAAATAATAGGTACTAGGCTAAAGACCTGGGAGATGAAATAATCTGTACAATAAACCCTAGTGACATGAGTTTACCTAGATAAGAAACCTGCACATGAACCACTGAATTTACAACTTATTTAAAAGCATATTTATAATGGCTGTTTTAGCATCCTTAGATGCCACTTCCTTAATATTTGGTCATTTTGGGATCCATATCAACTGAGTTTTTTTTCTCCCAGAGATTGGCTGATTTTTTTTTAAACTGGATACCAGACATTATGAATTTACATTGTTGGTTGCTGGATTTTGTTTTATTCCTTTAAATAGTATTGACCTTCTTTTCCCCCCTGGCTTGAATTTACTTGAATCCCTTTGAGGCCTACTTTTTGAAGCTATTTTTTAAGCTAGGCAGAGCTGCCACTTTTCTAGGGCTAGTTGCCCCAGTACTAATGCAACATTCTGAGGATTTTGCCTGTTGCTCTGTGTATATCTTTGCAGTCTGGTGAGTGAAAACATGGGGAAACTGTCTCTATAAAAAATACAAAAATTAGCCGGGCACAGTAGGACATGCTTGTAATCCCAGCTACTTGGTGAGTTGAAGTGGGAGGATTGTTTGAACCTGGGAAGCAGAGATTGCAGTGAATTGAGATTGTGCAACTGCACTCCAGCCTGGGTGACAAAGCAAGTCCCTGTCTCAAAAATAAAAATAAAACATACATTATCTGAGGCATTTTTCAGAGTGGTTCTTTTTTTTTTTTTTTTTTTTTTTTTTTTTTTTTTTTTTTTTTTTTTTTTTTTTTTTTTTTTTTTTTTTTTTTTTTTTTTTTTTTTTTTTTTTTTTTTTTTTTTTTTTTTTTTTTTTTGAGGCAGAGTCTCACTCAGTTGCCTGGGCTAGAGTGCAGTGGGGTGATCTCAGCTCACTGTAGCCTCCCTCTCCCAGGTTCAAATGATTCTCGTTCCTCAGCCTCATGAGTAGCTGGGATTACAGGCAGGCACCACCATGCCCAGCTAATTTTTTGTATTTTTAATGGAAATGGGGTTTCACTATTTTTGCCAGGCTGGTCTTGAACTCCTGGCCTCAAGTGATCCACACGCCTTGGCCTCTCAAAGTGCTGGGATGTACGCCACTTCACCCAGGTGTGAGCCACTTCACCCAGCTCAGAGTGGTTCTTGTCTCATTAATGAGTTGTGAGCTAACTAGAAAAACAGTAGGTTGCACAGGATTAGAGCCTGGCTGAGTTTGGTGACAATGTATTTACAGAAGTGCTAATCTACCCTGTTGTGGGACTTTCTCCAGTGGCAACAGTCACTTGTGTAGTAGAGAAAGTAGTTGATCAGTCAGCAAGCATTGAGGTTTTTCAGGTGCATGTAATAGCAGGACAAAGGCACAAGGGAGGTTGGGAGAAATAATGGACTATAGAATCTAAGAGAGATGGGGATGGAATGTCCAGAGAGGGCTAAGGAATTGGGACAGCGTGGAGCTACCAATGGGTTGGAGGTTCTGATGAAGTCAGATAACTGGTGTATTTGGAACAACCAAGTGAGGCTGGAAAGATGAGGGATGGTGATGGAGACTGGATGTTGAACGGGTGTTTTGAAGGTAGGACAGTTTCAAATGATGGCAAAATCCTGGAGACAGCTATAGAAGTGGGTGGCTGGGGTGGGCTAGAGGTAAAAGTTTTCAGAAATATGGAGTTTGACATAGGCAGGTGACAAATTCTTAGAGGAATGAGTTTAAGTGATCAAGAATGTAAGTGAAGTGACTCAGTGACAAGGAGTAAAACAGTGGAGGATCTAATGGGACAGTTTTGGTGAGGAGGAAGAATCATTGTAGCATAGCCAAAGGTAAGTAGGGTGTGGAGAATGAGAGGTCTTCACAAGGCAGAGGTGTGGGATTACAGGCATGAAGCACCACACCTGGCCAGAATTACTATTATTATTATTTTTGAGATGGAGTCTTGCTCTGTCGCCCAGGCTGGAGTGCAGTGGCATGATCTTGGCTCACTGCAACCTCTGCCTCCCGGGTTCAAGCAATTCTCTTGCCTCAGCCTCCTGAGTAGCTGGGATTACAGGCACACACCACCATGCCCAGCTAATTTTGTATTTTTAGTAGAGATGGAGTTTCTCCATGTCGGTCAGGCTCATCTAGAACTCTTGACCTCAGGTGATCCACCCACCTTGGCCTCCCAAAGTTCTGGGATGATAGGCATGAGCCACTGCGCCTGGCCAGGGAATTCTTTATATATATATATATGTATGTATATATATATATATATATATATATATAAAATTGTGTTTTAGGTTTTGGGGTACATGTGAAGAACATGCAAGACTGTTGCATAAGGTATATACATGGCAATGTGGTTTGCTGCCTTCCTCCCCATCACCTATATCTGGCATTTCTCCCCATGTTATCACTCCCCAACTCCCCACACCCCGCTGTCCCTCCCCTGGTTCCCCCTCACAGACACAGTGTGTGATGCTCCCCTCCCTGCATCCATGTGTTCTCATTGTTCAACACCCACCTATGAGTGAGAACATGCAGTGTTTGATTTTCTGTTCTTGTGTCAGTTTGCTGAGAATGATGGTTTCCAGGTTCATCCATGTCCCTACAAAGGACATGAACTCATCGTTTTTTATGGCTGCATAGTATTCCATGGTGTATATGTGCCACATTTTCCCTATCCAGTCTATCCAGAATTCTTAATATATTCTGGATACCAGACCGTTATCAGATACATGGTATTTTTGTTTGTGTTTGTTGTTTTTTCTTTCTTTTTTTTATTTTTGAGATGGGGTTTCACTATGTTGGCCAGGTTGGTCTAGAACCCTTGGCTTCAAGTAATACACTCGCTTCAGCCTCCCAGTGTTAGGATTATAGGTATGAACCACTGTACCCAGCCTGATACATGTTTTGCAAATACTTTCTCTACTCCATCTTTCCACTTTCTTAATGGAGTCCTTTGAAACCCTAAAGTTTTACATTTCAGCAAGGTTCAATTTATCTGTTTTTAATTTAGTTGCTTCTGTTTTGGTGTCATTCTGATAGCCAGAGGAGGCAGACAAATCTCTAGGCAGATAGGGGCAGGTCCCCAGTGAAATCCCACCTTCACGCCAAAGACAATTTAAAGCCTGAAAGGCAAACTACACGTTAAATCCACAGACTGGATTGAGAATCTATCTTCCCATTTGGTGTGCTTTCTTCTGATTGATCCTCACTCTTCACCTATTTTACATAAACCTGCCCTTCCTGAATTGGATTGTTACACTGTTGTGCCCACTTTTGAATGGTGCCTTTGTTTTAGTCTTTTGCATACTCACAAACCAACTAGCACGCACTACCCCATTCTGAACCCATAATGGCCCTGGACCCAGTAACACGGAGGGAGATACCACTTGACTTTGGGTGGGGGACCACCCTCAGATCCCTTCTCCACTGAGAGCTGTTCTATTGCTTAATAAAACTCTTCTCTGTCCTTCTCACTCTTTTGATTGTCAGTGTAACCTCATTTTTCTTGGATGGGACAAGAACTCAGGAATCACTGAATGTGGGTAAGAGCTGTAACACAGGTGGGCTGGGACACACCTGGTCCAGCTGTGGACTGAGCTGGTGCATAAGCTATGCACAGTCTTGTGGGCCGAGTGGTCAGGGTGCCTTCTGTGACAGGCCTGGGCCCAAGCAAAGCCTGGGTGGGGACATCACTGGCTATGGAAGTCTGGCTGGCAAAGTGTCCAAGAAAAATCCTACATCGATTTCAATAAATCACTGCATAATTCAGGGTCATAAAGATTTACCCTTTTTTGTTTTGTTTTGTTGGAGATAGGGTGTCACTCTGTTGCCCAGGCTGCAGTACAGTGGCATGATCTCACTGCAACCTCTGCCTCCTGGGCTCAAGTGATCCTCCTGTCTCAGCCTCCCAAGTAGCTTGGACTTCAGATGCATACCACCACACCTGGCTAATTTTTGCATTATTTGTAGAGATGGGGCTTCATCTCTACGAATAATACAAAAATTAGCCAGGTGTGGTGGTGTTGCCAGGCTGCCCTTGAACTCCCGAACTCAAGCAATCCCCCTGCCTCAGTCTTCCAAAGTGCTGAGATTACAGGCATGAAGCATGGTGCCTGGTCAGCTCTGACATTTAGGTCTTTGGTCAGTTTAAGTTAATTTCTATATTTTGGATTTTTTTTTTTAAGACACAGGATCTCACTACATTGCCCAGGCTGGTCTCAAACTCCTGGGCTGAAGCTGTCCTCCTATCTTTTGAGTAGCTGGGACTACAGGAGTAAGCCACTGCACCCAGAAATTTTTGTATTCTTTTGCATTGTGGACAGCTGTACCAGCATCATTTGTTGAAAAGACTATTCTTTCCCTACTGAATTGTCTTTGCACCTTTGTCAAAAATTATTTGACCATAAATGCATGGATTTATTTCTGGGCTCCCTGTTTTATTCCATTGAGCTATATGTCTACGTGTACACTACTACCATATTGTTTTGATTACTGTAGCTTTGTAGTAAGTTTTGAAATTAGAAAATATGGGTCCTCCAACTTTTTTCTTTTTTTTCCCCCGAGTTTGCTTGGCTATCCTGGATCCCTTGCTTTGATGTTGTGAAATATATATTCGGTCTTTGTTCAGTTTTCTGGCATACAACTCCAAAAATCCTTGTACTCTTCAAAGTGATACATGTCTTTTTACATGCTAATGATTGGCTGATAGCAAGCAGCCTCTAATCAACTAATTAACTTCAGGAAGGGGAGTGGTCACAGGAAAGACCAAGGCATGATTAGAGAGTTAGCCACCCCCAAACCTCCTGGGAGGAAAGAGGGGCTGAAGGTTAAGTTGATTGCCAATGGCCAATGATTTAATCAATTATGCCTACATAATGAAGCTTCCATAAAATCCCCAAAGGACTGGGTTTGGAGAGCTTCTGGATAACTGAACACATGGAGGTTCCTGGAGGGTGGTGCGCCCAGAGAGGCTGTGGTAGCTCCACATCCCTTCTCTCATACTTTGCCCTGTGCCTTTGTATCCTTTGTAACATCCTCATTCTTTTTTTGTTGTTGTTGAGAGAGGGTTTCACTATATTGGGCAGGCTGGTCTTGAACTCCTGACCTTGTCATCCACCTGCCTCAACCTCCCAAAGTGCTGGGATTACAGGCGTAAGCCACTGTGCCTGTCTTGTAATATCCTTTTATGATCCAGTAAAGGTAAGTGTTTCTTTGAGTTCCTTTTTTTTTTGAGACGGTGTTTAGCTCTTGTTTCCCAGGCCGAAGTGCAATAGTGAGACCTCAGCTCACTGCAACCTTGGCCTCCCAGGCTCAAGCGATTCTCTGGCCTCAACCTCCCTGGTAGCTGGGATTACAGGTGCCCACCACCATGTCTGGCTAATTTTTGTATTTTTTAGTAGAAATGCAGTTTCATCATGTTGGCCAGGCTGGTCTCGAACTCCTGACCTCAGGTGATCCACCCACCTATGCCTCCCAAAGTGCTGGGATTACAGGTGTGAGCCACTGTTCTCGGCTTTGAGTTCTGTGAGCTTTCTATCAAATCAATCAGCCGAAGGAGGAGGCTGTGGGAACTCTGACTTGCAGCCGGTTACAGCACAGGTAAAACAACCTGGGGCTTGCAGCTGGTATAGGAAGTTGGGGTCAGTTTTTGGGCCTAAGCCCTCAACCTGGGGGATCTCATGTAATCTCCAGGTAGCTTCAGAATTGAATTGAGTTGAAGGATATTCAGTTGGTGTCTGGTGCAGAATTAATTGCTTGCTTGACGTGTGGGGGAAAATCCTCACATACTTGGTGTCAGAAGTGTGTTGTGAGAGCCTAGTATGAGAAACTGAGGGAGCGTGAGTGGGAAAAAAATTAAAAAGAAAAGGGAGTCTAGTAGGAGAAACTGAGTTTGTTTTTTCCACTCGTATTTCCACATAAACTTTAGAATCAGCTTGTCAAAATTCAGCAAAATAGGGTCAGGTGTGATGGCTCATGCCTATAATCCCAGCACTTTGGGATCACTTAAGGTCAGGAGTTCAAGACCATCCTGGCCAAAGTGGTGAAACCTTGTCTCTACTAAAGATACAAAAATTACCTGGGTGTGGTGGCAGGTGCCTGTAATCCCTGCTACTCGGGAGACTGAGACATCAGAATCGCTTGAACCTGGGGGGTAGAGGTTGCAGTGAGCTGAGATCACACCACTGCACTCAGGCCTGCAGATTGACAGAGTAAGACTCCAAAACAAAAAAAAAAAAAAAAATCAGCAAAATAAAGCAGGTGGGTGTTTTTGTTTGTTTGTTTGTTTTCATTTTTTTTGAGTCAGGTCTTACTTTGTCCCCCAGGTTGGAGTGGAGTGGCATGATCATGGCTCACTGCAGCCTTGAACTCCTGGGCTCAAGTGTTCCGCCTGCTTCAGCCTTTCGAGGAGCTGGGACTACAAGTGTGCATCACCATACCTGGCTAAGCTTTTTTGTTTTGTTTTGTTTGTTGTTTTTTTCAATTTTTGTAGAGATATGGTCTCACTATGTTTCCCAGACTTGTCTTGAACTCCTGGCCTCAAGTGTTCCGCCTGCTTCAGCCTTTCGAGGAGCTGGGACTACAAGTGTGCATCACCATACCTGGCTAAGCTTTTTTGTTTTGTTTTGTTTGTTGTTTTTTTCAATTTTTGTAGAGATATGGTCTCACTATGTTTCCCAGACTTGTCTTGAACTCCTGGCCTCAAGCGATCTTCCTGCCTCAGCCTCCTGAGTGGCCAGCTGTGATTTTAAATGGGATTACATTGACTCTATAGATGAATTTGGGGAGTATTGCCATCTTAACAATATTGTCTTCCAATCCATGAGCACAGAATGTCTTTCCATGGCTGGTCACAGTGGCTCACACCTGTAATCCCAGCACTTTGGGAGGCCAATGTGGGTGAATCACTTGAGGGCAAGAGTTTGAGACCAGCCTGGCCAACATGGTGAAACACTATCTTTACTAAAAAATACAAAAATTAGCCAGGCCTGGTGGCGCATGCCTGTCATCCCAGCTACTCAGGAGGCTGAGGCACAGGAATAGCTGAACCCGGGAGGTGGAAGTTGCAATGAGTCAAGATCATGCCATTGCACTCAAGCCTGGGCAACAGAGGGAGACTCTGTCTCAAAATAAAATAAATAAATAAATATTTTTCCATGTATTTAGGTTTTAAAAAATATCTTTTGGCCAGGTGCAGTGGCTCATGCCTGTAATTCCAACACTTTGTGAAGCCAAGGTGGGAGGATCCCTTGACCCAGGTTCGAGAACAGCCTGGGCAACATAATGAGATCCCTGTCTCTACAAAATTTTTTTTAAAAAATTAGCCAACTGTGGTGGCACATGCCTGTAGTCCCAGCTACTTGGGGGGACTGAGGTGGGAGGTGCAGTGAGCTGTGATCATGCTATTGCATTCCAACCTGGGTGATAGAGACACCCTGTCTCAAAAAAAAAAAAAAACTTTTTATAGTGTTTTATAGTTTTGGTGTATAAGCCTTGTGCTTCTTTTGTTAATGTATTCCTAATTTTATTTTTTGATACTATTACAAATGAAATGGCTTTCTTAATTTCATTTTTACTTTGCTCAATGCTAGTGAATAGAAATACAATTGATTTTTATTTTGTTTTTTTTATTTTCTTTGAGATAGAGTCTCACTGTGTTGGCCAGGCTGAAGTGCAGTGGCACCATCTCGCTCAGTGCAAACTTCTGCCTCCTGGGTTTGAGCAATTCTCATGCTTCAGCTCCAGAGTAGCTGGGATTGCAGGCATGCACCATCATGCCCAGCTAATTTTTGTATTTTTAGTAGAGAGCGAGTTTCGCCATGTTGGCCAGTTTGGTCTCTAACTCCTGGCCTTAAGTGATCTGCCCACCTTGGCCTCCCAAAGTGCTAGGATTACAGGAGTGAGCCCCCACACCTGGCCTACAACTGATTTTTACATGTTGACCTTGTATCCTGCAACCTGGCTGAACTTGTTTATTTGCTTCAATAGTTAGATGTGTGTTTATTCCTTAGGATTTTCTAATATACAATGATGTCATCTGCAAATATAGTTTAACTTCTTTCCAATCTGAATGCTTTTTATTGTTTTACTTGGCTAATTGCTTTGGCTAACCAGGGCAATTGAATAGAAGTGGTGAGAGCAGACATCTTTCTCTTGTTCTCTTATACTTTTTAACTCCATCATTTCTATTCGGTTTATACTTTTCAATTCCATCATTTTAATTTATTTCTATTTCTATTCTGTATTTATAGCCTCTATTTGGGGGGATATCTTCACGCTTTCCTATAGTTCTTTGAACATATTTTAAATTGCTGATTTTAATTATTTGTCCAGTAGGTCCAATGTCTTGACTTCCTCAGGCACACTGTTCTATTGACTTTTTTCCCTGTGTATGAGCCATACTTTTTTTGTTTCTTTCCATATCTCATCATTGCTGAAACTAGACATTTATTTTGATTTTTATTTATTTTGAGACGGGGTCTCACTCTGTCACCCAGGCTGGAATACACTGGTGCAATTGTGGCTCACTGCAGCCTTGACCTCCCTAGACTCAAGTGATTCTCCTAGTTCAGCCTCCCAAACAGCTGGGACTGCAGGCATATACCACTACACCCAGCTAACTTTTGTGCTTTTTGTAGAGTTGCAGTTTCACTATATTGCTCAGGCTGGTCTTGAACTCCTGGGCTCAAATGGTCCACCTGCCTCAGCCTCCCAAAGTGCTGGGATTACAGGCATGAGCCACAACACCTGGGCTCAAAATCTGTATTTTTTTTTTATTGTGTGGACACTGAAGTTTCTACTTGATGACCTTAGTGTTCAGTTAATGATTTAACAGAGATTTCCTTAGATGCGGGCAACCAGTAAGTCTCATTAACTTTGCCAAGCGGTCTATGTGCATACTCGGGTAGCCTCTTTTCAGTATTCAGCAAGGCAGTTGACAACTCCATCTTAGCCGTCACTTCCTGCTTATACAGAGCATCAAGGTTAGTCAGAGAGGAGAACATAGAGCCTTTCTGGGTCTTTCTTAAGTACATGCACAGCCCTCGTCCTGTGCGTAGATAGCTCGATTTATGTGTGTGGACTTCTAGATTCCAGGAACATACTGGAGCTTTCCAAAGTCTTTTATGGACATCTTGCTCCCCAGATTTTCCTGTTAACCTTTTTGTCTAACCTACTGTTTTGCCCTGACTGATGTCTACTGCCATAGGCAAGTATGATGTTGAACAATTACGTGTGGTCATTT
>NW_016107444.1:342662-344359 GCF_001604975.1 Cebus imitator
CCATGCCCAGCTCATTTTTTGTATTTTTAGTAGAGACGGGGTTTCACCATGTTGACCAGGATGGTCTCGATCTCTTGACCTCGTGATCCACCCGTCTCGGCCTCCCAAAGTGCTGGGATTACAGGCTTGAGCCACCGCGCCTGGCCCTCATTGTAATTTTTAATTTGTACTTTTCAAATTATGAATGATAATGGGGCTTCTTTTACTTAAGGGCTTTTTTTGGTGAATTTTCTGTTTAAGATTTTTTTCCAATTTTTTTCTACTGAGTTTTGTTGTTTTTTTCTCCTCAGTTTTTAAATTTGTCAGTTGCCTTTTTTATTTTTATTTTTTTGAGGCTAAGTCTTGGTGTTACCCAGGCTGGAGTGCAGTGGTGCCATCTCTGCTCACCGCAACCTCTGCCTCCTGGGTTCAAGCAATTCTCTTGCCTCAGCCTCTCGTGTAGCTGGGATTAGAGGCGCCCACCACCATGGCCAGCTAATTTTTATTTGATTGATTCATTTTTATTTATTTATTTATCTTTGAGACAGCTCTGTTGCCAGGCTGGAGTACAGTGGTGTGATCTTGGCTCACTGCCACCTTTGCCTCCCAGGTTCAAGTGATTCCCCTTTCTCAGCCTCCCGAGTAGCTGGGACAACAGGAGGGCGTCACCACGCTCAGCTATTTTTTTGTTTTTTAGTAGAGATGGGGTTTCACCATGTTGGCCAAAATGATCTCGATCTCCTGACCCCGTGATCCGCCCACCTCGGCCTCCCAACGTGCTGGGATTACAGGCGTGAACCACTGTGCCTGGCCACCAGTTGTCTTTTGATTTTTTTTTCTTGCCATTGGAAAGATTCTCATTTTCATAGTATCATGCATTTAACTTTACCATTTTTTTTTGTTGTTGCATCTGGATTTGAGTCACAGAAACTTTTCTCTAAATTCTGGTTATAGAGGAATTCATCTTTTTTAATTCTGGTACTTTTTTTTTTTCCTTGAGAGAGAGTCTTGCTCTGTCACCCAGGCTGGAGTGCAGTGGTGCCCTCGTGGTTCTCTGTAGCCTGAACCTCCTGGGCTCAAGTGTTCCTTTCACCTCAACCTACCAAGTAACTGGGAGAACAGATGCATGCCACCATGGCTGGCTAATTTCCTATTTTTCTGTAAAGATTGGGTCTCACTATGTTGCCCAGGCTGGTCTCAAACTCCTGAGCTCAAGCAATCCTCCTCCTCAACCTCCCGAAGTGTTGGGATTACAAGCATTAGCCACCATTCCCAGTCACAGCACAATTCCTTCCCTCCTTCCTGCCTGCCTTTCTTCCTTCCTTCCTTCCTTCCTTCCTTCTTTCCTTCCTTCCCTTCTTTCTTTCTTTTTCTTGACAGAATCTTGCTCTGTCACCCAGGCTGAAGTGCAGTGGTGTGATCTTGGCTTACTGTAACTTCTGCTTCCCACATTCAAGAGGTTCTTGTGCCTCAGCCTCCCGAGTAGCTGGGATTACAGACCCGTGCCACCACACCAGGCTAATTTTTGTATTTTTAGTAGAGACAAGGTTTCACCATGTTGGCCAGGTTGGTCTTGAACTCCTGGTCTCAAGTGATCTGCCTTGGCCTTTCAAAGTGCTGGGATTACAGACGTGAGCCACTATACCCAGCCCCCAGCACAATTTCTTAAAGTTCATCTTTGCTACAGTGTTTTTTTTTTTTTTTTTTTTTTTTTTTTT
>NW_016107444.1:346621-350631 GCF_001604975.1 Cebus imitator
TTTAAAACACTCTATGCTGTCTCTCTCTCTTTTTCCTCCTGTGACACAGCCTTCAGGAGATCCTGAGAACATGTGCCCCTAAAACACTGTATGCTGTCTCTCTTGATTGAACTCAGGCTGATGCAATCAGGAGCATGTAACTGGCATCCAGTACCGCATGGTGTCTTTGTATCCTGTGTACTACCATGTCTACTAATGTATTTATTAAGTTTTCTTTTTTTTTGAGACAGAATTTCACTCTTATTGTCCAGGCTGGAGTGCAATGGTGCAATCTCAGCTCACTGCAACTTCTACCTCCCGGGTTCAAGTGATTCTCCTGCCTCAGTCTTCCAAGTAGCTGGGACTATAGATGTGCACCACCATGCCCAGCTAATTTTGTGTTTTTAGTAGAGATGGAGTTTCTCCCTGTTGGTCAGGCTGGTCTTGAACTCCTGACCTCAGGTGATCTGCCCACCTCGGCCTCCCAAAGTGCTGGGATTGCAGGCATAAGCCACCACGCCTGGCCGAGTTTATTATCATATAAGAGTTGTAGTGAAATTTGAGGAAATGGTTGGGGTTTTTGGATGGATTGAGAACACGTTACTATTTTTCATATTTAGGTTAATGGGATAAAAACTCCTTTAGTCTAAAAATTCACGATCCAGCAGAGTAGATCTGGATAATGAGGAAAGCTGTACTGTTTTCTTTTTGTAGTTTTTGTACTTCATGGAAGATTCTAGTGCATCCTCATTTTCCTTTGGTTTATCACTTCCCGCCCCCACAATAGTGTGTTGACAATGTAGGGAAGTTCTGTTTGGGGTTGTTATGGATTATTTTCATTGGTCTTAGTAATAACATGGATGAAATCTTAGAGATATAATGTTGTGGTGAAAACAAGGGAGTTCCAGAAGACTATATAGCTTAGCATAATCTTTATGAAGTTCAAAATAACCTATAAATTATCTTTGAATACATGCATTTTTAATAAATGTATCAAAGAAATTTATATATACAAAATTCAGGGTAGTTATTAATTCTAGAAGATAGACAGAAAGATGGGTAAGGGAGCTCATCAGACTTGGTACACAGCCAGGACACTGCAGTTTTCTGAAAGGAGCTATAGTCAAGGACTTGGCATCCCCACTGTAAGGCAGGTTCACTGTGCACTGGTTATCAGCTTGTCTGAGTCCACGGAGATCCAATGACACCCATACACACAGCAAGTCAAATAAAATAGGTTTATTACTAACAGGCAGCAAGGAACAGCAATCAAGGATTCATTGGGAGTTAGTCCTCCAAGGCTCAGGAAAGCCACCCAGGGTGGATGGAGTCTTCACTGCCTGTGCTCCACTTGTACCACAGCTGAAGGACCCCAGCAAGCAGCCCGCCCAGAGTTTTATGCCCTGGGTTTATGTGAGTCATTGAAGGACATTCTGCTTCTAGAAGGAACCGGAACAGAGCCGCACCCACCACCACAGGCCAGCTGTGCTCGGATGCACAGCTGCATTTCTAGCTCAGGTGCTTCCATTCAGAGACCTCTTTATTTGGGGTCTTGGCTAAGGCTGTCTGTTCCATCTGCTCTGTAGCCGTCAGTAAATAAGCCTGATCGTTCCTTTTCATCTAGGTCATTGTCCTAATTGGCCATCTCAACACCTGATTGCATGACACTGGGTGACAAGCTCTTACAGGTGCTCATTTTTTCTACTTATAACTTAAATATCTTATTCAATATATTTCACACATAATATTATACAATATCTTTATCTTTTGAGACAGGGTTTTGCTCTGTCACCCAGGTTGGAGTGCACTGGTGCTAACTGCAACTACTGAGTTCAAGTGATCCTCCCAACTCAGCCTCCCAGGCAGGTGGGATTACAGGTGCACACCACCACCTCTGGATAATTTTTTATTTTATTTATTTTTTGAGATGGAGTCTCACTTTGTCTCCCAGGCTGGAGTGCAATGGCACAATCAGCTCATTCCAACCTCTGCCCCACCCGCCGGGCTCAAGCAGTTCTCCTGCCTCAGCCTCCTGAGTAGCTGGGATTATAGGCGCCCACCACCACGCCTGGTGAATTTTTGTAATTTAAAAATTACAAAATTTTTCACCATCTTCAACTTCTGACCTCATGACCCACCTGCTTCGGCCTCTCAAAGTGCTAGGCTTACAGGTGTAAGCCACCACACCTGACTGAGGTTGAACTTTTGAATAGGCTAAGTACTCAACTAAGTAAAGTCCATTTAACCTGAGACCACTTTACCCTGGATGTGACTGAGTCCCCTCCTTTTCACCTCATGGGAATGAAGCTCCAAAGAAACATGGGCTCAAGTACAGATAAAAAAAAAAGAACGTTCCATTCTTTACCCTCTGAGTAATTAAGATCAATATTAATTATCTGTATAGATACAGTTTTACAATACACATAGAGGTAAATGCAGAGTAAGATCTCAAAGGATTCACAGCATGCTGACAAAAGCAGTTACCCTGAGAGAGGGGAATGAACGAAGAGCACTTCTGGTTCCAAGTCGAAAGTTGTCTGGTGTTTTTGTGAATATGGACACCTATTTTTTTTGTATATTTTAGAAAACTTACAAATAATATTGAACACCTACTAGCTACCGGCATAGGGAAACAGGGGAGTTTGTTCAAGGGAAACAAGCTCAGTAGGGAGAATCTTTCAGCTGTACACATTTCCTCATGGGCTGAAGGGCTCATAATTCTCGGCAAATGTTGTGGACCTTTGCATGTTGCCTCAGGTGATCAGATCGTGCAAAATTCTTGTTGCAAACTGGGCACAGGTAGGGCCGTTCTCCAGTGTGCCTTTTCTTGTGTCTGTTGAGCTCATCTGAGCGACTGAATTTCCACGTACATCCCTCCATGTCGCATACGAAGGGCTTCTCCCCTGGACCAGAGAGAGAGAGAGAGAGAGAGACCTGTCATGTATCAGGGTAAGGAAGGTCAGGGACATTGAAAGTGAACGAGAAAAAGGTTTTGAGCAAATTGAAGTGGGAGAAGGACAGTCAGAGGAGATGGGAGTCGGGGAGGTGAGTGAAGGAGGAGGGGAATGAGGGCTGCAAAAGCTGGAGATAAGAGGAAAACTGAAGGCGGGAAGAAGAGGAAAGAAAAGGAAGAAAAAACAAAACAAAACAGGAGGAGAGATAGTTATTGGCAGGCAAGTTAGTGAAGGGGATAAGGAGGATGAGGGAAATGGGGCCCAGGGACCCTGAGAGGAGGTCTATGAAGTGACGGTCCCAGTAGAAATAGTGTCAAGAACATCTATCTGCAAGGGGCCAAAGAAATCCCTCCACTGATTCCCATCAAACCAGCAGTCAACGCCACCAAAGGCTGCAACCAGCCTGGCTCTGGTCCAGGACTAGAGCCTGTCCCTAGGACTGCTTTATCCGCCCTTCTAAAGGTGCCAACCTTTTCTATTTATAGAATCTTCTTGAGTCCCTGGGGAAGTGGCAGCAATCTCAAATGCTCCCAGAGCTTTGCAAAGGCACAAATCTGTAGCCACTCGCCCCTCACCCCTGTTCCTGGGCCCTCACTCACCAGTGTGCTTGCGCATGTGGGTTCGGAGGTGGCAAGCCTTTGAATAAGAGTTCTTACAGTCCTCATGTGGGCATTTGAAGGGCTTCGAAATCTTAGGATTCTTCCAGAACTGGCTGCTCTGGGTCTTCTGCTTTTCTGAGAGTTGTCCTTGAATCAAATGGGAACTTGGAAAGCATAGGAATCCCGGGTATGACAATGAGGACTGATAGGATGTCATATATCCCCCATAAAGGCTGTGGTCACCAGTGAGGGTTGTCATATTTCCTGCCTGAAGGGTCAGCATATGGCCCCCAGAGAGGGTCGAGTTGTCACTATATATTGCCATGTGGCCTCCATAGAGGGCCTGGTTATCAATGGAGGTCATATTCTGTCCCCCGTAGAGGGCTTGGTTACCAGTGGAGGTCGTCAGCTGCCCCTCGTAGAGGGCTTGGTTACAAGTGGAGGTCGTCACCTGTCCCCCGTAGAGGGCCTGGTTACC
>NW_016107444.1:351954-356696 GCF_001604975.1 Cebus imitator
AGAGGGCCTGGTTACCAGTGGAAGTGGAGGTCATCGTCTGCTCTCCACAGAGGGCCTGATTATCAGTGGAGGTCATTGTCTGCTCCCCACAGAGGGCCTGGTTATCAGTGGAGGTCGTCACCTGCCCCTGGTAGAGGGCCTGATTATGAGTGGAGGTCGTCGTCTGCTCCCCACAGAGGGTCTGATTATCAATGGAAGTCATCATTTGCCCTAAGTAGAGGTCTAGGCTGGTTATCATCTGGCCCTCAGAGAGGGCCTCATCGCCACTGGAAGTCCCTGTATGACCATCAGTGAGGGTCTGGTCACTACTGAAGGTCATCTGGTCCCCATAGAGAGTCTGGTTATCACTGAGGGTCTTCATTTGATCTCCACGCAGGGCTTGTGTCTGACTCTCACTGAGGGTCTGGTCACTGCTTAGGGTCTTCAGCTGGCTACCTTCACTGGAGATTGTCATGTTGCTTGCGGTGATGGTTGTCTTCTGGCAATCAGTGGGTGATGTCTTTGGGGTGTCAGTAACATCTGTCATCTGGGAACCAGCTGTGTGTTTTATCTGATCAAAGGAAGTCACTGTCTGGCCCATGGAATAAGTCTCACTTAGGTCTTCAAGGGACATATCAAGCGCTTTAAGAAGGTGCACTGTTAAGTCCTGGGTGGGAACTGTCCCAGGGATGTTAGTGCATGCAGAAGCCATTGTGAGCTCCAAGGGAGGCATGGTTTTGTTCTGAGTTGACTCGTGTTGGCTCTCCTCAGCATGGGCAGGCAGAGGCATGCAGCACTGTGGTTCTGGTGCATCTGGGGTTTCTGCCTGTTTTGTATGTTGCTCAGAGAGATGCTGGAAAAAATCCTTAATTTCCTCAATTGCCTGGAAGAGACTAGAATCCATCTCTGCTGTTGGCTGATGACTGAACTAGATCTTTAGTTATGGGATCCTGCAAAAAAGTGAATAGGTCAGGGGTTCATCCCAGCTCAAATTCCAATCCTCACATACCCTCCTTCTCCATCCCTATTGACCCTATCCTAATCCAGCCCACCATCATCTGTTGCCCAGAAGCCTGTAATTGCCTCTCAACTGACTCTAGAGTTAGCTTCATCCAGTGTACCCTCTACACACAGTAACATTTTAAAAGCGCAAACATTTCTCAGGTGTAAACTTTTACTAAGCTACTCCTATCTACCAATGGAGGTGAGAGTTTAGATGAATGTCGTGAATGTCCCATCATCCTCTGAAGAGATCTTACCCCAGAGACTTTTCCAAAGTCTTCTCTCCAGATATCTTACTGGAGATTCAGCTGATTAAATTTTCAAATAAATTCTCTCATTTCATTTCCACTGTGACCCTAGAAAATAAGAGTGATGATTAATCCCATTTTAAAGAAAATAGAAGTCCAGGGAGGTGAATTGACTTGGCCTAGGCGGAAGACTCTTAACTTGTACAGGACCTATCTGGCTCTGGGTCCTCACAGACCCCTGGATAAATGGGGACATTTCTCCCAGAGATCTCTCTGGGGGCACCCAGTGATTCCGGCCTCCTGAGAACCATCCTGGAAACCACCAGCTTCCAGGAACCATTCTACTATGGACTGAATGTTTGTGTCTCTCCAAATTTCACATATTAAAACTGAATTTCTAGTGTGATTGGATTAGAAGGTGGGACCTTTGGAAGATGATTAGGTCATGGAGACAGAGCCTTCAAGAATGAGATGAGTGTTCTAAGGGGCTGAGGGGCAGAGTTCTTCACTTCTACCAGGTGAGGACACAGCTAAAAGGTGCCATCTATGAACCAGAAAGCATGCCCTTACGAGACCCTGCATTTACCAGCACCTGGACAGAACAGACTAAGACACATTCTAAGAAGCAGTTTCTTGGAGACAGAGGCCTAACCGTGCATATGGACAAGGTTTATATTTCTGTTCAAAGTGGCCATCCTTGCTTCTAGGCTTCCTATGTCTCTGATATCAAGTTTGTTTGTTTATTTATTTATTATTTTCTCTGCCCCATATGATCTGCAAGAAAAGTGTCAAGTTTATAACGAACTCCTCAAAGCCACCATCTGGGTAGCCTCACATCTTTTTCATCCTGGGCGCCTCTTCCCTGCTTTTGTCCTGCTCTAGCCAGATCAGTCCACTCAGTTTTGCCATGTCCCTATCCAGTCCATTGCTCAGTCTGCCCCACCCAGCCAAGGTATCTGATCTAATACGTTCTCCTTCCCCATCTCTGCCATCAAAGCCTGGTCCCTCCTGCCTTGTCCTGACTCTCAGAATAGAGAGATACCACAATTTACACATATTCAAAATGTGTGGCTGGACTGCCATTGAATGTGGTGGATTGAGGAGACCTTGAAGTCCTTCCCTTCTATATCAAATCATAGAAATGATAGATGGCTTTAAATATATATGTATATATAGAGAGAAAAATTTAAAAAACCCAAAACTGGTTTTGATATATGATATAATATGTATATTATATATAGAATATATATTTCCAGTCATAAATAAATATATATAAATATATATTTATATATAATATATATAAATTAAAAATATATAAATATATAATATATAAATAAAATATATATAATATAAATACATATATTATATATATTTATATATAAATATATATAAATATATAAATAAACATATATAAAAACATATATATGTATATATAAATAAATATATATAAATTTATATATATATAAAACATATATATATATATATTTATGACTGGAAATAAGTGGAATTTCCCAAGAACTAGAAGGAGGCACCCTTAGAAGAAGGGAGATGATTAAAGCCGCAGTGGAAGCTGGGCAATATAGCAAGACCCCCTCCTCTCTAAAAAACAAAAACATAAACTTTAAAAATCAGCCTCTAATAACATCTTACTCTTACACTTTGTTTCCCACCATTCCTGCCCTTATAACAGCTTAACTCCTGTCTACCCCTTCTCTCCAGCACTGGACTAGAAGCTCCTCTGAGCAGAACTTTATTTCATCCTGAGCAAGTCCTGATGGATCCCACTGGGAACCTTGGAAAGGCCTGATTTCCCACTCCATCTGCTCTAGGTCTGCTTCTGGTCCCTAAAGCTTCCGGCCCTCGGAAAAACAGATAGATTTCACCCCCAGTTTAAGGAATTATTGTCCGCCTGGGCATGGTGGCTCAGGCCTGTAATGTCAGCACTTTTGGAGGCCGAGGCATGCAGATAACTTGAGATTAGGAGTTTGAGACCAGCCTAGCCAAAATGGTGAAACCCTGTCTCTACTAAAAATACAACAACAAAACTAGTTGGGTGTGGTGATGCACGTCTGTAGTCTCAGCTACTGGGGAGGCTGAGGCACGAGAATCGCTTGAATCTGGGAGGTGGAGGTTGCAGTGCGCCAAGATCGTGCCACTGCACTCCAACCTGGGCAACAGGGCAAGACTCTGACTCAAAAAACAAAACAAAATAAAAAAAACCCTGATAGTCCTGCCCACGGGCTATGCCTCCTTCTCTGGGTCTCTAATAATTCAACTCAATCCACTCAGTCCCCGCTGACTCATGGGCACAGCGTTGCACACTTCCATGAGACTTTGACCAGACCACGATCTCGTCCTGGGCTCCTGCCAATGTGATAGAAAGATCTTCGGGTGCCCTCGAGAGACCCCCCCCAGGAATCACAACCACAGCCTCCTCTGCAGACCCCTCGCCTGTCTGGTGAAAGGCAAGCCCTGCGCAGGGCAGGCTCGTGGAGGTAAAAATGGTCCTCAATAAATGAACCGTTTTAGACGCCTGTCTGTCCTCCCCTATTAGTGGGCTCCCTTGCTAGCATTCTGGACTCCTAAAGCTTTGAGTTTCAGACCTACCATCCCATGACACTGACCCTTGCGTTTGCGTTTGGAGGCACAGACTCACCAGAAATTGGTCCGCATTGCAGGCCGGGTATTTTGCTACTCGCAAACCGAGAGGAACTCACTCTGAAACTGCTGGGCGCCTTCTGGGGCCTGGGTTTTTATATATGTGTCTTTGGTCAGCCACGCCCCTCGGGGCGGAGCCCAGGGCACCAGCGACCTACCGCCTGTATGGACTGAGTGATTGAGTGACCTACTAGGGGCCTCGGACATTAATGCAATCACTTCCCCTGTTCTCATTGTGCAGGGAAGCAATGGACATTAATTAGCGAATTTTACCCTCACCAGTATTAGGAAGTGGATTTTATCATTGTTACCATGTAAAGCGAAAACTGAGACTTAGAGATATTAAATATTTGCAGGAGGTCACAGAATCAAATACATATACTAGATTTGAACTCAAACGGTTTTGCTCTTATGGTCTGAGTCCTTAAACACACTAGAGGCCTCAGATTCAATCAGCTTATGCAGACTCCACCTCTTCCGCAGCTGTGCCTTTAATCAAATTAATTCTACTGTGAAATCCTGATAATTCCATCAGTTTACCCTGGAAATTATCAAGGCACTTTTTTTTTTTGCTGTGGTTTTACTTATTACTTATTTATTTATTTTGTCTTGCATAATTATCTTGATAATTCCATCAGGTTACCCTAGAAATGGTCATGGTACTTTTTTCTTCTTTTCTTTCTCTCTTTTTTTTTTTCTTTCTCTCTCTTCTCTCTCTCTTTTTCTTTTTGGCTGTGGTTTTTACCTACTTATTTTGTTTTTCTTACTTATTTTTTAATTTAACCTTGCCATCTATTTTTGAGACAGCGTCTTACTTTGTTGCCCAAGCTAGAGTGCAGTGGTGCAATCACGTCT
>NW_016107444.1:356706-365027 GCF_001604975.1 Cebus imitator
AATGGTGTGATCTTGGCTCACTGCAACCTCCACCTCCCAGGTTCAAGCGATTCTTGTGCCCCAGCTTCCTGAGTAGCTGGGATTACAGGCATGTACCACCACACCCAGCTAATTTTGTATTTTTAGTAAAGATGGGGTTTCATCATGTTGGTCAGGCTGGTCTTGACCTCCTGACCTTAGGTGATCCGCCCGCCTTGGCCTCCCACAGTGCTGGGATTACAAGCGTGAGTCACCGCGCCTGGCACTGCGGCTAATTTTTAAATTATTTGTAGAAACGGAGTCTCATCATGTTGCCCGGGCTGGTCTCAAACTCCTGCAGTCAAATTGTCCTCCCACCTCAGCCTCCTGAAGAGGAAAGACTGTAGCCATGAGCTACTATGCCCTTCATTCTGAATGTAAAAAAATGGATAATTTTGTGGTATATACAGAGCAAGTCCATCCACTCGTTGGTAAAATTTTAGAAATATTTTCTATACAAATGTAGTTTTTGATTGGGAATGATTTTTTTTTTGTTTTTTGGAGGCAGAGTCTCGGTCTGTCGCCCAGGCTAGAGTGCAATAGCTCCATCTTGGCTCACTGCAACCTCTATTTCCCAGGCTCAAATGATTCTCCTGCCTCAGCCTTCTGAGTAGCTGGGATTACAGGCGTATGCCTCCACACAGCTCATTTTTTTGTATTTTTAGTAGAGATGGGGTTTCACCATGTTGCCCAAGCTGGTCTCAAACTCCTGAGCTCAGGCAATTCACTCACCTTGGCCTCCCAAAACACTGGGATTACAGGCGTGAGCCACTGTACCCGACCAGGAATGAGTATTACAGCATGATTTCCACAGGTACAGCGTTCCCATCTTCACCCTCATTCTTACTAATTCTGAGAAATTTTAAAAATACAGAAAAGTATAGAAAATAAGAATTAGAGATCCATATATCACAATCCAGAATTAATCAGTATCTTCATATATTTACTTGCAGTCTTTTTTAAGAGAAGATGTTTAGATACAAAGCTGACGTTCCATTCTTTCTCTTCCCTTCTTCACTCTTCACAGGTGACCACGAGCAAGGGTCTGGGGTATATTCTTCCAAACCATTTCAGAAACATTTACATACATACATGTTTCCATTACTAGTGTGTAGTACTGAATTTTATGAGGGAACTTTTAATTCAAATTTACAAAAAGTGGCTGGACATGGTTACTCATACCTATAACCCCACCCCTTTGAGAAGCTGAGGCAGGAGAATTGCTTGAGCCCAGGAGTTCCAAACCAGCCTGGGTAATGTAGCAAAACCCTGCCTCTGTTTAAAAATAAATTAAAAATCAGGTCAGTTGCGGGGGCTGACACCTGTAATCCCAGCCCTTTGGGAGGCTGAGGCAGGCCGATAACTTGAGGATAGGAGTTGGAGACCAGCTTGGCCAACAAGATGGAACACTGTCTCTACCAAAAAATACACAAAAAATTAGCCGGGTGTGGTAGACACACCTGTAGTCTCAGCTACTCTGGAGGTTGAGGTGGGAGAATTGCTTGAACCCTGGACGTGGAGGTTGCAGTTAGCCGAGACCACGCCAGCCTGGGTGACAGAGCAAGATCCTGTCTCAAAAATAATTAATTAATTAAACAAATTAATAACACCAAACACCAAACACATTTACAGAAAGTCATTGTACTATATGCATCATTCTTCAGCTTGAGTTTCCCCTACTCTCAACATGATTCTGAGATCTTCCTGTTAGTACATGTGGATCTCGAGTGTTGCACTTAGAGATACATGTCATTCCGTCATAAGAGTTTCTCCTTTTCAGTGTTTCCAATTTTTGGCTACTACAAATCAAACCACAGTAAATATCCTAGTACATATTTCCTGAGCATACACATCCAAAAGCAGAATTGCTAAGTATTTCTGAAGTTGTTACAAGGAATGTTTCCGTACTGCTGAAGTCATGCCATTTTAGAACACAGCTTTTTCAATACCTGCTTTTCATCTCTGTGGATTTTACTTTTGTGTATAGTTCATGGTCTATTTTTCCCTGCTTGGAGAACAAATTACCTCCAAATCACTTTTTAAAATAGTCCCATATTTCCTCCCATCCTGATGCCAGTTCTTTTTTTTTTTTTTTTTTTTTTTTTGAGATGTAGTCTTGCTTTGTTGCCCAGGCTGGAGTCCAATGGCATGCTCTTGGCTCACGGCAACCTCTGCCTCCCAGGTTCAAGTGATTCTCCTGCCTCAGCCTCCTGAGTAGCTGGGATTACAGGCATGCACCACCACACCTGGCTAATTTTTTTCTGGAGTCTGATGTGGTACAACTTCTGGCTGAAAGCTTCCCACATTCACCATATTGATAAAGCTTCCTACTTGTGTGTATTCTCAAATACAGAGCAAGAGTTGAGAAGTGGGGAAAGCTTCCCCACAGCCATGGAAACCATAGGGTTGCTCACTGCATGGCTTCTCACATGCACAGCAAATGAACTCTGAGACAAGGCTTTTCCACAAACATTGAGTTCATAAGGTTGATCATCTGATTGAAATCTCATATATACAATAGGTGGTATTCACTGACAGAAGGCGTTTCCACATTTGTTACACTCATAGGATTTCTCTCTGCTGTGTATGCTTTGGTTTCTTATGAGGTACATCTTTTGGCCAATAGTTGTGCCACATTCATTACATTTAAAGAGTTTCTTTCCAATATGAATTTTCAGTTGCTCAGTAAGGTTTGATTTTCCACTAAAGGTTTTTCCATACTCCTTACACACAAAGGGATTCACTTCTGTGTACGTTCTCTGGTGTTGGATGAGGTTTGACTTCTGAGTGAGAACTTTCCCACAACCTTTACACTCAAAAGGTCTCTCTTCCATGTGAATTTTCTGACTGGTAGAGAGAGTTTCCTTCCGGTAAAATGATTTTCCACATTTGTTATATTCACAAAGCTTCTCTCCAGTATGAGCGTTTTGATGGTTAATGATATAACTGCTTTTAGTAAAGGCTATTCCACATTCATTACATTCAAAGGGTTTCTCTGTAGTGTGAAAATGCTCATGCTCAGTAAAACTGACTCGTGGCTGAAGACTTTCCCACATACCTTCCAGGCAGAAGGGCTGTCCCCACATAAATCCTCTGCTGACTGAGCGGGACATCTAAACAAAAGCTTTCCTGCATTCGAAAGATTTCTCTCCAGTGTACATTTTGAATAAGGATTTACTTTTGGTGCAAGTTATTTCTACATTTCTTACATTTATAGGGTTTACCTGTGTATGGTCTTTCAAATGCAGAGTAAGGAATAAGGTGTGAGAGAAAATTTTGTCATACGTAGTACATTCAAAACTTTCTCTGCAGTATAAATTTTCTAATATTCAATGATGTTTTTGCTACTTTCACTGGCTTCTCTCCAGCATGAATTTTCTACTGCTTTATGAGATTGGTAATCTAGCTAAAGGCTTTTCAATATTCCTTAGAGGCACAGGGTTTCTCTTCAGTGTGACTTCTATGTTCCATGAGATGGCATGCGAGTAAAAGTTTCCCCACATTTGGTAACTTCATAGTTTCTCTTCAGTATGAATGCTCAGGTCTCAGATGGGGTGCAAACTTTTTTACCCCATTTGAGGTAAAATGCCCTTTAAAACTGAAGACATTTTCACACCGATGGCTACTTAAAGGAGGTTAATATAAGGAGTAAACTGTGGTGGAGGGGTTCCAAATTAATTGAATTGATGATTTTTCCTACACAACATCCCTCATGATTAAGTCTAAACTGTGTTTCAAACTCAAAATTTCAAAAGTGTATTTCCTTAAAAGAAATGAGATCTGAGATCAGAGGAAGTATTTTTCCAGTTTTCTTTGTTTGTTTGTTTTGTTTTGTTTTTTGAGACAGGATCTTGCTCTGTGGTGGAGTGCAGTGGCTTGATATTGGCTCACTGCAGCCTAGACCTCCTGGGCTCAAGCAATTGTCTCACTTCTGTCCCCAGAATAGCTGGGGCTACTGGCACACTCCACTACATCTGGCTAATTTTTAAATTTTTTTGTAGAGATGGAGGTCTCCTTATGTTGCCAAGGCTAGTTTTGAGCTCCTGGGCTTAAACAATCCTCTTGTCTCTGTTGGGATTACAGGCATGAGTCACCATGCTCAGCATGCCTCCTAAGTCTTGTTGCCTCTCCATCTGCTCATCATCATCTCAGGCTTCTGGATAGATTTCTTTTTGACTTCTTGCTCCACCATCCAGTTTGTCTTCTTGCTTCAGTAGGGGATCATATAACCTACTACTGGGGAAGTGATGCAACACTCCAGTGTTAATGCTAGGCCTGCAGTATCATCCCAGAGCTCAGGATGAGCCCTGCCTGGCCTTCTGGAGCAGTATGAAGATGGTGCAGTTTCCAAGTCTGCTCAAGGAAGCAGCCCCCATTGGGCAATTCCACTGGTAGCAATAGATTTTAGAGATACTCCCACTTTTACACCACATGGACCCAGGGGCCATACTGACCCTGACGACAAAGATCAAAATGTCTACCCACAATGGCATTTTTTTTAAAAGCCAGCCAATTTCGCAGTGGAGGGTTGTATACCAACTTTAGTGACACTAATGTTAATAAGTTCTGATAACCCACTACCATTGGATCAGCCATGATAATGGCATTTTTTGATGTCCATCTCTTCCCTGTGCCCAGGTCCCGAGACTATTTCACCCTAGCAGGGCCCGACACACACCTGGCGTCACACAATTGACTTCTGACTTTATTCCAACTCTACTCTAAGTCTCCGTTGCATCCCCATCACTTCTGGCTCATTTGTCTCCAACAAGCCCTGGGCTTTACCAATTTTTACAACAACCAGTCCCGCCCAAGGCCACCCCTCCCGGCCCAGGATTCTATGGTAAAATTTTTCACCAACGTCCCCTGGAGAGTGAGGAGTTTAAAAGATAGTAACATGAGTCCGTAATTTTACCACTGTGAGAAATAAACATGTAGTATATCATTTTAACTGATGCAAGACTGGATTTTGTTTAAATAAAAAGGCGAATTAATTAATCACCTAAATTATTTAGAATTGCTTATGAGTCTTAAGTTTATTACTATTTACACTATTTTAAAGAATTGTAAATGTAAAGGTGGATATACAATTAAGTTGAATCATAATTTAAATAACCAATGTCTTTATACATTCTGTTCTTATAAATCTGAGACAAAACTTAAACTTATGTGAATCTGTGTAGATATTGCATCTACACTAATTGGGGAACACTTTTATTTGTTTGTTTAGTTTTTAGAGACAGGGTCTTGCTATGTCACCTAGTATTCTTGGCCCCAAGCGATACACCCGCCTCTGCCTCTCCAAGTGATAGGATTATAGGCTTGAGCCACTGGGCCCCACCCACCTGAATGAAGTTTTAAGGGGTCATATTTCACTGTCAGATTATTAGGATTAACACTGATCACATCATTCTTTAATGATAATTTAATTATGTAACCCAAAGTGAACTGACTTAAGGATCTTGGACTTATACAACATTGAAATAATTAGTAATCACTGTTTACCTGGAAGCCTTCAAAGAAATTAAAATTTGGGGAAGAGAAGTAAATAAAATTCATAGTAGCCGTAGACTATTCAAATGAATTTTAATCTGTGTATATATTTTAATAATACAAGTTTTATTCATAAAGAAGACTCCATAAGGTCAAAAGCAGGGGCAGTTCCTGTTTTAAAAAGAGAATATACAAATGAAACATGCCATTTTATTTATAATTGCAAATTAGGTTATTTTAAATGGATGAGAATTGAGATATCATTAAATCCAATTCTTGCTTCTCAGATTCCACAAAATAATAGCACATCAAGTCCTCAGATCTAAGCAATCATAGCAGATTCCAAATGGCCTCTGAATATTGGCGGGAATAGCTCCGTTTCTTCTCTTGCAATAAAGGTGCATCATTTGGTAAACAAGGGAACATGGCATTTGGATTCTTACACTATTGTGTTGTAGAAGTAACTTCCATGTCTTCATTTGCAGTATGTATTCTCATTCTTATTTCCCATTCAGTAACTTCCAGTTTCATCATCTCACTTCATTTAAGAGAGGCTGCTGATTGCAGACAACATACAACAAGGGATTTCAAGTCCGACAGTAGAGTTACTTGAGACCTACTTCATTTTAGTTTTAAGCAGAATAATTCCCTGGAGAGTTTTAGTTACAATACCACAGTAACGATGATGGTAGAAAAATTTACTACCATCTTTTGGCAAAATATAAACTTTTGGCAAAAAGTAGGTTACAAGGCAGTCATGTCCTAAAAACACTTCATCAGGGTTCATACACAAATTGTGAAATATCGTGGATTTAAGCCTGGCACAGAACCAGAACTGGGTACATTGAACTTGAACAGCTGCTCAATCCCCAGCACAGGTCCATATCAAAGAGTGAAGTGGAAAGAGCCCTCTGAAGCCCAGGAAAGAAACAGTTATTGGCACCACAGTAACTCACACCTGTACTCCCAGCACTTTGGGAGGCTGAGACAGGCAGATCATTTGAGGTCAGGAGTTTGAGAACAGCCTGGTCAACTTGGTGAAACTCCGTCTCTACTAAAAATACAAAAATTGGCTGGGCGTGGTAACATGCACCTGTAATCCCAGCTACTCGGGAGGCTGAGGCAGGAGAATCACTTGAACCCAGGAGGCAGAGGTTGCAGTGAGCCGAAGTCGTGCCACTGCTGCACTTCAGCCTGGGCAACAGAGCAAGACTCTATCTCAAATAACAAAAAGAAAACAAAAAAAGTAAACAGCTATGTATTTTTGACTATGTATTTGTTCTTCATGATATTCAAATTAAGATAATAAAGCCAGGTCTTAAAATCATCACTCCAAAATAGCACCTTTGGACTGGGGTTGGTGGCTCACACGTGTAATCCCAGCTCTTTGGGAGGCCGAGGTGAGTAGGTCACCTGAGGTCAGGAGTTCAAGACCAGCCTGGCCAACATGGTGAAACCCTGTCTCTACTAAAAATACAAAAATTAGCCAGGCATGGTGGTGTGCGCCTGTAGTCTCAGCTATCGGGAGGCTGAGGCAAGAGAATCGCTTGAACCCGGGAGTTGGAGGTTGCAGTGAGCCAAGATCATGCCACTGCACTCCAGCCTGGGCAACATAGAGAGACTCCCCATCTCAAAAATAAATAAATAAATAAATAAATATATGCATATTTGACCATCAGACTGTTCAAAAATGTCACTGTTCAAAAATGTCCAAGTCATGAAAAGCGAGGCAACATAGAGAAACTCATAAACTGGTGGAAAGTGAGCTGGTTAATGCTATATGGCATCTTGGCCTGGATTCTGAGAAAGAAAAAAGAAGCTAGTGGACAAACTGTTTTAAACCAAATCCAGTCCTCTTAGTCCATCTAGTTAAAAGGTTTGTCAATTTTGTTCATGTTTTAGAACAACTAATGTTAGGTTTCATTAATTTTCTCTACTCTTTTTTTTTTTCCTGGTACCCGGGAGGAAATTCTCTACTGTTTTCTATTCTTTATTTCATCTCTGCTCTAATCTTTGTTATTTTCTTCCTCTTGCTAGTTTTGGGGTAGTTTGCTATTCTTATTCTAATTATTAAAATGTAAAGTTAGGTTGTTGATTTGCGATCTTTGTTTTTCTTTCTTTCTTTCTGTGAGAAGTAAAAAAGTTCTTCTTTAAAATTGTCTTTCTTGTTAAAGAATAAATCATAAATGTGCTAATAACTCTTTGTAAAGCCCTATCCTATGTAGCTGTTAGACATGCCATGCTTACAGGCAGGTAGTACATTCTATGTTCTTGTACTTTAACCAAGATATCTGTGCTGGACGTGCTCAAGGCATGTCCCAGCCCTCCATGGCTTTTACCTGTTTAGAAAAGCTTTAAGTTATTAGCCAATCGGATTTTAGTTTAAATTGTGAGGTCTGGCTCCAGCCAACGGAGATCAGACACAGCAGTAAGGACAACACCAAATGCGTAAGGAATAAACATGTCTGCTTTCCGTTGTTCACTGTACTCTCAAGGCAAGATGGCCAGCGAGGGCACCCTTCTTGCAGTCCAGGGAGTAAAAACTGCATTTCTGAAAGGTCCTTTGTCTCAGTGCTAATTTTTCTTTGTGGCATCAAGCTCTGTTTCCAACTCGCTTCCTTCCTTCCTTCCTTCCTTCCTTCCTTCCTTCCTTCCTTCCTTCCTTCCTTTCTCTTTCTTTCTTTCCTTCCTTCCTTTCCCTCCTTCTTTCTTTCTCTTTCTTTCTCTTTCTTTCTTTCTTTCTTTCTTTCTTTCTTTCTTTCTTTCTTTCTTTCTTTCTTTCTTTCTTTTCTTTCTTTCTTTCTTCCTTT
>NW_016107444.1:365317-367708 GCF_001604975.1 Cebus imitator
CCTTCCTTCCTTCCTTCCTTCCTTTCTTCCTTCCTTCCTTCCTTCCATTCTCTCTCTCTCTCTCTTTCTTTTTTTTTCTTTCTGGAGACAGGGTCTCACTCTGTTGCCCAGGCTGGAGTGCAGTATTCCAATCACAGCCCACTACATCCTCAACCTTCTAGGCTCAAGTGATCCCACCTCAGCCTTCTGATAACTGGGACTACAGGTGCACATCACCATTCCCAGCTAATTTTTGTATTTTTTGTAGAGATAGTGCTTTGCCATGCCCAGGCTGGTCTCAAACTCCTGAACTTAAGGAATCCACCCACCATGGCCACCCAAAGTGCTGGAGTTACAGATGTGAGCCACAGCACATGGCCTGATTTGCGATTGTTCTTTTTTACTGTTAAGCATTGGCAGCTATAAATTTCTCCCTTAGCACTGCTTTTGCTACATCACATACGTTTTCATATTGTCATTAGGTATTTTCATTTACTGTGCAAATGAAAATACGTGTTTTCAATTTTATTTGTCTCTATCTCCTAATTTCTCTAGGATTTCTTGTTTCACCCACTAGTTAAGAGTGTGTTTTTTAATTTCCACAAATTTGTGGATTTTTCAGTTTTTATTCTGTTATTGATTTTTAACTTCCCTTTGTGGTCAGATAAGGTACTTTGTATCATATCTATTTTTTTGTAATCTATTAAGAATTGATTTGTGGCTACTAGATGGTCTACATTGGAGAATGTCCCATGTGCACTTGAGAATGTGTATATATTCTGTTGTTTGGGTACAGTTTTCTGCATATGTCTGTTAAATCTAGTTGGTATATCCTGTCATACAAGAACTCTGTTTCTTTCCTTATATTCTGTTTGGTTGTTCTACCCATTATTGAGAGTGGGGTATTGAGGTCTCAGCCTTCTTTTTTTGAGAGAGAGTCTTGTACTATAGCCTAGGCTGGTGTGCACTGGGACCATCAGATCTCGTCAGCTCACTGCGACCTCTGCCTCCTGGGTTCAAGTGATTCTCATGCCTCAGTCTCCGAGTAGCTGGGATTACAGACATGTACTACCACGCCCAGCTAATTTTTGTATTTTTAGTAGAGACTGCGATCTCTGCCATGTTGGCCAGGCTGGTCTTAAACTCCTGGCCTCATGTGATCTGCCCACCTCGGTCTCCCTAAGTCCTGGGATTACAGGCATGAGCCACTGCACCCAGCTGACATCTCTGACTATTGTTGTAGAGCTGCTTCTTTCTCCCTTCAATTCTGTCAGTTTTTTGCTTCATATATTTTGATGGTCTGTTATTAAGTACATAAATGTTTATCATTGTTTTATCTTCATGCTTTATTTCACCTTTTATTAATATGTAATCCCATTCTTTGTCTTGTGTAAACTTTTCTGATTTAAAGTTTGTTTTGTGTGATGTTAACATATCCACCCCACTCTCTTTTGTTTGCTATTTGTATATAATATCTTTTTCCAGCCTTTTACTTTCAGCCTATTTGTCTTTATCTAACATGATCTCTTGTAGACATGATATATTTGAATCATGTTTTTTATTCATTATGCTGATTTTTGTATTTTGATTGGAGAGTTTAATCCATTTACATTTAAACTATCTACTGACAAGGAGGGATTTAATTCTGCCCTTTTGCTATTTGTTTTCTATATGCCTTATACCCTTTTTATTCTTCATTTCTCGTATTACTGCCCTGTATTTAGTTAATTTTTTTGTAGTGAGAAGTTTTAAATACTTGTGTGTGTGTGTATGTGCATGTATCCATTTGTACATATGCTATGGATATTTTCTCTGTGGTTATCTTGGGAATTGCATTTGACATCCTAAAACTATAACACTAATTTGAATTCATTTATTTATTTATATATTTATTTCTTGAGATGGAGTCTTGCTCTGCTGCCCAGGCTGGAGTGCAGTGGTACAATCTCAGCTCACTGCAACCTCTGCCTCCTGGGTTCAAACAATTTTCCTGCCTCAGCCTCCTGAGTAGCTGGGATTATAGGCATGTGCCACCATGGCTAACTTTTGTATTTTTAGTAGAGACACGGTTTTGCCGTGTTGGCCAGGCTTGTCTCGAACTCCTGACCTCAGATGATGCACCTACCTTGGCCTCCCAAAGTGCTGGGGTTACAGGCATGAGCCACCACACCCACCTTAATGTGAATTTCTACCATCTTAACTTCAAAGACATATAAAAACTCTGCTCCTATACAACTCTGTGCCCATCACTTTCATCCCATTTATTGATGTCATAAAATTACATTTTTGTGCTTGTATGTTCAAAAACACAAGCTTCTAATTGATTTTTTAATGCTTAGTCTCTTAAATGATATAAAGAAAATGTGGAGTTATAAATCAAAGTTACTATAATACTAGCTTTTATAATGGCAC
>NW_016107444.1:368565-376023 GCF_001604975.1 Cebus imitator
GTAGAGACGGGGTTTCACCGTGTTGACCAGGATGGTCTCGATCTCTTGACCTCGTGATCCACCCGCCTCGGCCTCCCAAAGTGCTGGGATTACAGGCTTGAGCCACCGCACCCGGCGTTTTGTTCCTTTTTATGTTTTCTTTCTCTTTATTGAAAGTTCCATTTTATTCATATATTATTTTCTTGACTTTGTCCACTTCCTTGTTTAGCTCTTTGAGCAACTTTAAGTCAGTTGCTCAGCAATGTTTGGTGTTGACTTTTTTTTCCTTAGGTACACCATACATTACTGTTTCTTTGTATGCCTTGTGAATTTGTTGTTGTTGTCATTGAAAACTGGACTTTTGAATCTTATAATGTGGTAACTCTGGAAACCAAATTCTCTCCTTCCCCAGGGTTTGCTTTTTTATTTTTTTGGCACATGAATAAAAAAGCCATGCTGTTTTAATTTTATTTTTATAGTTGTATGGTGTCTCTAAGCCGGGAATAAGTTTGAGAAATACATTTAAGGTCTTCCTTTCAGCCGGTTTGTGTCTTTTAATTGGGGAACTTAAATCATTTACATTCAAGTTTGTTATTGACAGGTGAGAGTAAAATACTCCTGTCATTTTGTTAGTTGTTTTCTGATTGTTTTGTATATGTTATGTTCCTTTCTTCATCTTTTATTGTTTACCTTTATGATTTTGTGGGGTTTTTTGTAGTGATAATGTTTGGTCCTTTCTCTTTCTCATTTGCATATCCTCTCGACCAGTAAGTTTTATACTTTCATTATAGTTATTGTCCTTTTGCTTTCAGATGTAGGACTCCCTTAAGCATTTCTTATAGGGCCAGTGTAGTGATGATGAATTCCCTCAATATTTCTTTTTCATTTGTGAGGAATAGTTTTGCTGGATATAGTATGCTTGTCTGCAAATTCTTTTCTTTCCACACTTGGAATATATTATCCCATTCTTTCCTGGCCTGTACAGTTTCTGCTGAGAAATCCACTATTAGTCTGATGGAGATTTCCTTATATGTGACCTGATGCTTTTTGCCTGTTATGTTTAGAATTCTCTCTTTGTCGTTGTTTACTTTATTATTTTTTTTCTTTCGAGACAAGGTCTTGCTAAGTTGCCCAGGCTTGAGTACAGAGGTTACTTTACAGACACAATCATAGCACACTACAAACTCCTGGCCTCAGGCCTCCCAAGTAGCTGGGATTTGATGATAATGTGCTTTGAAGAAGACTGTTTTTAGGTTGAATCTATTTGGGGATCTTTAAGCTTCCCATATATGAATAGCTATATCTCTGACAAGACTTTAAAAAATTTTCAGCTATTATTTTGTTAAATAGGTTTTCTCTGCCTTTGCCCATCTCTTCTTCTGAAATTGCCAAAGTTTGAATATTTGGTTGTTCTATGTTATCTCACATGTCTTCCACGCTTTCTTCATTCATTTTTCATTTCTTTTTGTCTGAATGGGTTATTTCAAATGACCTGACTTTAAGTTCTGAAATTCTTTCTTGTGTTTGATCTAGTTTATTGTTAAAGCTCTTGAATGAATTTTTTATTCGATTCATTAAATTGTTCGGTTCCAGGATTTCTGTTTGTTTTTTTATATCTTTGTTGAATTTTATCTCTTCGTTGAATTTCTCATTCAGATCATGAGTTGTTTTCCTGATTTCTTTGTATTATTTATCTGTGTTCTCTTGTATCTCATTGAGTTTCTTTAATATCATTATTTTGTATTCTTTTTCAGGTCATGTTATAGATTTCCTTTTCTTTGTGATGCTACTAGAGAATTATTGTCTTCATTTGGAAGAGTCATGTTTCCTTGCTTTTTCATGTTTCTTGTGTCCTTATATTGATATCTGCACATCTGGTGTAACAGTTGCTTCTTTCAATTTTATGGACTGGTTTTTGTAGGGGTAGACTCTTTCCTACAGCTGCATCTATAGTTGGTTGGGCAGGGTACTTTGTCTTTGATTCTGGGTGGTATCTTCACCTATAATCAGCATCAGTGGTGTTTGTAAGTTCCTCAGTGGCATAGGATGTGGTTGTTAGTAGGGGCTGTGACAAGGCTTTCCTGGGGAAGAGGATGCCAGTTGGGCCAATTCTCAACTGCCAGTGGTGGCAGTGGTGGGCCAAGTGTACCAGTCCTCAGGCCCCCGGATGGTGTATGTGGGTGCTGGCAGTGGTGGGTATGGGCAGGCCAGTGTTTAGGCTTCCAGGTAGGATGCTCAGGTACCAACAGCAGCAGTAGTGAGCTGAGTGGGTAGGCCATTGGACCCCCAGAAGGTGTGTGGGGTATTGGTGGTAATAGTAGCAGTGGGGACAACCCTGAGGCCCTGGAGCAGGATGCATAGCAGTCAGTCCTGGTTGTGGGCTGGGAGGGCCAGTCCCTCACCCCCTGAGAGAAATACATGTAATCTGGTGATGGGTGGATCTGTCCTTATGTACCCAGATGGCATACACATGCACGAGTGGTGGAGGGCAGGGTGGCCAAATTATCCCCAGGCCAGGCCCCTGGATAGTACATGTGGGTGGTGGTGGCAGATGGAACAGACTCATCCTGAGGTCCCTGGGTGAGGCACATGGGTGCCACATCTCTCCTCAAGCCTAAGGACAGTACACAGGTGGGCCATTCTCCAGGCTTTCTGTAAAAGTGCATGCAGGTGCACGGTGGCCCTTCTAAAAGGAATGGGGTTGCTGTCAGTGACAGTGGCCCTGGAGCTGGAAGCACTCAGGCCCTGGGAAGCGCATGCTTTGGCTCCCTTTGTCCCAGGTCAGTCTTCCTGGTGCACTCCTTTGCCTGTTCCCCAGGGTGTAGGACATTGCATGGCATAGAGTGCTGGAAATCCAGTAACACTGCTGAGTCCAACTGGCATCTCAATGTTACAGCCTTCTGAGTAGATGTGAGGGGATGTCATCGGGGTCCAGGGATGAGGAAGTGCAGGGGCTGTTGGGGCCCAGGGCAGGATGTAGTCTGGTGGGGGCTGAGCCCACAAATGCCCCTATGCTGCAGCTGCTTGGGTCTTGAGGGTATGTGGGACTTAGTGTGAACTCCGTCTCTGAAACAATGCCATCACATGTCTCCAGGCAGCTCTCTATGCTAGTCTCAAGGCTTGCAATGGCCAAGGGGCCTTCCCCTGGCTAGGCTTGAAGTCTGCAGTGGGCGTGTAGACTGCTGGGGATCTCTCAACTTTTCCCTACAATTGGGAGTTGTGAACTGATCCTGGCAGCCCGGCTGCTTTAGTTCTCTCGTCTTCTGTGCACCTCAGAGATTCCCTGTCACTTCCCTGATGAATTCCAGTGTTCTGTCTTAGAAGCTCTATTCGACATGTGGTTATCTACTTGTCGTGTTGGTCATTCTTTGTGGAGGAGGCAAGTGCTGCCTGGTGCCTCAGTCAGCTATCCTGAAACCCCTCTTAAGGGTTTTATAATCTCTTGGAGTCCAGTAGCAAGTCAGTTCTCAAAGGAAGAATGTACAGAAGAGGACATGCTTTCCAAATGATACTCTATCTAATAGAAAAAAGCTGGCCTCTGCTGGAAATTTCAAAGGATTGTCCTTGTAGCCTTAATGTACTTATGTTAATATCAAACCAGAGATTCTCAAACCAAAGGTCCTAAAGTTCCCATAGTTTCATTGTTTTAACTAGTCAAATAAGAGATTACTTCAGGCTTCAATGTTTTCCTCCATCTTCTCCTATTGATGAAGAAAAAGAAGAAAAGGAAGAGTGGAGGGTTGGAGAGCGGGTGATACATATGTTCAGACTATATGAGGTTCCATAGCAAAAAAAAAAAACAGAGAGAGAGAGATGGTGATACAGTAAGAAATATACATCTGGTCTTTGTCCTCAGTTGCTGACACAGAGTTTCCAAAAACTTGGAATTTTCTGAGTGATGGGGTGATAAGGATATCTTTTGTTATTCATAAAAAGCCCTTTTCACCGGTACCTGAGTTGTTGCTAATAATGAGTCTTGGTGGCCCCTGGATAGCTAGGGGGCTGGAGGTCAGAGGAACCAATCATGATTAGAGGGTTGGAACTTTCAGCTCCATCCTGGGACCTCTAGGGGGAGGAGCTGAGCTGGAGAGTGAGTTACTCATCAGTGGCCAATGATTTAATCAATTATGCCTATGCAATGAAGCCTTTGTAAAAATCCCAAAACAGAGGGGTTCAGGACCATCTGGGTCAGTGAACGCATTCCCATGCCAGGAGGGTGGTGCACCTCAGACTTGATGGAGACAGAAGCTCCTGTGCTCATTCCCCTTCCAGACCTCGCCCTAGGCACCTCTTCACTGGTTGCTCACTGGTGTCCTTTGTAATAAACCAATAAACCCAAGTAAAATGTTTCCATGAGTTTTGTGAGCCATTCTAGCAAATTCTCAAAACTGAAGAAGGGGTCATGGAAACCTCCGATTTACATTTGGTTGGTCAGTAGTACATGTGGTAACCTGGGACTTACTGGTATTTGAAGTGGGGGCAGTGTTGTGGGACTGAGCCCTTAACAGGTCGAGCCTGCACTAACTCCACGTAGTTGTGCCAGAATTAAATGGAATTGTTGGACACCTACTTGGTGTCCAGAGAATTGGAGAATTGGTTGTTGTTGGTGTGTAAAAACTCCATACAATCCACACGCTGGCGTTTGAAGTGATGTGAGTAAAAACAGTTCAGAGAGCCCTTTGGGACATTTTCCTATAGTGGGCCCTGGATACCATAAAACTGCCATGTAACTGTTTACCCTTCTCATGGGAACCATATGGGATTAACAGACTGTGACAACAGTCTTTTCATTTTCCATAATATTTTAACTTTTATCTGTTAAAAGATATCCAAGACCAAAGAAAGCAACTTTTTTCCCCCCTCAAGACAAGCCAGATGCCTTAACGGCCTGCCTCCAGGGCCCACAGGCTTAACACAAACCCTTAAATAAGGCCCAGAGCTTGCCAGGCTCGGCTCAGCCCAGCAGCCCGCAGGCAGGTGGCCCATAGCAGGCCTGGCTGGTGGGCTTTGGCTTAGGGAGTACTGGGATTCCCAGTCCAGGTCTTCAGAGACCCTCTAGGACTGAGCTGCCGCTCAGCCTGCCTGAAACAGTCCCTGAATCCCAGCAGCTGCTTGGCTTCCAAAAAACATGTTTCCTGGGAATAACGCCTGGGGTAGGAGAAGCAGTTCAGGGAAGCCACTGAGGACAGGCCCGGGGCATCCTGGGGTGGGAGCAGCAGGCCCAGAACAAGGATGCCAGCCCCAGACTGCATCTCTGCACCAATAGTGAGGATTGGGAGAGGCCAGGGCAGGTTCCCTCAGGAAGCTCCAGGCTCAGGGGTTGGGGCAACCCGACTGCAAATGCTGGTGGGGTGGGAGTCTAGAATGTGAGCCACAGCCACTGCACAGTGTACTACGCTAAGATAGCCAAGTCCTAGGACACATGAAGACTTTCTTCAGGAAGGTTCTCAGCCTCTGATTCCAGGCCCTGTCCCAGGGAGGAAGCAGAGGCCAAACCGTAATGAGATGCGTGTCAGACAGCATTCACACAGCAACCCTGTGAGGTCGGTTGCGTTGTTCTATTTCACAGTTAGGGAATGGGGGCTCAGCAGAGGTGAAGTGTCTTACCCAGGTCCCGCAGCAAGGAATGCCGGCCAGGATTCAGGCCCAGATCTGCCTGGCTCCGAAGCCCATGTGTTTTCTCTAGGGAAGAAATGGGAAGTGGTCCTATCCAATAAAGGCCCTTAGGTTAAAAGTTCAAGGGCTCTCAGCCCGCCCTGGGCAGGTCCCCCAGGGTCAAAGCTGAAACCCTTCCAGGGGCAGAAGTGGGGGTTAAGAGTGATCTCTACCAACAAAGCACCAGCAACCAGTGCTAAAGGTGATGGCTGTGGCTGCCCAGCAGCTGTGGGTGGGGCAAGGGCTGGTCTGGTCCTGAGGCCTTGTGGCCCCAGGTGGGCAGAGCCGGGCTATAGAGCCAGGCAGTCTCTAGCAGCCTGCTGAAGTGGGCCTTCAGTGTGGGGCCAGATGGGCTGGCTCTGGCAGCAAGGGTAGGTCAGGCACCATGGGACTTATCCCCAGCGGTGACCTCTGCTCAAAGAAAGCAACTTAAAGAAAGTAATTTATATTAAAATTTGTATTTGATCTAACACTTGACCTTGACCTTTTTAGCTCAATGGCTTCACCTGGGGAGATGCAAATGAGGGAATTAAAACCTTTTTATTATGGAAAACGTCAAACATACACAAAGTAGAGAGAATGGTGTAATAAGCGTCCATGCACACATCACTCAGTTTCAACAGTGAGCAACATTATGTTGCTCTTATTTATACTCTATCCTCCCCACCACTTTTTTTTCATTTGCTAGAGTATTTTAAAGCAATCAAGAATAAAATATCCTTTACTTGTAAATTCTTCAGGAAAAGTCTCGAACACAAGCAAGTTTTATAATGATCACAGAAACACAGTTTTATGATCATACCCAGAAAACGATAATTCCCTGGGAACACAAAATATCTGAGACAAGTCTCAGGCGATTTAAGAAGATTATTTTGCCAGAGTTAGGGATGCATGCCTGTGACACAGCCTGAGGAGGTACTGACGACAGGTGCCTGGGGTATTGGGGCATAGCTTGCTTTTACGTATTTTAGGAAGGCATGAGACATCAATCAATACATGTAAGTTGTTCACTGGTTCAGTCTGGAAAGGCAGGGACAACTCGAAATGGGGAGGCGGTTTTGGTTTCCAGGTCGTGGGTAGGTGAGAGACAAACAGGCTCCTTTGAGTTTCTGATTAGCATTTCTGAAGGAGACAGTCAGATATGCATTTATCTCAGTGAGCAGAGGGGTGACCTTGAATAGAGTAGGAGGCAGGTTTGCTCTAAGCAGTTCCCAGCTTGACCTTTCCCTGTAGCGTAGTGATTTAGGGGTCCCAAGATTTATTTTCCCTTCATATTTCCCCCTTTTCTTTTCGAAATCTTTTGGAGAAAGCATTTTTGAAGAAAATCAGTCTCTGGACTCAGGTTTCCTGTGATTTCTCATTGCTAGGATGGTTTATTCCTAGACAGAAAGGTCCCGTGTTATTAGGAAGAGAAAATAGGGGGAAGAAGGGAGAAAACAACAACAAAGAACAACGCTGGAAAACATATAGGCCGTGTCGCCCTGAAGTCCGTACATCAACAGGCAGGTACGAAAGTGGCTAATACATGTGAATAGGTTGCTGTTATTTGCTTCTGAAGTTTGTCGTCTAGCTTTAGTTTGCAGGGCTTTAAGAAAGCACAGCTTAGTTTTCAGTGATTTCAAATCAGAAAAAATGGGGCAGGGGAGGAGAAAAGAAATGTGAAAAGTAAAAAGTTCCTCTTCAAAGTTTCCCTTTTTGTTAAAGAATAAATAATAAGTGTTGGAAATAATTTTCTTTTATTTATTAAAGAATAAATAATAAGTGTTGGAAATAATTTTCTTTTTTTCTTTTTGTTGGGCAGAGTGTTGCATAGACATCTGTTAG
>NW_016107444.1:377894-382602 GCF_001604975.1 Cebus imitator
CTGTCTCTGCTAAAAATACAAAAATTAGCCAGGTGTGGTGCCACGTGCCTGTAGTCCCAGCTACTCAGGTGGCTGAGGCAGGATAATTGCTTGAACCCGGGAAAGACTGATTGTTGTAATTGCCAAAATCATTGTAGCTTCCACCCCCTCCAAAATTGCTTCCATCATTACCAAATCCATTATAGCCATCCCCACTGCCACCATATCCGCCACCACCATGGCTGCCACCAAAGCCACCATGAGCACTGAAGTTTCCTCCACGACCAAAGTTGTCATTCCCACCGAAACCACCTCCACGACCACCACCAAAGTTTCCAGAACCACTTCGACCTCTTTGGCTGGATGAAGCATTCACCATCTCTTGCTCTGACAGGGCTTTCCTAACTTCGCAGTTGTGGCCATTCACAGTATGGTATTTCTGAATGACAATCTTATCCATGGAGTCATGGTCATCAAGGTTACGAAGGCAAAGCCCCTTTTTTTTTGCCACTGCCTCTGTCAGTCATGATTTCAATCACTTCAATTTTCCCATACTGTTCAAAATAACCTCTTAGGTGATGTTCTTCAGTGTCTTCTTTAATGCCACTAACGAATATTTTTTTCACAGTTAAGTGGGCACCTGGTCTTTAAGAATCTTCTCTTGAGACAGCTCTCTTTGGTTCCACAAATCTTCCATCCACTTTGTGTGACCTTGCATTCATGGCTGCATCCACCTCTTCCACAGTGGCATACGTGACAAACCCAAAGCCCCTGGAGCGCTTGGTGTTTGGATCTCTCATTACCACACAGTCTGTGAGCGTTCCCCATTGCTCAAAATGGCTCCTCAGGCTCTCATCGGTTGTTTCAAAGCTCAACCCTCCAATGAAGAGCTTCCTCAGCTGTTCCGGCTCTTTAGGAGGCTCAGACATGATCACAGGGAGAAGAGGGACTTTAACGATGCTTCTTCGGCGGTGTACACGGGCAGTCACATAGGCTTTTTAAGACGGAACTTTGTTCCATAGAAGGACTCTCAGATAAGACTTTAAAAGCTGAGCCCAGCCATGGCTTTACACCATCAACTACCTATGGTTGAGTAAATCCCTCTCCTCTAGAGGTCTCAGAATAACTTGGGGCTCCTGGGTCTGTCAGAAAGTGACATTCTTTACTTATCACAAGTCAGGAACCCTGTATACAGGGATTGTGTAGACTCTGAGGCCAGTTTTCCCAAGATGTTTTATTGGCTCTGTAAGTCAAGTTTAATTCCTTAAAGGAAAGCATACCATTCCAGTCAAAGCCTTGGTAAAATAACCAGTCTCTCCTATTACGTCCTGTTACAAAACAAAACAAAACCAGATTCTTATTGCACTTATGCAAATAACTATATTGTCATAAGAATACTTGCAAACAGTTTCAAAATTCTGAAGAAATTGGATAAACAAATACAGGTATTGATTGACTTACAACCTATGCAACTTAAGACCATTCGACTTTACGACCACAATCGCTAGCCACGACTGCTCCGCGTCTGGCAGCGCAAACGTTGCCCAGCTGGGCGTACGACAGTGCGGACCAGCTTCCGGCAGCACTACCATCTCCGCGTGCATATAGCCTACTCAACTTACGACCAAATCGTGTTACGAACGGTCTGTCGGAAGCAATCGTGGTCGTAAGTCGAGCACTAGCTGTATACTCCAAATTTTGTTTACAGGAGTATATTTTACTCAATTGTTAACAACTGTAATTTGCTCAAATGTTTTCTTGACTCTGAAAAACAAAACAAAGGATCAGCAATGTTTTAAGCAAAAAAAAAAAAAAAATCAAAAGGGATTACTTCAATCTTCTGTTAGTTCAGTCCATGCAGTTAACTCCTGTTACGGTTTGATATTCATGAACATTCCAGCTCTCCATGAGAGTCCTGAAGGTTTTTTCCCTTTGTTCTGAAGTCACAAATTCCAAAGTTGTTAGATACCTTCATTCAAAAGCACCTATCAAAGTCCTACTGCTGATTATAAACCACCTTTTGAAGAGGATCAAAACAAGACAGCAATTTATCTGTGGATTACAAAAAGTCATAAGACAGCCATTATTAAAACCACAGTTGACCAGGAATTTTGGTTACTTCTATGGCATTCAACAATTTTACATAACAATTAAAATTATTAATAATAACATACACTAAGTCATATCAGAATTATAGGAGTTTTACATAGTTTTGGAACACATACCAATAACATTTATACAAATACAGTCCCCAAGGAATGCCAAACACCATTTCATATTTGACAATGCTTCTTGTATAATTTTTATACCGAATAAGCTGAATATGTCTCTTTTGGACTTCAGGGGACTAATATCAAAAAATTAATGAGAAGCCAAGTTAGAATTTGACTTTGGAAAGTTGGTCAAATATAAAAAATTTTAAAAGCTCAATATAACAAAATAGGATCACAATCAAAGGCCATTATAAAATAAGTCATTCATTTAACCAAACTGATAATTCAAAGATTTTTTTTTTTTTTGAGACGGAGTTTCACTAATGTTACCCAGGCTGGAGTGCAATGGCGCGATCTCGGCTCACTGCAACCTCCGCCTCCTGGGTTCAGGCAATTCTCCTGCCTCAGCCTCCTGAGTAGCTGGGATTACAGGCACNGCAACCTCCGCCTCCTGGGTTCAGGCAATTCTCCTGCCTCAGCCTCCTGAGTAGCTGGGATTACAGGCACGCACCACCATGCCCAGCTAATTTTTTGTATTTTTAGTAGAGACGGGGCTTCACCATGTTGACCAGGATGGTCTCGATCTCTTGACCTCGTGATCCACCTGCCTCGGCCTCCCAAAGTGCTGGGATTACAGGCTTGAGCCACCGCGCCCGGCCAAAGATTTTTTTTAAAAGGTGAAAACAACAGGAAATCTGCATTTTCTTCCCAATTTCAGTGTGAATCTAAAACTAATTTAAAATAAAACCTTTATTTAAAAATTGTAAAAAAAAAAAAAAAAAAGGTGAAAACTTTTATTCTTTGAGAGAGAAAACTTAATTTCCCAAACAATAAGCCCTAATAAAAACAGTGTGAGGCTGATTACATTTGTTTTTCAAAATTTTATAAACAACTTATACAATTTTAATTATCTTGACCATAAGATATAATTTCCATAAGCCTTTTATTACCTTTATAGTTTTTTATTAAGGAATGGGTTAATGCTCCAAGAAAACCTTGTTAATCTGACTCTGGGGTTCATATACTGGTCTTGCATCAGTGTGCCTTTGACATTATGGTTAATTTATAGAGAAACTAAACTTATTTATCTCCCAAAACTGGCCCTATACAATCTCATGTGCCCATCTCTTCTGTAATATTCCCTGGGTCTTGAGGAGTTTAATAGTTTTAATTTCTGGCGCTGTGTCTTATGAAGACAGTTTATTTTGATTGGCATCTTCTACCAGGCCTAAAGATGAGGATATAATTGCTGTTAAAGATTTAGCAGGACTTGGTGTCCTTTTTAGACCCAGAAGTCAAAGCCCTTTAACTCAATGGCGCAGGACTTTAAGCACATACAGAAAGATATACCAATGTAATAAGCTTAATTTAAAAACTTTTTTTTAATCTCAGTTTTTTTCCCTAAGCAAACCAAAACTTTATAGTAATGGCATAGGAATTGCTTTGATAAAACGTAAAATCTGTTGGTCCAGTTACCAAAATGCAAAAGAAAAGAACTTCTGCAGTTCACAAAATATTATATTGGAAGAAAACAGACCTTTAAGAAAACATTTTTGAGGAGGCTCTCGTGGAGGCAGCTAGCGCGAGGCTGGGGAGCACTGAGCAGCGCGTCGTGCCCTGTGCTGCCCAGACTAGCGAACAATACAGTCAGGATGGCTAAAGGTGACCCCAAGAAACCAAAGGGCAAGATGCCTGCTTATGCCTTCTTTGTGCAGACGTGCAGAGAAGAACATAAGAAGAAAAACCCAGAGGTCCCTGTCAATTTTGCAGAATTTTCCAAGAAATGCTCTGAGAGGTGGAAGACAATATCCAGGAAAGAGAAATCTAAATTTGATGAAATGACAAACGTGGATAAAGTGCACTATGATCAGGAAATGAAGGATTATGGACCAGCTAAGGGAGGCAAGAAGAAGAAGGATCCTGATGCCCCCAAAAGGCCACCTTCTGGCTTCTTCCTGTTCTGCTCAGAATTCTGCCCCAAGATCAAATCCACAAACCCTGGCATCTCTATTGGAGACGTGACAAAAAAGCTGGGTGAGATGTGGAATAACCTAAATGACAGCGAAAAGCAGCCTTACATCACTAAGGCAGCAAAGCTGAAGGAGAAGTATGAGAAGGATGTTGCTGACTATAAGTCGAAAGGAAAGTTTGATGGTGCAAAGGGTCCCGCTAAAGTTGCCCCGAAAAAAGTGGAAGAGGAAGAGGAAGAAGACGAGGAGGAGGAATAAAAAAACAATTTATCAAAAAGAAAACATTTTTAGCATCAGGTCGCAACAAACAGAACCCAAGCCAAAAAAACTTATATGAGCTGAAAATGAGTTTAAGAAGAACATTATTATTTTGCACCTTTTAAAAGGGGAGAGAAAACCAAAAACAGCGAGATGCAATAAAAGTTGAACTTTGGCCGGGCGCGGTGGCTCAAGCCTGTAATCCCAGCACTTTGGGAGGCCGAGGCGGGTGGATCACGAGGTCAAGAGATCGAGACCATCCTGGTCAACATGGTGAAACCCCGTCTC
>NW_016107444.1:382726-385408 GCF_001604975.1 Cebus imitator
ATAAAATTACAGAAATGTATCATAGGATTGTATAAAGAGACCAATTTTATTTAGATAGGGACTACTTATCTTTTAACTAAATTCCAGAGCTCTGCACAGAGCCCACACTGAATCCTGTGTCTCCAAAAAGGAAGAATTATTATGAAACTAGACCACATGATGCTTTTACAGTGCACTTAAAAACAATTTTTTTTTTTTTTTTTTTTTTTTTAAAAAAAAAAAAAATTTTTTTTTTTTTTTTTTTTTTTTTTTTTTTTTTTTTTTTTTTTTTTTTTTTTTTGCCAATAACTCAGGATTTTGCCAATAACTCAGGTGTTTTCATTAACCAAACAATATTAACTGCCTTATTTATTACATTGCCCACAAACAAAGATAATTCTTTTTTGAGCTGCATTTACAGCTTTATAATCCTCATGCCAAATTTTGACCTCTAGCAGAGATAATGTATGTTGACAATTCTGAAGCCATTTCTAATTTTATTTCACCAAAAATTTTAAAACCAATTTATTTATTAAAGTTTACTTAAGTCGTGTGAACTTGAAAAAGCATTTGGCTTAAAGTCTCTGTTTTTCTGATAAAGTATTTAAGAGCTTTTTAAAACCAATTAGTTAGAGCTCTTTTATACATTTTTAGGACTAAAACATCATATGCATGACACGTATATACATAGATATATTAGACACTAGAGAGAAGACAATCTTACAGATATATAAGTCTTCTAATTTTTTCTCCTATTTTAGACTTTCAATTTCTTGTTAACGTATTTTATTACACTAGGCATTGTCAGCTAGGTAGCCCTAAATTTGCATATTAAAGGAACTCTTAGGTTAAAAAAAATCAGATAGCAAAATTTCCATCTCAAAGTACAGAAAGGGAATCTGGTGGTGGTAGAGGGAGATTAAAGATGGATACCAAGGCCGGGCGCGGTGGCTCAAGCCTGTAATCCCAGCACTTTGGGAGGCCGAGGCGGGTGGATCACAAGGTCAAGAGATCGAGACCATCCTGGTCAACATGGTGAAACCCCGTCTCTACTAAAAATACAAAAATTAGCTGGGTGGGGTGGCATGCATCTGTAATCCCAGCTACTTGGGAGGCTGAGGCATGATAATCACTTGAACCTAGGAGGAGGAGGTTGCAATGAGCTGAGATCATGCCACTGCATTCCAGCCTGGGCAACAGTGAGACTCAGTCTCAAACCCAAGAGTAGCCTCTGTTGTAATAACTCTGTTAGTCAAAAAAAATCAGGTAACATGATACAAAAGCAAGCAGTTTAAGATCTGAGACAAACTTATCTGTTTACATTCTTGGGGTTCCATAAGGAACCCCGTCTCTACTGAAAATACAAAAAATTAGCCAGGCATGGGGGTGCGTACCTGTTATCCCAGCTACTCAGGAGTAGAGACGGGGTTTTACCATGTTAGCCAGGTTGGTCTCGAACTCCTGACCTCAGGTGATCTGCCTGCCTTGGCCTTGCAAAGTGCTGGGATTACAGGCGTGAGCCACTGAACCTGGCCTGAAAAAAACTTTTGCTTGAGAAAAAGACAAGGTCCTAGGAGACCAAAAAAAAAAAAAAAATGTCTTTTAATACAAAACAACTTGGATGTTAGCTTTTAACATCCTTTAAACTTTGAACTCCTTTAAAAAGCCTTTTTAAATCTTGTTACCATATTTCATCTAGGACAAACTGCTGATATTTCAGAAGTAACAAGTATCAAACCAGAAAGGACTTGATTAGGAACCAAATAGGCTGCCGTGGTGAAAAGGAAAAAAAAGAAGGCAGGACCATAGTGTTGGAATTTCAGCATGGGGCAACAGCCAGGCTCTTTGTTTGAATTGGCTAGCAAAAAGGTGGCCTTGTTATGTAAATAAAGCCTCTTAAGTAGTCAAAATAAACAGTCTTTCCTTTTCTTCCCTTGTTTTCCTGGCCATTTCCCCCCACCACCTTCTTTTTTTGGCAAGAATTTAGCCACTTCAGAGGCCTTGTTCCCCATAATTTGGAACTTTCCTTCAGATTTAATCAAGTTGAATAGAGTTGGTCAAACCCAATAGGAAAAAAGACTGAAACAACAAGAAAAACAGAATTAAACCAACGGCAACAACAAAGCAGTTAAGTAAAACAAAGGATTACTGCAAAGGATGACTGAGTGCTCTAATGATAATGATAAATTAAGATCAGCTGGTTGTTAGTCTTAACTTTAGCCTGCATAAAACCCCAATTCAGGAAAAAAACTCAAACTCACCTTCCCTATTGGAAGCAAGCTCAAACTCCAGAAAGGAGTTACCTGCCTTCCATAGTCATGGAAGCGGGAAAAATTGACTTCCTTGTTGGAAGCAAGTAAAAATCCAGAAAGGGGAGTGTACAGCAAAATAAACTTCAGCTATCTGGGATTCTCTGGAGGGCAGGGAGCTTCCGGGCCTCAGCAAATTGTCCTATAGGTTTGAGCCATAAAGATAGCTCAAGCTGGTACCAAGCAGCAATAGGAGATTTGTCAAAGGTCAGGGTCACCTCCACTCAGGGTCTCTTCATGGTTGCCAAATGTGAACACAAAATGTCTGAGATAGGGCTCAGTCAATTTAAGGTTATTTTGCCCAAGTTAAGAATGTACACCCATGACACAGTCTCAGGAGGTCCTGATGACATGTGCCCAAAGTGATCAGGACACAGCTTGGAAAAAAAAAAAA
>NW_016107444.1:387178-388561 GCF_001604975.1 Cebus imitator
TGTTGACCAGGATGGTCTCGATCTCTTGACCTCGTGATCCACCCGCCTCGGCCTCCCAAAGTGCTGGGATTACAGGCGTGAGCCACCGCGCCCGGCCAGAGAGGCTTCTTAAAAGAAAAAGATATTTACATGGGAATAGAGTATTGTAATAGTAATGTGTCACAGTATAACTATAACACCGGTAGTGTGCGAAACTGTGTATGTATTTACGGAGGTAAAAGAAGACAAAAATTTTTAAAGGAAAAAATGAGGCTTTATACGATTGTGTTGAAATAATTATCTTTGGCTTATAAAGATCCGTAACAAGAATGACACCATTTGTAGTTGTTGAGCGAGCGTGCATGTAGAAGCATTTTTTTGTGTAAGATTATGATAGTCTTTGTGTAAGGTTGTAGTTTTTGTAGTGTTTTGTGATCGTTTTTGTTATTAGGCATGCAAGTATGAGAACTCTCACTTTATCGCTTTATGGTCTTAAGGGTGTTTTGTTCGTTTTTGTTTGTTTGACAGGATCTTGCTCTGTCACTCAGGTTGGGGTGCGGCAGCATGAATGCAGTTCACTGCAGCCTCAACTTCCTGAGCTCAAGCAATCCTCCACCTCATCCTCCCAAGTAGCTGGACCACAGGTGCACACCGCCACACCTGGCTATTTTTAACATTCTTTTGTAGAGACAGGGTCTTGCCATGTTGCCCAAGTTGGTCTCGAATTCCTTGGCTCAAGCAACCTGCCCACCTCAGCCTCCCAAAGTGCTGGAATTAAGGCTTGAGTCATTGCACCCAGCCAATTTATCATTTTAGAAATATTCCTGATTTTATTATGATTTTGACAACTTTTATATATTGTTTTTGATTAAATCTTTTTTTAAAGAATTAATTTAATTAAAAAAAAAAAGAAAAACAAAAAGACAGGGGTCTCGCCATATTACCCAGACTGGTCTGGAACCCCTGGGCTCAACTGATCCACCTCCCTTGGTCTCCCAACAGACATGAGCCACTGTGCCCGGCCCAAATCTTTTTTAAAAAGTATTACTGATCAATTACTCTGTAGTTAGGCTTTGATGTCCCCGGTGTCAGGATTAACCTGTCTTCGTTGTTGGTCTCATCTCTTGTTTCCAGGAATAACTGGCAACTGAGAGTCAGTGTCAAAATTTTAGTCACATTTGAGTAACAATGGAATTTGAAGAAAATGGCCCTTAGGCTGTTTATCTGGTGTGTATTATTAAGTTTAATTTTGCTTGTTTTTTAGTCTTTTGTCTTATTTTAAAGTTTTGGGGCCGGGCGCGGTGGCTCAAGCCTGTAATCCCAGCACTTTGGGAGGCCGAGGCGGGTGGATCACGAGGTCAAGAGATCGAGACCATCCTGGTCAACATGGTGAAACCCCGTCTC
>NW_016107444.1:389516-392110 GCF_001604975.1 Cebus imitator
TTAGCTGGGCATGGTGGTGCGTGCCTGTAATCCCAGCTACTCAGGAGGCTGAGGCAGGAGAATTGCCTGAACCCAGGAGGCGGAGGTTGCGGTGAGCCAAGATCGCACCATTGCACTCCAGCCTGGGTAACATGAGTGAAACTCTGTCTCAAAAAAAAAAAAAGAGATTGTAGCCTTGAACTCCTGGGCTCCAGGGATCTTCCTGTCTCAGCCTCCTGAGTAGCTGGAACTACAGGCCCGCACCACAAAGCCTGGCTAGTATTTTTCTTTTTTGTAGAGACAAGGTTTCATTACGTTGCCCAGGCTGGTCTCAAACTCCCAGCCTCAAGTGATCCTCCTACTTTGGCCTCCCGAAGCACTAGGATTACTGGCATGAGCCACCACGCCTGGTCTAGGTTAGCTTTTATGTTACTAGTTGAAGTTATTGATTGTGAAATTTTAATTATACCGTTTTGTTCAATGAAAAAGGTAGGCATTAAGGAGGATAAAAGTTTTATTATGATATGGACTGTTGCTTTGATATCTTTGAAAAAGTTGTCTACAATATGAAAGCATTTACTTTTTTTTTTTTTTTAACCAAGACATCCCTCCACAAGTAAAAACCATTAACTTTTTCTGGGAGCTGCAGTTTCACTTTCTTTGGTCATGACATCAGCGGTTTGGTGAATGTTTTGTGTGGCCTGTATATCAGGCATGAGGCTTGGTTTTTAAAAGTAATTTAGTTTTAGTTTAGAAACAGAGTATTTTTTGTTTTTCATTAGAGAGTTGTAGGAAATTTTGGAGGAAATTAGAAAGAATTTGGGTTAAATATGGTGTATAGGTAGATAAAAGGAATTTGAAAATAATGTATGGGGTTATAGTCTAATAGGTTTTTTACAGGTTTTTTTTTAGAACATAATTTAAAAGATGATTATATAGGAATCTCAGATCTAAAAACTTTTTAAGGCTGGGAGGCCAAATCAAAGCAGATATTAGCTTTTTAAAAAAAGTCTTATGGTTTTTGAGCCTGTAAGGAAGTAACAATTTTTGTTTGTTTATTAACAATTTTTATTTATTGTAAGGTTGAGAACTCTTGAAGTCAGGGATTTTATGTGCATTTAAAAATACAGTGGTTTAGTCAATGTTTTTAATAGTATTTTTTAGAAAGAAAGAGTAGATTTTAATTGAATTTGTGTAAATAATTATGGTGTTATAAAAATAATATGAATAGTTTTTGAACTTTTGAAGGAATTAAGTAGGGAGAAAAAGCAAATTTTTTTAATCTTTGTTTATAAAAGTATATTTTGGCCAGGTACAGTGGCTCACGCCTATAATCCTAGCTCTTTGGGAGGCCGAGGTGCGTGGATCACCTGAGGTCAGGAGTTCGAGGCCATTCTGGGCAACACAGTGAAACCCCGTCTCTACTAAAAAACAAAAAATTAGCCGGGCTTAGTGGCATGTGTCTGTAGTTCCAGCTATCAGAAGGCGGAGGCAGGAGAATTGATTGAACCTGGGAGGCGGAGGTTGCAGTGAGCTGAGATCACGCCACTGCACTCCAGCCTGGGCGACAGGCTGTCTCAAAAAAAAAAAAAAAGTATATTTTATTAGGTTATTATCATTATTATTATTGAGACAGGGTCTTACTCTGTCCCCAAGGCTAGAGTAGAGTGGCATAATCAAGCTCACTGCAGCCTCAATCTCCCAGGCTCAAGCGATCTTTCCACCTCAGCCTCCTGAGTAGCTGGGGCTACAGGGCATGGGCCACCATACCCGGCTATTTATTTTTAATAGAGACGAGGTCTTGCTATGTTACGCAGGCTATTATTGTAAATTATCGATCACATATGAGAGAAATTTTTCTTTATTTTTTTCTTTTTTAGAAACGGGATCTCACTTTGTTGCCCAGACTGGAGTGCAGTGATGCATTCATAGCTCCATTGCAGCCTCTGAACTCATAAACTCAAGCAATCCTCCTGCCTCAGTCTCCCAAATGGGGACTACAGGCATACGCCACCACACCTGACACATGTAAAAAATTTTTTTTGTAGAAATGGGGGTCTCACTTTGTTACCTAGGTTGGTCTTGAACACCTGGCTTCAAGTGATCCTCCTGCCTTGACCTCCCAAAATATTGGGATTACAGGTGTGAGCCACCATGTCTAGTCAAAAATTTTTTAATTGAAAAAGAAACAGTATGGCTAGGCGTGGTGGCTCAAAAAACTTTCACATTATTATGAACACCTCTATTCACACAAACTAGAAAACCTACAAGAAATGAATAAATTCTTGGAAACATACAACCTCCCAGGATTGAACTAGGAAGAAATAGAAACCCTGAACATGCCAGTAATGAGTTCTGAAATTGAATCAAGTAATAAAAAGCCTACCAAGCAGAAAAAGCCCAGGACTAGATGGATTCATAGTTGAATTCTACTTGATGTATAAAGAACTTGTACCGGCCGGGCGCGGTGGCTCAAGCCTGTAATCCCAGCACTTTGGGAGGCCGAGGCGGGTGGTTCACGAGGTCAAGAGATCGAGACCATCCTGGTCAACATGGTGAAACCCCGTCTCTACTAAAACTACAAAAAATTAGCTGGGCATGGTGGTGCGTGCCTG
>NW_016107444.1:392273-397215 GCF_001604975.1 Cebus imitator
AAATTGAGGAGATGGGAATTCTCCCTAATTTATTCTATGAGACCAACGTTATTCTTTTTGAGACAGAGTTTTGCTCTTGTTGCCCAGGCTGGCGTATAGTGGCATGATCTTGGCTCACTGCAACCTGCGCCTCCTGGGTTCAAGTGATTCTCCTGCCTCAGCCTCCCAAGTAACTGGGATTACAGATGTGTACTACCACACCTGGGTAATTTTTATATTTTTATTGAGATGGGGTTTCGCCATGTTGGTCAGGCGAAACCTGACCAGTTTGCCATGCTGGTCTTGAACTCCTGACCTCAGGTGATCCACCTGTCTTACCCTTCCAAAGTACTGGGATTACAGGCATGAGCCACTGCATCCAGCCGCTTGCAGTAATTTTATTAAATGTAAATTAATATTTTAAGAAAACCTTATTGTTTTAACATAGGGGACCAATTTTTTTTGTTTTGTATTAATGTAGTTTTAGCACTAAAGTTTAATATTTACAAAGACATAAATAACTTTTTAATTAGTCAATTTGATTATGCACAAAACTTCTAAAATAAATTTTTTAAATGAAACTTAATATAACTTATTTAGATCATGATGACATGTTTGGACTTTTTGTCTTGCTTTATTTATTGTTGACCCTTGAACAACAGAGGTTTGAACAGCATAGATCTACTTACATATTAATTTATTTGAACCAAACATGGATCAAAACTACAGTATTAATGGGATATGACACCTGGTACAGGGAAAGCCAAATTTTTGTATATGGAGGTTCTTCAGGACAGACTGGGGGACTTGAGCATGCATGGATTTTGGTATACTTGGGAGTCTTAGAACCAATCCCCCTACTAACTAGTTTATTTTAGGACAAAAATATAGTATATACAATTTTTTTTAATTTTTATTCAGAGACGGTTTTGCTCTATTGCTCAGGCTAGAATGCAGTGGCATAATCATAGCTCACTGCAACCTCAATGCACTGGGCTTAAATGATCCTCCTGCCTCAGCCTCTTGTGTGTCTAAGACTACAATTGTGCCCCACTGTGCCCAGCTAATTTATTTTTTATTTTTTATAAAGACAGAGTCTTGTTATGTTGCTTGGGTTGGTCTTGATCTTTTGGCCTCAAGTGATCCTCCTGTCTCAGCTTCCCAAAGTGCTGGGATTACAAGCATGAGCCACCATGTCAGGCTGAGATTTATTTTAATATAAAATATTTTTAATCTTTTTTTAATTAAAAATATATTTTCAGGCCGGGGGTGGTGGCTCACACCTTTAATCCCAGCACTTTAGGAGGCTGAGGTGGGCAGATCACCTGAGGTTGGGAGTTAGAGACCAGCCTGACCAACATGGAAAAACCCCATCACTACTAAAAATACAGAATTAGCCGGGCATGGGAACACATGACTGTAATCCCAGCTACTTGGGGGGGCTGAGGCAGGAGAATCACTTGAACCCAGGAGGCAGAGGTTGTGGTGAGCCAAGATCGTGCCATTGCACTCCAGCTTGGGTAACAAAAGCAAAACTCCATCTCAGAATATATATATATATATATTTGTTTTCAAAAATGTATTTTTTTATATTTATAATTTTAATATATATTTTCCATTTATTGGTTTTTTTAAAATTTTGTTTCCTATTTTGAAACAACCATTAAGTTAGATTTAAAACATTTTTTTAAATAATGAGCATATTTTAAAAGTCTTTTTATAGTTTTTAAATTAAAAATATATTTTATTTGGAAATAAGCTATATATTTAATGAGTACTTATTATTTAATTTAACATAAGGAATTACTTTCTTCCTCTGCTGATGTCAATTTGAGTGTTGGCAATTTCCAAGGAAGAAGTTGAGGGTTTTGGTGAAGATTGCCATCCATCTCCAACGCTAAGCCTAAAATAACTATTTAGGATAGCATTGCAAAAGGATCGCAGGTTGGAGACATGTTTCAAATGTTCTTGTAACTGAACTTTAGGAGAGGGCACCTTATGCAGAGGTGCAAAGAAACCAAACACGTAGGTAACCAAAGTAGAATGGGCATCTCCAAGGAAAAACTAAGATAGTCACAATCTACCTGACAGAAGATTTAGGCACTTCTTAGTGTCTCTGCAGATCCGTGATTCCACTTCCCACAGGCGGTAAGGGAGAGGCTCTCCTCTGGTCAGGAGAATTCCATCAGTGCTCTTTCAGATATTTTTCCAGGCAGGATCAGACCCAAGGGAAAGGGAATCTATGAAGCAAACCAACACCACGGCTTAGACACAGTAAACTGATTGTTGCTTTCAACCCAGAGTGTGTGAAGCCCTAGAAGGAGGGGCTTCTGTTTGAGGAGGGCGGTGAAAGCCAGCGTATCTGCCCTTCCTTTGGCTGGAAGTTCATAATCAGCATTATATTTCTGTTTTCTTTAAAAGTTTAACACTTTTACCAGCTAAGAAACAATGTTGTCTTCAGTTATTCTTTAACTTTCCAAAAGAAAGTTAATGTCATAGATAGTCACTGGAGCGGTTCAAGAGAAGATATACTGATCTATGACATTAACTTTCTTTTTTTTTTTTTAGGCAGGGTCTCCCTCTGCCACCGTCTCTGCTCACTGCAACCTCTGCCTCCCACTCCAGCCTCCAGAATAGCTGGGACCACAGGCACACACTACCGCCCCCAGCAATGTTTTTGTATTTTTGTAGAGATGGGGCTTTGCCATGTTGCCCAAGCTAGTCTCAAACTCCTGAGCTCAGTGATCCGCTGCTTGGGCTTCCCAAAGTGCTGGGAGCCACCATGCCTGGCCCGACATTAACTTTCAAGTGCGCACCAGATGCTTTGGCATAAGCCATCACCACTACATGCTGGCTCTGTACCAAAGGAAGCCCTTGGCTGCCTTCTAGCCACTGAGCTCCAAGGAGCCACCATCTTGACAGGGCTGACTGCTGTTACCCTTAAGTCTCTTTTAATCAATAGAATGGCTTTTTTTTTGGTACTTGTGTAATTTAGTTTTAGTTTTATGCCATCTATTTATTGAAGAAACTGGGTAATTTGTCATGTGTGATTTCCACATCCTGGATTTGAATTTGTAAGCTTAGGATGTCATTTATCCTCCATGTAAACTCATACTATATTTCTCAGAGTTCTCCAAAGAAACAGAACCAATAGAATATATAGAAATATAAGATGGAATTTATTATGGAAATTAGCTCATGTGATTATGGAGGATGAGAAGTCCAACAATATGTCATCTGCAAGCTGGAGAATCAGGAGAGCTGGCAGGTGGTAATTCAGTCTGTCTGAATGTCAGAGAACCCGGAGCGGGGAAGCAGGCGGGATGGGGGAGGATGAGTGTCACAGATCACACAAATTTCTTTTTCTTATAAATTACCCAGTCTGTGGTATTCTGTTATAGCAACACAAATGGACTAAAACACATCAAAGATCTTGGTTCCTAGTGGCATTTGCTTTATCCCATTATATAAATATAATAGTTTTGAAATACCACTACCAATATTATTACTAGCAATAAGTCTACTGAATACTGTTTAATATTTCTTTTTTCTTTCTTTCTTTCTTTTTTTTGAGATAAAGTTTTGCTCTTGTTGCTCAGGCTGGAGTGCAGTGTGATCTTGGCTCATTGCAACCTCCACCTCCTGGGTTCAAGTGATTCTGTTGCCTCAGCCTCCCGAGTAGCTGGGATTACAGGCGTGCACCACCATGCCCGGCTAATTCTGTATTTTTAGTAGAGGCGGGGTTTCTCCATGTTGGTCAGGCTGGTCTCCAACTCCCAACCTCAGGTGATCCACATGCCTCAGCCTCCCAAAGTGCTGGGATTACAGGTGTGAGCCACTGTGCCCAGCCCTAAGATTTCTTTATATTTGTTTTGTTCAGATATATTTCACCATATATTGGACAGTATGGAAAGTAAAAATTTCCTCTTCAAAGTTTCCCTTCTTGTTAAAGAATAAATAATAAATGTTAGAAATAATAGTTTCTTTTAAAGACTAACTTCGTTCAAAGCCTTCTTGCTTTTTGCTACTAACCCTTTGTTAAGCCCTATCCTATGTAGCTGTTAGATATAAAGGAATAAGGGCATTCGATGTCCTTGTAATTTAACCAAGATATTTGTTCTTGACATACTCAGGCATGTCCCAGCTCGCAGCCTATGCCCCTTCCTTATTGGGAAATGTTTTTACTTTTCTAAGTCCTTTCACAAGCAGCTTCCTCTTTTCGTTTGTTCTGCATTGCCTTTACCTATTTAGCAAAGTTTTTAGTTGTTAGACAGTCAGGTTTAGCTTAGACTGTGGGGTCCAGCTCTAACCAACAGAGATAGGACACAGTAGTAAGGACCCAGTGCATAAGGGATAAATATTCCTACCTTTCCTTTGTTTAGTGTGCACTCGTGGCAGGACTACTGATGGGTAGCACCCTTTGTGTAGAAAGTAAGATTGCCTTGCCAAGAAAATTCTTTGAGCACTATTCTTTTCAGCACCAAGGAATGAGCGTTTCTAACGTACAGCCTGTATACACTGTCCTGCTATACATTATACACAATTATACTGTTTCAAAATCATGTGAAAGAATTCTCTGTGTGATTATGACACAGCTTGATAGGCCAATGGGTTTTTATTCAGTTTTTTATGGTGATTACTTTTTTGTAAAATTTATTTGATTGCTTTTTGGTAAAATTTATTTTTAGTTTTGTATATATTTTATCACAACTACAAAACAAGGCACATTCAGGAAGTTATATCTTCCATCCCTATTCTTTTTTCAATATATAATTATTTCTATTAGTTTTTATTTTAACACCTTTAAATTTTGAAAATGGAAGCAAATGTATATGTATATACTTTTATTTTTCTTCCATTCGCACACAAAAAATGCAATATTATAATATTCTTCTGTATGTTACTTTTTCTCATTTTCATTCTCTAACCATTTATAGAGATAATCCCTTTTTTTTTTTTTTTT
>NW_016107444.1:397486-478433 GCF_001604975.1 Cebus imitator
GGATTACAGGTGTGAGCCACCATCACACCAGCCATTTATTTGTGTTTTTACTGGAGACGAGGTTTTACCATGTTGGCCAGGCTGATCTCAAACTCCTGACTTCCTACCTGCCTCGGCTGCTTTGGCCTCCCAAAGTGGTGGATTACAGGCATGAGCCACCATGCCTGGCCTTATAAAGATATTATTAATTTTTTTAACAGCTGAATAGTAGTTTGGTGCATGCATGTGCCATTCATTGTCTATTCACCTGTTCTCTGCAGATAGAGATGTGGGCTGCTTATAGTCTTTCATGACTATAAAATGTGCTTTATAATTTATTATGTAGTAAATAGCCTTGAGCAGTCATCCTTTTGTAATTTTGGCATTGTATTCTTAGATGTATATACTTAGAAGAAGGGTTGCTTGGGCAGAATGAATATATATGTAATGTTGCTAGATATTGTCAAATCCCCCTGCATAGTTGTGCCATTTACATCTCCATCAACAATAAAGGAAAGTATCTTTTTCTCCACTGTCTCACCAAGTCAGAGTGTTGTCAAGTTTGGGATTTTCACAAATCTGATAGATGAACAATGGCATCACCATTTAGTTTGTTTGTTTTTGTCTTTTCCATTTAGTTTTAATGTATTTCTCTTATGATTTCTCTTAATATGAGCAAAGTGAACATCTTTTTATTTTTTTATTTTTTGAGATGGAGTTTCACTCTTGTTGCCCGGACTGGAGTGCAATGGCACAATCTTGGCTCACTGCAACCTCTGCCTCCCGAATTCAAGCAATTCTCCTTCCTCAGCCTCCTGAGTAGCTGGGATTACAGGCAAGTGCCACCACACCCAGCTAATTTTTATATTTAAGGAAGAGACAGAGTTTCATCATGTTGGTCAGGATGGTCTCAAGCTCCTGACTTTGTGATCTGCCCACCGTAGCCTCCCAAAGTGCTAGGATTACAGGTGTCAGCCACCGCGCCCAGCCAGTGAACATCTTTTCGATCCCATATTTAAGAGTTATTTTCATTTGTTTTTCTGTAATTTCCCCATTTTTCTAATAGGTTGTCAGAATAGGATTTTACATATTAGGGATGTTGGTCTTTTGTGATATAAATTACAAACATTTTGTCTCAGTTGTTTATTTAACTTTTGACTTTCCATACAGTATTTTGAGCATACAGTTTTAAGAATATTTAGGTAGACATAGAAAACTCTGAATTTCAATATTGGAGACTACACTTTTTGAATGTGCATAAAAGTAGATATTTTAGGCCAAAAGAAAAATCTCAATCAAATACGAATAACACAAATAGCATTTCTAACTACAAAGTAATAAAGCTAGAAATTGATAATAATAACAAAGTTTCTTCCACTGGGAAATTTTTAAAAATACACGTTTAAAAATAATACCCACAATACATGGAAAATAAAAAGTTTAGAATTATTGAAAATGATACTGCTGACAATGAAAACATCACATATGAATAGTCTACAGAAAAAGCAGTTATCAGAGGAAAATTCACAGTATTAACTACCTATGTCAATGAAAATGAGAGTAAATAAATGAAATAAATAAAATAATTGACACCAAAGTCACAAAGAAAAAGATCAAATAAAGAAATTAATATAATAAAAGCAAAAATTGGTGAATTAAAAAATAGAAACAGAAGTAACAATAATACCTAAATAAAAAGAAGTATTCGAAAACACCAACTATTAGATTTTTTTTTTTTTTGAGGCAGAGACAGAGTCTCACTCTTCACCCAAGCTGGAGTGTAGTGGTGTGATCTCAGCTCACTGTAATCTTTGCCTTCCGGGTTCAAGTGATTCTCCTACCTTAGCCTCCCATGTAGCTGGGATTACAGGTACCAGCCACCACGCCTGGCTAATTTTTATATTTTTAGTAGAGACGGGGTTTCACTGTGTTGGCCAGACTGGTCTCAGGTGATCTGCCCACCTTTGCCTCCCAAAGTGCTGGGATTACAAGCGTGAGCCACTAACGCCTGGCCTAGAAATTTAAAAAAAAAATGAATTTTGTGTGGCCGGGCGCGGTGGCTCACGCCTGTAATCCCAGCACTTTGGGAGGCCGAGGTGGACGATCATGAGGTCAAGAGATGGAGACCATCCTGGCCAACATGGTGAAACCCCGTCTCTACTAAAAAATACAAAAATTAGCCGGGCATGGTGGCGCGCGCCTGTGGTCCTAGCTACTCGGGATGCTGAGGCGGAAGAATCGCTTGAATCCAAGAGGCGGAAGTTGCAGTGAGCCGAGATTGCGCCCCTGCACTCCAGCCTGGCAACAGGGCAAGACTCTGTCCCAAAAAAAAAAAAAAAAAAAAATTTTGTGATTAGTTGAGAAGAATCAGTGGATGATGAAGGGTAAAATGGCTGAACAGGCAAGAAAGCACAAATGTACCCGGGAAACAGGGTCATCAAAACAGAGCCTACTAATTTATACCAGTCTATGCAAATAAATTTGAAAATCTCGATGCAATAGATAATTTTCTAGAAAAATATAATTTACCAAAATTGATCCCAGTACAGACATAAAGTTTAAGCAGACAGATTTCTGTTTACAAATACACATTTGTAAACAGAAACCCAACAAAAAGTCCCAGGCCCAAATGCCCTCTCACACTCCCATCTCCACCCATACCTCTCTTCATCTGGCAGCTTGTGTCCTTTGTCATAAAATGGGAATCAGAAATACAGCACTTTCCTGAGTTCCATAAGTTGTTCTTAATGCATTGTCAGCCTGAGGGGTTTCTAGAAATCTCCAAATTTGAAGCAAGCTGGACAGAAGTGCTTGGGGATACCCAGCACTTGGAAGTGGCCTCAGAAATGGAAGCAGTCTTGTGGGATTAAGCCCCTTAACCTGTGGGGTCTGTGCTAATGGCAGGTAGTTAGCGTCAGAATTAAACTGAATTGTAGGACCCCAAGTTGGTATCAGATAGTTGGTGTTGAAATGCACTGCCAAAATCAGAAACAAGATAAGAATGCCCACGATTTTAACATAAGAGAAAGCAATTAGAGGCATAAAAGTTGGAAAAGAAATAAAATCACATTCATGTACAAATGATATATTTCTGGGAAACTTACTATAATCAGTGGAAAACTTCTCTGAACAGTATTATCTAAAGTAGCAAGGTATAAAATTAACAGAATAAGTCTTTATATATACAAGAGGGATACATATCCAAGACTATTGGCAGGGTGGCTACACTGATCAAATATATTTCTTCTCCTCCTCCTTCTTCTTCTTCCTCTTCTTCCTCTTCCTCCTCCTCCTCTTCTTCTTCTTCTTCTTCCTCTTCCTCTTCTTTTTTTTTGAGATGGAGTCTTGCTCCATGGCCCAGGCTGGAGTGCAGTGGTGTGATCTTGGCTGACAGAAACCTCCGCCTCCTGGGTTCAAATAATTCTCCTGCCTCAGCATCCCGAGTAGCTGGGATTATAGCATGTGCCACCACATCTGGCTAATTTTTGTATTTTTAGTAGAGACGAGTTTCACCATGTTGGCCAGGCTGGTCTCAAACTCCTGATCTCAGGTGATCTGCCCGCCTTGGCCTCCCAAAGTGCTGGGATTACAGGCATGAGCCACCGTGCTGGACCTGACCAAACAAATTTCTTAAGACTTCAAAGGGACAACAGAAAAGGGATCTGTGGCACCATGAACCTGGGGAAGTTATCCTGGCCCAACCCCACTGCAGTATAGGAACATTCTCCTGAAAGCACAGGGAAAGCAATCTCACTAAGACCTACAGCTACCTGACCCCCGACCTCTGGAAGGAGACTGTATTCAACAAGTCTCCGTATCAGGAATTCACTGACCACCTTACCAAGACCCACACCAGAGTCTTCATGTAGAGGACCCAGGCTCCAGCTGTGGCTACAACATAGGTTTTTATACAAGAAAAATAAAGTGAATTAAGTCTTTAAAAAAAAAAAAAAACATAAACAACAGAAAAAGATTTGGTTAAACCTCATAGAAATTATAAGAAAAAATAGGATTACAATAATAACATGCCTACAAAAATGAAGCAACCAGAAAAATATGGCCACAAAGCAGAAGTCTGTAACATAATTTTTTTTTTCTAAAGGCAGAGCCTCACTCTGTCACCCAGGCTGAAAGTGCAGTGACACAATCACAGCTCATGGCAGCCTCGACCTCCAGGGCTCAAGGGATCCTCTCACCTCAGCCTCCTAATTAGCTGGGACCACAGGCAAGCACCACCATGGCTGGCTGATTTTTTAAATTTTTTGGTACGGAAAGGATGATATGGTGTCCAGGCTGATCTCAAACTCCTGGCCTCCAGCAGTCATCCTGCCTCGGCCTCCCAAAGTGCTGAGATTACAGGCGTGAGTCTCTGCTCCCAGCCTCAGAAATATTTTTAAATGGACAAAGGAAATTAAGAAAATAATAGAAGCGGTGAAAGAGTGATACCAATTTAACATTTTAAAGCTTACTCAGAAATAGAGGGGGTAGGCAATAAGAAGACATAAAGAGAAAACAGAGCTTAGACAAGAATTAGAAATAACAAAAATGTTTCAGAAACAAAGACTAACCTGGAAGGAACAAAAGAGAGAATAATAACCCTCAAAATTACACACAGTAAATAGAGGATGTAAAGGAGAAAAAAGAAAGGAATCAAGGCCCGTCCCAGTGTCTCACGCCTGTAATCCCAGCACTTTGGGAAGCCAAGGCTGGTGGATAACTTGAGGCCAGGAGTTTGAGACCAGCCTGGCCAACATAGTGAAACCCCGTCTGTACTAAAAATACAAAAAAAATTAGTAGGCATAGTGGCGCATGCCTGTAATCTCAGCTACTCGGGAGGCTAAGGCAGGAGAATCACTTGAACTCAGGAGGCAGAGGTTGCAGTGAGCCGAGATCACACCACTGCACTCCAGCCTGAGTGACAGAGCAAGACTCTGTCTCAAAAAAAAAAAAAAAAGAATAGAGGGCAGGCAAACATCATTCAGAATGTATGAAAGACCCTTTTGATCAGCCTCTGTCTCTGGATGAAATTTCAGTTTCCATCCTATGTGGAATGTAAAATCAAAGTAGTCTTGTTTATAGAGAGGATACATGGCAAACCCTGGAAAAGGGTCTATTACATAAAGCTTTTATTCCCCTTGTCAAATCCTCTGTTCCATTTTTACACAAAACAGTTCTGAGGGATGGTGACAGTCCTGCATCGTTTTTGTCTTTAATGGCAATGCCTTTAATATTTAGCCATTTAATATGGCTAAATATTAAATTTTGTTTTCGTGTCTGAAAACAAAAGCACACACGCAAAACTCTTTAATATGATTAGGAAATGTCCTTTGTCACCTGTTTTACTTAGTGTTTTTACTAGACATAGTTCTTGAATTTTCACTATTGCTGTAAAATATAATTGTGTGGGCTAGGCACAGTGGATCAAGTCTGTAATCCCAGGACTTTGGGAGGCTGAGGCAGGCAGATCTGTATTAAAAAAAAAAAAAACTAGCCTGGTGTGGTGGGGTGCGCCTGTAGTCCCAGCTACTAGGGAGGCTGAGGCAGGAGAATCATTTGAACCTGGGAGGTGGAGGTTGTAGTGAGCCAAGATCATGTCACTGCACTCTAGCCTGGGTGACAGAGTGAGACTCCATCTCAAAAAAACAAAACAAAACAAAAACAAACAAACAAACAAAAACATATATATATATATATATATATATAGCTGTGTGGTTTTCAATTTTTTTTTTGCTTTGTTTTTTTGTTTTTTGTGACAGGCCTGGCTCTGTCACCCAGGCTAGAGTACAATGGCACAATCTCAGCTCACTGCAGCCTTTGCCTCCTGAGCTGAAGTCATCCTCCAACCTCTGCCTCCAAATTAGCTGGGACTAGAGGTGTCTACCACCTTGCCTGACTAGTTTGTATTTTTTTTGTAGAGATGGGTTTTCATCCTGTTGCCCAGGCTGGTCTTCAACTCCTGGGCTCAGGAACTCCTCCCACCTCAGCTTCCCAAAGTGCTGGGATTAGAGGTGTGAGCCACCACACCTGACCTGTGGTTTTCAATTTTATTTTATCGATGTGACTAATTAGATTGTTGGGTTCCCTAATGTTAAACTATTCCCAAGGGCTTCAAATAAATTCTATTTCTAGGCTTATTCTTAGGTGCTTAATAGTTTTTGTTGCTATGGTGAATGGGATGTTATTTTCTATTACATTTTCTAATTCGTTATTGCTGTTATATAAGAAAGCTATTGATTTTGTACATTGATCTTGTATGTGGTCACCTTGTTGAATCCTCTTATTAATTCTAATGGTTTGTCAATTGACTTGTTTAGGTTTTTCTATATAAGCGAGTGTCATCTGCAAATAATCTCAATTAGCCTCTTCTTTTCTAATGTTTATGCTTCACAGTGCCTTCTTCCTCTTCTTTTTTTTTTTTTTTAATATACTCTTTAACCCTTCTTGAATACCAGTTTTTTTCCTTTCTTTCTTTCTTTTTTTAATATCTTCTTTCTCTTCTTAAATTAGAGAGAGCATCTGGTAGCATTCCAAACAGTAGTGGTATAAAGACATTCTAGTCTTCTTTCTAACTCCAGTTGGAAAGCTACCATTGTTTCACCATTACCTTTGGCATTTGCTGTAGTTTTTATCATTGTTTTATTAAAAACAAAACATGTATCAAGTTAAGCATTTTTCCCTCGTTTGCTAGATTTTTTCTTCTTTTATATTATTAATATGTGTTCAATTTGTTTAGATAATTGTGTTTTTTATGTTTACATCATTAATTTAATAAGTAAAGTGTGTGGAGATATATATATGTATGTATTCTAATGCTGAACCATCTTAGCAAAGCTGGGATAAATCCTCCTTAGACTTGATGATTTTTTTTTTTTTTTGAGACAGAGTCTCACTTTGTTGCCCAGGCTGGAGTGCGGTGGTGCAATATCGGCTCACTGAAACCTCCACTTCCTGGCTTCAAGTGATTTTTCCGCCTCAGCCTCCTGAGTAGCTGAGATTATATGCGTGCACCACCATGCCTGGCCAATTTCTATATTTTTAGTAGAGACAGATTTTCATCATGTTGACCTGGCTGATCTCAAACTCTTGACCCCAAGTGATCCGCCTGCCTCAGTCTCCCAAAGTGCTGGGATTGTAGACGTCAGCCACTGTGCCTGGCTGAAATGTTCTTTTAATACGCTGCTATATTTAATTTATTGTTGTTGCTTTTTGGAACAGGGACTTGCTCTGTCACCCAGGCTGAGTGCAGTGGCACAATCACAGCACACTGTAGCCTCCACGTCCTAGGCTGAAGTGATCCTCCTGCTTCAGCCTCCCAAGCAGTTGGGACTACAGATGTGTGCCACCATACCAGGCTAAGTTTTTAAAAAAGTTTTGTAGAGATGGCGTCTTGTTATGTGGCCCTGGCTGGTCTCAAGCAATCCTCTCTCTTCCCAAAGTGCTGGGATTACAGGTGTGAGCCCCCGTGCCCAGCCATGCTAGATTTAATTTATTAACATTTTATTCAGGATCTTTCTTTTATTGTTCATAAGTAATTTTTTTTCCTGCTGTCTGGCTTTGGTTTCAGAATATACTAGTCAGTAAATTGTGTTGGGTGGCTTTCCATCTTTTCTTACATTCTTATCTTTCTTTCTTTCTTTTTTAGACAGGGTCTTACTTTGTTGCCCTGGAGTGCAGTACTGTGATCATGGCTCACTGCAGCTTCATGTCCTGAGCCACGGCAATCCTCCTGCCTCAGCCTTCTGAGTAGCTAGGACTATAGGTGCATACCACCATGCCTGGCTAATTTTTATTTTTATTTTTATTTTGTAGAGACTGGGTCTTGCCTTGTTGCCCAGGTTGGTTTTGAACTCCTGGCCTCAAGTGAGTCTCCTGCCTTAGACTCCCAAATTGCTGGCAATCCAGATGTGAGCCACTGTGCCCGGCCCTTACTTTCTTAAATAGTTTACATAAGATGAGAATTACATATTCTTCCAAGGCTCTCTTGTTAAGCTCTGGTATTTACATTATGCTATTTTCCTTAAGTTGAGAAACATTTTAACTAGTATGCTCTAAAGCAGGGTCCCCAACGCCCAGGCCATGGCCTGGTACCGGTGGAGGGTATTACCGCCGGAGCTCCACCTCCTGTTAGATCAGGGGCAGCATTAGATTCTTGGAGCACGAACCCTGTTGTGAACTGCGCGTGCGAGGGATCTAGGTTGCACGTTCCTTAAGAGAATCTGATGCCTGATGATGATCTGTGGTAGAACAGTTTCATCCTGAAACCATCCCCAGCCCGCCCTTCTATCCGTCCGTGGAAAAACTGTCTTCCATGAAATCGGTCCCTGGTGCCAAAAAGGTTGGAGACTGCTGCTCTAAAGTTAACTTTAATAGTCAAGGCGTGGTGGCACACGGCTATACTCCCAGAACTTTGGGAGGCCAAGGCTAGCAGGTCACTTGAGGTCAGGAGTTCGAGACCAACCTGGCCAACATATCGAAACCCTGTCTCTACTAAAAATACAAAAATTAGCCGGCTGTGGTGGTGGGCACCTATAGTCTCAGCTACCCGGGAGACCGAGGCAGAAGAATCGCTTGAACCTGGGAGGCAGAGGTTGCAGTGAACCAAGATCGTGCCACTGCACTCCAGCCTAGGCAACAGAGTGAGACTCCCTCTCAAAATAATAATAAAAATAAATAAGTTAACTTGAATAAACAATAATCTGTTACTTGAAGGTCAAATAGAGCTCACCTATTTATAATTTTCAGCCTGTTACCTTTCAGCTCATTAACAATATTTCTTGTTTTTCTATGGTTATTGCTCTATCTGGTTCTCTAACTCTTTTTGGAACAATGTTGGCTACTTGTACTTCCTAGAAAATATCACCAAGATACTGGTGATATGTAGTTGATACAGGAATTGGTATCAGAAAGGCGTGAATTTGGTATTTAGGTTTGGGCAGTAAAAATCTCACTAATCTTAAAGATAGCCCTTGGCTTGCAGAGAATAGATTATCGTCTGGAATTGACTGTCACCTGAATGGTAGTAGATTCCTTGAAGGCAAAGCTTTGGGGTAACCAAGTAATTTTTCTCACAGAATTTGATGGGGGGGGTGGGCAGAGGGAATTGGTGAACTGTGCAGTGAAGAGGGCTTTCTTTTAACTATTCTGGTCAGAGTCAAAAAAAAAAAAACCGGATAGGCTCACTATCCTAAAATTTGGCTCAAGATGAGTCTCAAATCGTTGATTTTCTATGTCTATGATAAAAATAATTTATCTCCTGCAGTCATGGCAGTGATTATAGCTGGAATTAAAATTCAAAATGTGATACTGATAATTGCTGTAGCACAATATGAGTGAAATTCACACATTGCCAGGGCTCTCATGTAAATGTTGCAGTACTGATCAGAAAAGAAGGCATTTAGACAACTCAGGCCATCCAAAATTCTACCCTCTTGAGCCTCTCTTGCCAGCAGAAATGGCTCCTCTTCTGATTGGCTAATGGATGACTTCTTAAAATCACTGTCAGCAGGAAGAAATAGAGGTGATAGTTCTGATGCCTTCTGGCAAATCAAGAATGCACTAGGATCAAAGCAACTTAGATTCACTGAAGTAAAGTACAATGGATCCTTGAACACATGGGTTTGAACTGTGCATGCCCACTGATGCACGGGTTCTGCAGGGCCAGCTGCCGGACTTAAGTATGCATGGATTTGGGTATACACGGGGGTCCCGGAAATAATTCCCAGGTATACGGAAGAACAGCTGCAAATCCCATGAAAACACATCTCGGTGATGTTTCTGAAGGTCCAGCGTTCTAGGATATGTTACAATGTTCCCTCATGAGAATGAGTTGCTTCACCTTACATACCCCAAACATATGAAAGAGGAATAATACTATATGTTATAGTTTCTAAGATGCATATTTTTTCACATTAAAAAACAATTTATTGAGGTGAAATCTGCCTAACGTAAAATTAAAATGAACAGTTCAGTGGCATTTAGTACATTCACAGGGTTGTTGTCACTCCCTCCGTAGTGGCATGAACGTGGCTCACTGTAGCCTCGACTTCCTGGGCCCAAGAGGTCTCCCTGCCTCAGACTCCCATGTAGCTGGGACCACAGGTGCACACCTCCATGCCTGGCTATTTATTTTTATTTTTTGTAGAGATGGGGTCTTGCTGTGTTGCCCAGGCTGGTCTCACCCTCTTGGCCTTAAGTGATCCTCCTGCTTCCACCTTCCAGAGTGTTGGGATGACAGGCATGAGCCACCGCGCCTGGCCTGATGGTGTTTTTAAAAACATTCTTTCATATATTCATATGGAATATAAATGAAGGCGGGCCTTACAGTTGACGGCATCTTAGATGAGTTGACATATGGTAGTTGATGCCTTTCTTGGAATTTCGGGGCAATGTACACCAGCTTTGAGTGTCTTACACTCACTCATTTACTCAGTAACCTGAAAGTCTGTCAGCATTCAGAGGAAACCTTAGTAAGGAAAATTCTTGAAGTGGTCTAGGCTACAAGGTAAGTCAGTGTGCCCTCTGGCCTCCATGACCCACCAGATCCACTCATGTTTAGGTCACCATGCTGATAGAGTCTGTCGCAAGCCAGGAGGAACACAGCAAAAGCCCTGAGAGTTGTGAAGAACGCCATGCCCTCTGGCAAATAACCCGTCTTCCACTGAGAAACAGCTGCGACTGGCTCCTGGGCCCTGATAGAGAGTGAATGCTTGTCCAAGGGCAACCAGGCTGCCCTGCAAACTGAACTGCCCTCACAGCCTGTAAACTTTTGATCCACTGTGAAATCTGTAAACAGCAAAATCATCAAGTAGAAAGGGCACAAATGAGACCCAGCCCAAGCATTTCCTCCTTTTCCCCCATTCCTCAACCAACGCTGTGGGCTCAAGAGTCAGAGACTGTGCAAATGGGTTTGTTTTTTTTTTAAAGCCAAACTCAAATATCCGTACTTTAAATGTAAACATATAAGTTCAAAGAAAATGGAAAGAAGACGGTATACCATGCAAACAATAAGCTTACATACAAGGGCGAGAGTAGTTATTGGATAACGTACACTTCAAGACAAAGCCAAAGATAAAGATGAATCTCTCATAAAGAGGTCAGTTCACCAGGAAGACATAACAATTATAAATGTACATGTACTTAATAACAGAGTTTCAAAATATATGGAGCAAAAATAGAAGAAATTAACAAGCTGGGCATGGTGGCTCATGCCTGTAATCCCAGCACTTCCAGAGGCTGAGGCAGGAGGATTGCTTGAGGCCAGAAGTTTGAGACCAGGCTGAACGATATAATGAGACCTTATCTGTACAAAAAATGTTTTTAAAAAATTAGCTTAGCATGATGGTGTGCGCCTGTAGTCCTAGCTACTCAGAAGGCTGAGGTGGGAGGATCACTTGAGCCTAGGAGTTCAAGGTTGCAGTGAGCTGTGAGCTTGCCTCTGCACTCCACCCTGGACAACAGAGTGAGACCCTGCTCTAAATAAAAATGAAATAAACAAGGAAGAAGGCACATGGAAAATTAGAATGATAATGAAAATGTAACAATTTGCAGGGTACAGTTACTGCAGTGATTAGAGTGAAACTTATAGCTTTACATATTTATAATGGAAAAGAAAGAAGGTCTCACACACATATCTTACATTTAATAATGGAATGCTGACTTACGCCTCTAACTTTATGGCTCAGTAGATTGGATAATTCTCAGTTCATGCTGGGTGGTTCCAGTTAGGGTCTCATGGTCAGGCATTCAATTTCTACCAGAGCCCAACTGTAAGCCAGAAGCTGCCTGTTTGTTGCTGTTGAGACAGGGTCTTGTTCTGTTAACCAGACTGGAGTACAGTGGAGTGATCATAGCTCACTGCAACCTCAAACTCCTGGGCTCAAGTAATTCTCCTGCTTCAGCCTCTCGAGCAGCTGGGAGTACAGGCACATGCCACCATGCCTGGCTAATTTTTCTTTTTTTAAAGTAAAGACAGGTCTCACTATTTTAGCCAGGCTGGTCTCAAACTCCTGGACTTCAGTGATCTTCCTGCCTTTGCATCCCAAAGTGCTGGGATTATAGGCATGAGCCACTGTCCCGGGCCAGAGAAACTGCTTTTCAAGTGGTAGTAGTTGTTTATAGGTGAGCTTATGGCCTTCAGAATGCGAGTGTCTGTGCTGCAATTCTATTATTAGGATTGCCAGAGACCATACATGACACCTTTGTCACCAGATACTTCCAATATCATTGGGTCTGTTGGATAATCAGTCCCAAATGGCAGCACAGCTTGCACTGTGAACTGGATGTGCCACAGAACCCCTCTTGAGCCAGGCCCCTCTCAAAACTGATAGGTTACCTGGTAAATGAGTCAGAGCATGACCAAGTGTTGTTCACATGCCTCCAAACCCAAAGAGGACCGCCAGCTTTTGTAATTGTCTTCAGGGTGGATAGAGCAAGGTGCATCACTTTATTGCTTAATTTTTATTGACTTAGTTTAGTTTAGAAAGCAAAAGAATTGATGGCCGGGCATGGTGGCTCACGCCATCATGTAATCCATGCATTTTGGAGGCCAAGGCAGGCGGATCACCTGAGGTCAGGAGTTCAAGACCAGCCTGACCAACATGGTGAAACCTCGTCTTAAAAAAAAAAAAGAATTGACTTGCAAAGAAATCTGTAAGAAAGTCCAGACTTTAGAAGGACTGGTTAACCAAATAAAAAATACAACATAAAAAAGATAAGCAAACTTACCAATTTGTTTATAGTGGAAAAACAGCAATTCTCTCTCATAATTATGAGAGTTCTGTCAGAGATCAGTATTGCAAAAATCAGGAATAAAGTTCTTTGCTAGGGCGTCAGTAGTAAGGTATTGGAAAGAACTGGTCTTTCGTTTATTTTGGGTTTAGAACTAGTCAGTGTGGCCGTTTTTGTATTGTTCTGTTTATCTCCAGGAACAAAGTGCTTTTTTTTTTTTTTTTCCCTGATTGAGGGATGTGATTTGCATGTCTACTCAAAATAGAGGCGGAGAAAGATGTCAAATAATTAAACAATTAATTAACTACAACTAGGTCAAGTGTTTCAGGCAGCCAACTGCTCTATCCCCTTCTGGCTCCAAGGACCATTCCCTTACCCTGTGGGCAATTTCTGCTTTAAGAAATCATTAACTCATTTAATTAAAAAATGTCCCAGGTATTGTGCTAATGTTTTACATGGATTCTTTCTTGGTATTTCAATTTACACAGGTGCCATTACAATTTCCATTCAGCAAATGAAGAAACAGGTTCAGAGAAATGAAGTGACTTCCCAAGGTCACAAAGTTCTGGTATCTCTTTTCGTTGCCTGAGATGCATTGGAGCATCGTAATGGGAAAATGCCAGAAAGCAGGCAGGGTACCAGTGCGAACCGGCTGGCGGGAGAAGCAAACGGTGGCAAGCTCAGCGCGGCCAGTAGCTTTCGTCCTCGGTTGCCAGTCGGCTCCGTTTTCTAAGACACCGACCGGAAGTGTTTCTGTCGGCCGCGTTTCCAATGAGCACCGCCGGAAGTTTCTGCCGCGGTTTGGCGGGGACAGGGGAGTGGTAGTGGGGGCTGCAGCCGCGGGACCCAGGTGCGGAGGCGTGAGGGGCCAGGTGGCTGAAGGGGCCGTTAGGAACATCCAAGCGGTGGGACACAGGCAGTACTCCGACCTGACCTGGACCACCCTCTTCCTCGGGGCCCGCTTCTTCGTTTCGCCTCCACTTGGGTCTGGAGTGTCCCTGTCCACTGACCTGAGCCTGGTCCTTCCTCAGGCACTGACCCTCGACTTTGGGTCGCTCCCCCATCTCTCAGGCGCGATGGCTACGGGCGCGGATGTACGGGACATTCTAGAACTCGGGGGTCCAGAAGGGGATGCAGCCTCTGGGACCATCAGCAAGAAGGACATTATCAACCCGGACAAGGTAGCAGGGGCACCTGAAAGCGTTGGCTAAGGGAGGGTAGGGGAGTGAAGATGGGGAGGAGTGACAGCGGAAGAGAGATGGGGCAAGGGATGGGCGTTACACTTCTAGTGAGTTGGGCGACAAAAGGGGTGACATAACGGGACAGAGAATTTGTGTCATCCTTGATGGGAGGGAGGAGGTGGGACATCGTGGGAGATGGTGGGACCAAGAGGGTGTGACACCTCTGAGAGATGAGAGGACCAGGCAAGTGTGATGTTTGCAAGATATTGTAGGGGAGAGATCAAGACATTATGACAGTCAGAGATGGTGGGATGGGGAGCGGACTGCCCTGATTTGGGGATAGGGTGGTGTCCTTGGGAGTGGGTTTCTGTGCCTTTACAGTATGTCAGTGTGCCTGTCATTGACCTTGTAGGTGTTGGTTTGTTCAGGGATTGAACTGGACTAAATAATTTTCAGGAAAGGGGTTGTAGGCTGTGGTTCCTTTCTGTGGTTTCCTTCCTCAGAAAAAATCCAAGAAGTCCTCTGAGACACTGACTTTCAAGAGGCCTGAGGGCATGCACCGGGAGGTCTATGCCCTGCTCTACTCTGACAAGAAGCAAGTATTGGAATCCCAAGTCCCCCAGGTTCTGGGCCCTGATTCACCTGCCATGTCCCTTACTCCTAGTTTTCTCTTCCAATTCTCTCCTCCCTAGCCAGGGCTCCTGCTTGCTTAGCAGGATGCAAGAGGACCTGAAATCTCTTGCTCCAAGACATGACTTTCTTGCTGTAGGGTAGGATAGGGTAGGGTAGATCAGCTCCCTGGGACAAAAAGCTTTTTAACACCCCTTCTGATCCTAACCTCCCACCTCCGTAAACCTCACTGCCAGGGATGCACCCCCACTGCTACCCAGTGACACCGGTCAGGGCTACCGTACAGTGAAGGCCAAGTTGGGCTCCAAGAAGGTGCGGCCTTGGAAGTGGATGCCATTCACCAACCCGGCCCGCAAGGATGGAGCAATGTTCTTCCACTGGCGACGTGCAGCGGAGGAGGGCAAGGACTACCCCTTTGCCAGGTTCAATAAGGTGAGCTCCTTTCATTCGAACACAGCCCAAGATTGCCCTCCAACTTTGAGCCATTTGTGCAAGCTCTCCAATCTCCTAGGGTTGGCTCCAGGGGCACGCTTATGCCCAACTGTGGTTACCCACCCAGTGCTCGTGGCAATGCTGCGGTTACCCAACCAGTCCTTGTGGCAATGCATGCAGAGTGGGACTCCATGGGTCTTTTCTGCCCAAGGGATACTGTTCTTCCCCAGACCTGCTCTGGTTTTTCATGCCTTCTCTTGGCCTTGCAAATGTTCCGTTCCTCAGAGCTGTATCCTAGGTGCTCTGCTCTTGTCGCTCTATACTTCCTTAGTATGAACCCTGTGGCTTCAGTTACCCTCTATATGTCACCAATCCAGAGCCATGGTTCCTTCACATCCAGTCATTTACTAATATCTCTTTCTGAATGCCCCACAGGTACCTTAGATCAGGTAGGTACCCTGAACAGAGCTCATCGTCTTCCCTCGCTTTGTCTGTCCCAAATCTGTTCCCCATCTCAGTGAATGGCACCATTTTCCACCTAGTTGCCCAAACCAGGAACTTGGGGGATTGTCCTTGACTTAGTCTTCTCCTTTAGCCCTCACAGTATTTAAATCAACAATAGGACAAACAAGGTAGGGGAAAACAACAAACATGTAAGGAAATAAATTGGAGTCTTTCCAATAAGAGCCACCAATAACATGAAACCAGGATTTGAATGCATATGAAATGGGATAAAGACTGAACTTGTAGGCGTAGGGGAGTCCTACCTTCAATAGCTTGGTCAGGGAGGGCCTCTCTGAGAAGGTGGCATTTGAGCTAGATGCCAGTGGCATCTATTTATTGAGTCCTGTTGTTTCTGTTTCCATAATAAATCACATCACTGACAATATTCTTCATCTCCTATGCCAGTCCCTTAGTCCAAGCTGAGTTATCTCTGGTCTAGATTACTCCAGCTCAGCAGAGCAGGGCCTTCCCAGACTCTTCCAGCCAGTGACAGGCAGAGCTAGATTGGGCTAGGGTTTCCTAATCAATTACTTAAGCCAGTGTACAGTGCGGCCTCACAGCTGCTGCAGCCTGGAATAACCTAGACTGAGAGCTGAAAAGCACTAGGGACTCAAACCCAGGACTCAAGTTCCAGCCTCTCTCTTCTCAGCCCAGTATATCCAGCTGCACCTGGATGCCTCCCCCTGGATGACTTACAGGCTTCTCAGACTGAGCATGGCCAGGTATGCAGCCATCTTTTTCCCCCTTCCCCAAACATGGTTTTCTTCTATTTTACCATTATCTTTAGACTCCTCGGACCCAGTAGAGGGAAAGGCTGGAGATGTAAGACTGAGAAGGGACAAGTAAGAGGTGAGGGATCTGAGGCAATCGCAGGGAAGGCTGATAAGTTGAGGTGGAGATAAAAGAATATTCATTTTGTATTTAGTAAATATTGCTCTGTGCCAATTCAAGCCCTAGGCACTAAGGACACAAAAATGAAGCAAACACAATGTCTTTAAAAAACTCCATATTGCTGGCAAAAGGGTTGGGGGAGGTACAGGCAATTATAATTTGCTGGGATACAAGCCATACTGGGAGGACCTGAACGTCATGGAAACTTCCTAGAGTAGGTAGAGTCAGTCTTGAAGGATGTCACCAGGTGGTATTATGAAGGGAGTGCAGTGACTTCAGGCGGTAGGAACAGCATGGTCAAGGAATGAATAAAATTTTTTTTAAGTTCACATGTATGGGATGATATGGGCATTTCCGTGTTGATGAAGCCTAAAGCCTGAGGTGTAGGACATAGTGGGAGATGAGGCCTGAGAGGGCAGCAGTGGCCAGGCCAAGCAGAGCCTTGGTAACCAGGCCCAGGAATTCGGGCTTTACCCTCTTGTCTTTGGTAGCCAGTGGTAGATTTTAGCCACAGTAATGTTAGGATTAGATGTGAATTTTAGGAGGATCATGGTGATCTAAAACTACAACTACTGTGAGGCCACACTGTACACTGGCTTAAGTAATGAGCTAGGAAATCCTGGCCTAATCTAGCTCTGCCTGTCACTCCTGGGTGAGTCTGGGAAGGCCCTGCTCTGCTGAGCGTCAGTAATCTAGACCAGCAATAACTCAGCTTGGACCAGGGGCCTGGCATAGGGGATGAATATACAAAATGAATATTCTTTTGTCTCCACTTCAGTTTGTCTCATCCAGCCTTCCCTCCCATTGCCTCAGATGCCTTACCTGAGTTTTAGAAAGATCTTTGATGGGGTAGAAAATGGAGTTGGAGTAAAATGAAGTAACAATCTTCCTCCCCAATATTGCTCCTCCTGGCAGTCCCTCTCTCAGTCAGTAGTGCCCCCATCCACTGTCTTACTCAAGTCAGAAACACAGGAGTCACCCAGGAGAGCATCTTCCCTCACCCTTCACATCCAAATCCTGTGGTTTTTATCTCCTAAAGCCTCTCAAGCCTGCCATTTTCTCTCTCTTCCCCTCTGCTGTTTTAGTTCTGGCCTCTTCACTTCTCACCGGCATTATTTCTAAAATCTGCCAGCTGGTCTCCCAGACTCGTTTAACTTCTCCATCCTCACTGCTGCCAGGGTGGTCTTTGTGAAAGAGAGGCATGACCATTTGACTCCTTACGATGAGCCTTATTGGCTGCCATGCACCAGATGGGTTCTGGGCTCCTTAGCAGGCATATAGGCCTCTAGAAGCTGGGCTCTGCTGGCGTGCCAGCTCTTTTCATACCTCCTGTCTCACCCTTGTTTCCCCAACATGTCCCCAACTGCCAGGTCCACACACATCAGGCTGTCTTTACCTCATGAATGTGTTTGTGTTGCTCCCTGTGCCTAGGATTCTTTTCCCCATCTTCTCTCATGGGTTCCCTTTTACTTAACCTTAAGACCGAACCAGGTCTCATTTACCTCTTCTCTAACTAATCTTTGTCGCAAGCTGGAGTGTCACTTGTTATACCCTATGTATCAAACTTGCCAAACTGAACCAAAATTATTTTTTCAGCTACAGTATGAGCTTTGAGAGGCTAAAATCCCTGCCTCTCATATTCAGCGTTGTGTCTCCAGCATAGGTATTACAGGCCCATGATAAATATTTGTTGAATGAATGAAAAAATGTCTTCTTCACTTGACTATGAGCTACTTGAGAGGACTGGCTGCACAGTTCCTGAGGGTTTTTTTTTTTCTTTTTTCCTTCTTTGAGACAGGGTCTCTGTCGGCCAGGCTGGAGTGCAGTGGTATGATCTCAGCTCACTCCATTCTCCATTTCCAGGGCTCAAGTGATCCTCCCACCTCAGCCTTTTAAGTAGCTGGGACCACCAGCGTGTACCAACATGCCTGGCTAATTTTTGTGTCTTTTTTAGAGATCAAGTTTTACTGGGTTTCCCAGGATGGTCTCGAACTCTTGGAGTCAAGCAACCCACTCACCCCAGCCTCCCAAAGTGTTGGGATTATAGGTGTGAGCCACCGCATCTGGCCCTGAGTTTTTGTTTTTTTTGTTTTTTTTTAGTTAAATTGAATTAAAATGCATAGGAGAAATACGTAACCAAACCTGGGAAACCAGAGACTTCCCAGAGGAGATGATGCCTGAGAGCTTGAAAGGATGAGAAAGTTATCTAGGTAGAAGGAATGTGGAAGTGGAAGGCATTTCAGGCAAGAGCAGAGGTCAAGGGGGAAGTATGGTATGTTCTAGAAACTGCTAGTCATTTGGCTGCAATTTAGGGTTCATGAGGGACAGTGGCTGTGGGAGGAGACCAGGTCATTTATTTGTGTGTTCATTAACAGATTTGGTAGACACTGATAGGTACAGTGTGCTGAGTCCTAAAGGTGGGAGATGCACTGGACAACCCTTGCTCTTGAGGAGTTTGTGAATTATCTAGAAGCTGCTTTATCTTAGATGGAGAGCCTTTGAGGAGTTTAATAAGGGATGGTCGGGGGGAATTATAAGATACATATTCTAGAACCCTAGGATGGTGTGTTTCAAATTATCTGTGGTGAAGGACAGTTTTCTATTTTATTTCCAATCCATCAGAGACTGATAAAGATAGTAACATTATAAAGACAAATACAAGTCCATGTTTCTTCATATTAGATTCAACAGCACAGCATACAACTACTGTAAAATTGTTATGTAAGTTTTTCAGTGTCTGCTCTCAGTTTCCACTCTTATCCTAGACCAGGGATAACTGTAAACAGCACTGGTTTGCAGACTGTCCTTTAAGTAGCACTGTTCAAAGAGTTCACGTCTTAGCTGCAGATGGAGAATTGATTGGAGGAGGATTGAATGAAGGCAGAGCTCAGCAGGGGGGCTGTTTCTCTGAGGCAGGCAAGTGACAGTGGTAGGCTGGACTGGGAAGTGGCAGCGGAGACAGAAATTTTGGAGGTAAAAGCCACAGATTTGGTGAAGTGGAGAAGTCAAGGGGAAAGGCAGGAATTAAAGATGCCGCCCAGGTTTCTGGCTTGAGCAACTGGATTGGGTGATGGTGATAGTGACTGAAATCTGGACTGGAGAAGATAATGTTTGAGGGAGGACCATGAATTCAGTTCTGAGCTAAGTCTGAGGTGCATGGAAGACTCCAGTAGGAGATATCCAAAAGGCGACCAGTTTTGGAGCTGGCTGTGGTCTTTAAGAGAGAATTCCCTGATTTAGTCTAGCATTGACTCCATCCTTGGGTCTCTGACAGACCCAGCTGGTGGTAGTGCTGTTTGTCTCTGGGGGAGGTCTGTAAGATTGGGGGTGTGGGAGAACGGAGGAAGGGGCATTGGCAGGGCTGCATATGTTGGGAGTAGGATTCAGGCCCATTTCTATGTTCTGTAGACCTGACCTTGGCAAACTCTGGGGAGCGGCAAGTCCTACTGTCCCCACTGGGTGGCAGTAGTGCTTCAGACAAGAGTTGTATGGACTAGGGGCTGCTAGGCCTTCCTCCAGGTATTTAACCATCTGTCTTGCTCCAGAGTTGATCTTTGGACTCCACAGAAGCACTTACATGTGGGCCCCTCACCTTACCATGGGGGCAGGAGTGTCTGTCCCATTACTGAGGTTCCAGAGCTGAAGACATAGTGAAGTTGCTCCCAGAATGAATCAGGGGCAGGCTGCAGTCCCAAACCCTGCTATGGCCTCTAGTCAAGCAGACAGGTTCTTTTCTCACTCCATGCTGCAGGGGCACACGCCCAGGGGCTGGCAACAAATGGGAGGAGCTGTGGTCACAGGGGGCTGGAGCCTGCTGGACATGACATGACATGATGTGGGCATGCCCCTACTGTGTCCCTCTGTGCCAGTAGACTGTGCAGGTACCTGTGTACTCAGAGCAGGAGTACCAGCTTTATCTCCATGACGATGCTTGGACTAAGGCAGAAACTGACCACCTCTTTGACCTCAGCCGCCGCTTTGACCTGCGTTTTGTTGTTATCCATGACCGGTATGACCACCAGCAGTTCAAGGTGAGCCATTGTGCATTTGCATGTGTGCCCAGCTCCTGGGTCTAGTAGGCCCTACTTTTATGCATCCGTTCCACGTGCCTCTGAATGTTTATTCCTCCACCCTGTCTTGCTCCTCAGAAGCGTTCTGTGGAAGACTTGAAGGAACGGTACTACCACATCTGTGCTAAGCTTGCCAATGTGCGGGCTGTGCCAGGCACAGACCTTAAGATACCAGTATTTGATGCTGGGCATGAACGACGGCGGAAGGAACAGCTTGAGCGGCTGTACAACCGGACCCCAGAGCAGGTTAGCCCAAGGCCACATGCCTGTGCTCCATGCCCCAAACCCCTTGCCCATTCCCTCCATCCTCGGCAGCTGTCACCTCCCACTCGCAGGTCCCTGTGCCTCCCACCAGTACCCTATTACCTGCCCTAAGCCCATTCCTACCTCTCACAGGCATCCCCCCTGATTTCACAGCCCTTCACCTCCCTCATGATCCCTTACTTCTCAGATTCCCTCATAGACAGCCCAGCACCCCGTCACCTCCGTGTCTACCCTCTCTCCTGGAAGTGCCCTCACACACTTTGCATCCCTCACTTTCCCAGGTGGCAGAGGAGGAGTACCTGCTGCAGGAGTTGCGCAAGATCGAGGCCCGGAAGAAGGAGCGGGAAAAACGCAGCCAGGACCTGCAGAAGCTGATCACAGCGGCAGATACCACTGCAGAGCAGCGGCGCACGGAACGCAAGGCCCCCAAGAAGAAGCTACCACAGAAAAAGGAGGCTGAGAAGCCGGTGCGGAGGCTCAGCCAGCCCAGCTCAGGGTGGAAGGGTCACCTGGCACAAGGCCCCACCTGGACTGGAGGGTTCTGAGAGCACTCAGTGCTGATGAGGTGCTGGGCCCTCTCCCTACGACACCTTGGTCTCCATAATGCCTTCTCCTCCAGGCTGTTCCTGAGACTGCAGGCATCAAGTTTCCGGACTTCAAGTCTGCAGGTGTCACGCTGCGGAGCCAACGGGTATGCGAGTTACCTCATTTAGCATGTTTGGGCCCTGGGCTCTCTGCTCTCAGCTCCACGGGGCAGGCAAGTGTGGCTAGAGCCATAGGAGATTGCTGCAGAGGTGGCCTCACCAGGATCTCAGGGATGCGGCCAGACTAAGGCCGCATCCTCAGCTTCCTGGCTATTTCCTTTTCTGGCTCATAGTTAACCTCTATGTGTTACCGTCTCTTCCATCCCTCTTTCCCACTGCCTTTTGTCCCCTTTACCCTAAGCGTCTTATGGCTGGGAGAGGCTTAGCTTGCCAGGTTTCATTGCAGATGAAGCTGCCAAGCTCTGTGGGACAGAAGAAGATCAAGGCCCTGGAACAGATGCTGCTGGAGCTTGGTGTAGGTGAGTATGGGAACTGGGCCCCACAGGAGTACCCACCCGAGGCTGTGGATACAGGCTGGGCAGGGGAAGGATAGTTCCTGTTGCTGACCCTCTACCACACCTGGGCTCTGCCCCTGTGCTGCCCACCGCCTGCCTGCAGAGCTGAGCCCGACACCTACGGAGGAGCTGGTGCACATGTTCAATGAGCTGCGAAGTGACCTGGTGCTGCTCTACGAGCTCAAGCAGGCCTGTGCCAACTGCGAGTATGAGCTGCAGATGCTGCGGCACCGTCACGAGGCACTGGCCCGGGCTGGTGTGCTGGGGGGCCCTGCCACGCCAGCATCAGGCCCAGGCCCGGCGTCTGCTGAGCCAGCAGTGACTGAACCCGGACTTGGCCCTGACCCCAAGGATACCATCATCGATGTGGTGGGTGCACCCCTCACGCCCAATTCGGTAAGAGCCTGGACAGGCTGGGAGGCATGCACATGATGTAGGGGCTCCTCTCCCTCTAGTGCCTGCAGTAGAAATCATCATCACTTCTGTGCGGGTCTGAGACCCAGGGTAGGAGTGGTTGACCAGTGGACATCCTTGTCACTGAGCGTATGAAACACATGCACCAAGCCTGACTCAGGCCTTGGGGGTTCACTGACCTCAACGCCTTCTGTGTCCTCAGAGAAAGCGACGGGAGTCAGCCTCCAGCTCATCTTCTGTGAAGAAAGCCAAGAAGCCGTGAGAGGCCCCACGGGGTGTGGGCGATGCTGTTATGTAAATAGAGTTGCTGAGTTGGACCAGACTGATTCCTTTTCATTTCCACCACTTCTGATGCCCCTAGTGGGAGGGTTGGGCCAGGAGGGGATTGTCACAACCACTCCATGGGGTGGCAGGTAGGTTTGCCTGTGTTGAGGTCCTTAGCAACTCTCTGACCATTAACCACTACCAGTTTTACCCAAACTCCTGTACCTCAGAGCACCTGTGGTTTACACTCAAGGTGACTTTGCATACAGCCTGTGCTGTAGTCCCCACACTTCCACAGATGTGTACATACTGAGTGAGGGTGTCACAGGTGCTGCAGTGATGGCCAGTCACACACAGATGGCCTTGTGCACAGAGGCAGTCTGGAGCATGCTCTACCTACCTTCATGTCCTGAGAGCTTTAGCGCAGCAGCAGCCGTCTCACACACACACATGGTTTTGCACACACCCCCAGTGCCTCGTTTCCCCGACTTTATTCAGTGGCACGTTCACAGCGGGGATGGGGGTAGACACAAGGTGGGGCCTGATCTGTCCTGGAGCCCTGGGGGCACCACACACCATGCACTATGGATGGGAGGGGGCACAGGGGGGGCTTGGTGGCCCCACAGAAGCCTGTGTACCAGGGAGGAGGCGGTGAGTGCCTGGGTCCCCCTAGCCCAGGCCCACAATGGGAGGGGCTGATACTGGGCTGAGATCGAGGGGTGGGGATGGGGGTCACAAAGTGTCTGCTCCAGAAGGGCCAAGTGGCCAAGCCCTTGCCAAGGGCACAAGCCCAAAGGGCAGCTGGGGGACACTCTGGACGCAGAGCTATGCCACTCTCCCTCTTCCCCTCTGGTGAGGGAGAGGATGATTCTGGGCTGGGCCAAACAGCTACCCTGTCCTGCCCCATCCTGTCCTTGGCCGATCAGAACGGCTTCGATGTCTGCTTGAAGATGAAGCCTCGGTAGGCGAGTGTCTTCATGATGTTGGCAATGTTCTTGCAGTCGTCTAAAAAGAAGAGAAGACATTTAGATCAGCCCCAGATCCTTCCCCTTCATGCCCACAGGTGCTCTTACAAGGGTAGGGGTGGGAAGCAGGGTCAGATTCAGGAGCCACAGGCTCTAGAGAGGGTGGTCCCATCTCCTGGTGGCAGCATCCCTAGCTTTGGGTTGGGCTGGGTGATGCTGGGCCGGCAGGAAGCCTGGTCTCGATGCTTCTCAGTTCCATAATTCATGCTGGAAATTGGCCGGCATGTCCCGCCCCGGCCCCAGCGGTGATGTATGGGCGCCGTCGCAGTAAGAAAAAGGCAGAGTAAATGTGTAATTTCTCCCTTGACGGCCCCCGGCCGCTGGGCGATCCTTCTTGTTGCCGCCGCGTGGGGACGGCCCGTCCGCCACACTCCGTCTTCCCGCCACCCGCCTTGATGTCTCCATTTCATTACTGCGTGGCCATTCATCACACCCACGGCCAGGGTGACTTTGCCGGTACTTTTGTGTGTGTGGGAGATGTGACCCAGGCCATAATCACTGGCGACAAGGCACAAGGCTCGGCACTGCTGGGCCACAGCCCTGGGAAACACACCTGCCCTGTGTCCTGGGCTTGCCTGGGCACCTGTTCCTGTGCAGCCCTGACAGGATGGGGAGGGTCCAGATTTGTGGTCCTCCTCATAGCAGACACTCCTGCATACATCCTGCCTCTGTCCCAGTAGGCTCAAAGTGGGTGCTGGTCACTTTTCTGGGCCCTGTTTCTCCCCATACCTCATGTGGAATATGTCTGCATGTGTCAGACTCTCACAAGCGGTTTCTCCAGTGTTGGATGCTTTCAACTGTCCTAGAACCCTGGAGGCTGCAGGATCAGGCCTCTGGGCCTTCAGAATCATGGACATGGGCCGGGATTTGTTCCACCACCACCGCCACCACCAACTGCAGGAGGTGTACCTGCCCAGAGCTTATTCCCCTAGAGAAAGCCTAGGAGAAACAGCCTGAGTGCCTGAGTTTTTCAGTTCATCTGCCCACAGGAGCCAACTCATCCCCTCACCTGCCTCTTCTCCACCTCCCTTAGATGCTGCTGGGCCATAATCAGGGCCTCCACCACCACCAGCCTTCATAGGATCGATTGTAGAAATATTGTACATCAATGTCATAATCAAGCATGGGGGGTAGTAAGGTCAAGGTGGGGTCAGGAAACCTCTGCATGTCAAGGCCCACCCTTGCCAGGACCTTAGCCTAGGAAGGGGGACCCTCCAGCACTAGCAAAGGGCAGTGGGAGGGTCAGCCCAGGCCTTTTATCACTAGCCAGATCCTAGCTCTGCAAAGCCTGCTTTGAGCAGGCAAGTCAGACAGGGTCCTGTCTTGCAAAGCTCAGCATGGATGTACCCGAAGTGGATGTGGGCATGGAGAGGTGACACCTTCCCCCAGGGACTTAGGAAGCCGTAAGGGCTGGTCTCAGGCAGAACAGTGGGAAGACAGATGGGTGGGTAGTGGCGGCCATGGCAACTCCAGACGTGACCCATCCCCGTAGTTTATGGGCCGGACACGCGCCCCGCTCAGCTGAGGCCCCATCATTTGTCTCTCTTAGTGTGTGTGCCTGTGCTGTGGGAGTAGAGGGTGGAGGAGGGAGGGGCTGTGCTAGGCAGTTGACAGGAAGGGGAATGGGACAGGAAGGGGCCTCAGAGAGGGAGGGGTTAGGATGGGAACCATGGGCTGTGATGGTGCCAATAGAGGGACTATGATAGGGTGATTTTCTTCCCAAATAAGTCTGGCCCTGTCAGGGCACCTCCAATCTTTCCTGTCTCCTGCACCCTAGGGACCATGGCCGCTGTGCATATTAAGAATAAGTCCCCTCGTTATCTGCAATTACCCAGCAGCCACACACCTCATTTCTTCCAGCAGAAAAGAAAATTAGTTTTCTATTGACTTCATCTGGCTCCTCCCTCATTGCTGGACATATCATTCAATTTGCTTCCTCTAGCCCAAGTGACTGTCCTAGCCCCAACCCCCAGGTCAGCAGTGATCCAGTGGGCAAGCACTGATCTCCCACCTGTGCCTGGCCCTGCGCTGGGAGAAGGTCCTCATGTCCCAGTCTCTGTCCTTGACCTCTCCCCACTCTACACACTGGATAACTTCATCTAATTGTGAGTGTCAGCTACTGCCTGAAGATCACTGTCTCCAGCCTGGACAGCTTCTGGGCTTCACATAATCCTGAACATCTCTTTCTAGATAAACAAACTCAAAACATCTAATCATGAGCTAATTTTCTCCCCAAAAGGCTTCTTACCCCTCACCCTGCTATGTTCTCCATCCCAGTGAATGGTACCATAATCCACCCAAAATGCCCAAAGAAGAAACTTGAGAGTCATGTTGCCACTCTGCCCTCACTCTCCAAATCCAATTAAGTATGAACTTCTGCAGATTTTCTCTTATTCTCTGCCTAATCATCTGGGATTACAACAGCCTGTCCTCTTTCTCCCTTGAATTCATTCTCTTACAGCCAAAGTGATCTTTCTTACATAAATCTGATCATGTTCTTTCTCTTTAAAGCCATTCACTGGCTCTCCTTGCCCTCAGTTTAAAGTCTACACTTCTGTATTATGTCTTAAAGGCTCTGCAAAAATTGATCCCTGCTACCTCTGGTTTCTGCCATGCTTAACCCTCAATCCCTGGACTCCAATCTCAGGACCCACTCACTGTTTTCTAAAAATGGCAAAGTGAGTTTTGGAGACAGACAGACATGTTTCCAATCTTAACTTCACCCACTGGCTGCACAACACGCAGCAAGGGCTTAGCATCTCTAAATACTTAGGTTCCTCCACTAGGGTGATAATGGCCTTGCTGTTATTGTGAAGACCGAACAAGGTGTTGCACCCACGTCTTTGCACATGTTGTTCTTTATGCTTGGATTAACTCCTCTTTCTGAAGAAAAGGCAAGGCACCTAGTTTTCTGGAGGATCCAGTGGTGAGAAAGTGTAAACCATACAACTGATAGCACAGATGACTGATAGGGGCTGGCAGACTTGGTGAAACCAATTGGCATTCACTCCAAATTTTGACTACGGATCCTGTTTACTGGGTATTTCTGGAGTCTAACTTGTTGCAATTAGCCCACTATAATAAAGAGAGGCCAGGGAAAGGAAGAAATTTGCTCTAGTTCTCCTAGCAAATCAGTGGAATAGCAGTCATGGGCTTCCAGCCATAGGCTCTTTTTCCAGCCCTAGAAGCCTTGATAAGAGTCCATGCAAACTACTGTTTTTTTGTTTTCTAAGTCTATGGCCCTGCTATAAAGTGAGGAAACTTGGCAGAAGAAGCACTAGAGACAGATCTGGGGCTTTTAGTAGGCCAAAAGTTTAGAGAGAGAGAGCAGCAGGGTGAGTATGGTGGCAACACAGTCTCTTGGAAAGTTTTCTGCTTGAAGCTCTGGGGGCCACTTGGGTTAGTAGGCTTGTCTTCCAGCACCTCTCATTGAGCTAAGAAGGCCAGCATGAAGCTGCCGTAGGGTGGGAGTAGAGGTGCAGGGAGCACAGCCCTGCACCCACAAGAGGCCTCCAAGAGTATGTCTTCTTCACCTTCAAATTCTAGAAGGCTAACATTTGGTTCTGTTTTGTTTTGAGACAGTTTTGCTCTGTCACCCAGGCTGGAGTGCAGTGGAGTGATAGCTCACTGCAACCTCTGCCTCCAATTCTTGTAGCTAGGCCTCCCAAAGGGCTGGGATTACAGGCATAAGCCACCGCACCTGGCCAGGCTAACCTGTTTTTATGTTTCTGCAGGATCATCAATTTGTGACAAGATGACCCTCTCCTCTTCTTTTTTGGAGCATTAATATTCTCAATGTTGGAAATATTTTTATATTGCCAAGACCATAATGTGAGGAGTGCAGCTGCATAAATCCCTGAGAAAAGATTAGTGGGGATAGCACCTAACAAGGAAGGATAAGCTTGTTGGCTGGGCCCAAGGACAGTCAAATGTCTGCCTGACAAAGAACCTGCACACAGAAGAGTCCCTCAGATCACTTAGGACACCCAGAAAGAGCTCACAAAGGGCAAACAACCTAAGGCTGATCTTCTCCATTAGTGGCACTTACCTGGGAACTGAGTGGCAGAGGACAGGAAGCAGGGCCTGGGCTATGGAGACCCTCAGGAGGAAAGGAACCCAAGAAGTTGGAGGTCCATTCATTCAGCAAACATGCATTGACACCTGTGTGCTCAGTGATCCTGTACTACACTGCTTCTGAGGGATGTGCAAGACTCTGTAGCTCCCTGCCCTCAAGGAACTCAAAGACAGCTCTGTCAGGGGTGCAGTGTTATGAGAAAAGGACACATAGAAAAGTCATCTCGTTCTGTTTGAGGATCAGAGAAAGATTCCAAAGCTAAGGAGAAGTCTTAGGGGATGGGGGAGGGAGCTACCCCAACCAGTTATGTTGGGGTGAGGAAGATGTTCTCAGCATAACAGTATAGGCATATTTATGGAAGTGAAATGTGGAGCGTCCAAAAAATAAATAAGTTTATCAGATGGGTGGGAGGGGGGATGAAGAATCAGAAGGGAGTAGCAAGAGATGAAGCTGGTAGTCAGTGAGTGACTAAAGGGGATCCTGAAGAGCCCAAATGCTAAACTAAGGAGCTTAAGATGTTATTAATCTGAGAATGATGGGTAGATATTTACATGTCGAAGAAGGGGAATGACAGTACCAGATCTATGTTTGAGAATTATCATCCTAGGTGTGAAGACAAGATTAGAAGGATTAACCCCGAGGGCAGAGAGATCAATTAGCAGATTGTACTATGGTCCAGACCAGAAATAATGGCCCAGAACTAGGCCAGGAGTGGTGGAAATGGAGCAGAAGATCTATTGATAATGTGGGGGAAGTGGATGGAAGTAAGACAATTTTTAGGAAATAGAATGAGCAAGCCTTAATGGGGGGATTGGGACGGCAGGACCACTCACTGAGATAAGGCATACCAGAGAAGGTGCAAATTTAGGGCAGTAATAAACTTAGTTTTGGATGAGTTAAGTCATATTCCTATGGGACATCTAAATTTGTCAGGCATTTCTGTATGGTTTCTAGGCTTAATGTCTATTTTTCTATCCCAGCATTATTAAAACACACACACACACACACACACACTCTCTCTCTCTCTCTCTCCCCACCCCCCCCATGTTTTCTTCTAATACTTTCAGTTTTTTAAATATTTAACTTTTTAATCTGTCTGGAATTTATTTTTGTGTGTGGTAAGAAATAAAAACTAACCTTTTTTCCCCCTAATAGGTAGCCAATTGTCCTACCACCATTGATTAACTGTCTACACTTTCCCCACCCTTTTGAAATGACACCTCTATCACATATACAATTCCCATACATGGATCTGTTGGAGGCAGGAGAGAATGTACATGAAATGATCAAAGAAGCCAATCAAACTGGGGGAACAGGAGGGGAAGGACGGTGGCAAGCTGCTGATCTTATGGCACTAAGAGGCAGCATGGCCTAAAGGAACATGCAGATACATTCTGAGGTCTGCTGGAGTCTCCACAGGCCTCCTGCTTGTGGAATGCTTAGCTTGGTAACACACTTTATTAGTGATCTTCAGGACGTGGAGAGGAATGGGGTGACAGTCCAGGGAACAGGGTCCAGCAGAGATAGGGTAGGGGGGTTGGAGGGAGGGTGCGGAGAACAGTGCAAGGAGCAGGAACCATGCATGGTAAACACAGCAGGATCCCTGGGTGTGTCCATATTCTAGAACCTGTCTGTCTGTCTAGACATCCTGGCCGCAGTAATGCCCTGAGAGTAAAGTGCCATTGCCTAGGCCTGCTTGACAAGGACTGCCAGATTAAATGCAGCCCTAGCTCCATACAGGACATACTTACACTATAATTTTTTATACTAAAAAACTGTTTATCTGAAATTCAAATTTAACTAGTGGTCCTGTATTTACTAAATCTGGCAACCCTGTGATGGGGACCCAACAGCTGGGTGTAGTTTAAGGTTTAGCATCAAATGTTAGCTTAGAAGGAAGATGGGGGCCAAGGCAGTGAGTTTAGGACTGACACAGCAAAGGGCCCCAGTATATCCTGCTTCTGGGTTTGAATCCAATCTCTACCATTTAATAACCATGTGAACTTGAGCAAGTTCCTGAATTTTATTTAAGTCTCTTTGTTTTGGTTTCTTCTTCTCTAAAATGATAATTATAGCAACAACTTCCCTCAAAGCATTGTTAAAAAGATGAAATGAGTTATTTGTGAAGTGCTTAAAACAGTAGCTGGGTTAGTTATTATTTGTTATTCCAATAACATCTAAAAATAATATTATTCCAACAATATCCTAATATCCCCCCACGCCCGCCCAGTTCCTTGTCTCAGACATGGACCACACAGTCCCAAGCCCCCATTCATGGCCACCTTGGCACACCCGACACACCTCCCAGACACACACTCCCTTCTCCCCACAGCCATGGTTCCCATAGCTTCCTACCCCTCCCCCAGACAGGGTCCTTATAGCCTCCACTCCAAAGTGACCCCTTCTTTCAGCCCCTCCCCTCAGCCCCCTCCACCCCACCGAGGTGCCTGGAGGTGCCACAGGCTGATGGTGAAGGATGACGATGGTTCCACAATAAGGGGAAAAGGCAATTTCATCTTGATTAGCAGGCGATTTCTCTCACCGTAATAAGCGCGCTCCAAATAATTAGCGTGTTTTACGTAATAATGAAATTACAGAAATGCAGTCCACTTATTCAAACAACTCACCATTACCATATTTTTAAATATTAGACTTAATTAGAGTTTATCACTTCAGAGAAGTATGCGGACCGAAGATGTTTTTAAAAAAATCCTCATAAAGTGTTTATTAAGCGCTGGTAAAGCTGGGATAATGATGTGTTTGGAAATTAAGGCAATCAAACACTTACCGCTGCTCCTGGAGGCCAGGCATGGAAATGAGGCCATTACACGCCCATTACCCGCCAGCTCACAGCCACTTGGGGGCGGTGGGGTGGGGGGGGATGTGCCTGGCCAGGAGGGCACGGTGCCCGGAAACCCCTCTGCCAGCATCCCAGAACTGCCTGACCAGTAAGCACAGCATCAAACCCCTTATGTTGCTTACAGCACATTTGGCCACCAGGAACCCAACTCATATTTGGCCAGGCAAAGGACAGGATTGGTCCCAAAAGCCAGAGATGATACCCAAAGACCAACCCTGATCCAGACTCCCAGACCTGGCAGGACATGTCAACTTCATTCAAACCCAATAGAGAATGAGGACAGAAGCAAGTTTGGGCAGCCAGGGAGGTCCACAAGAGGAGGTGGTGGGGTGAATCCCACCTGCTGGCTCCAGCCACTGCAGAGGAAGCTAGAGGCCCAGACCAGGTGATCACCCCCAAGTCTCGGCCACACAGGAGGAGTGGTAGCTGGAGTGGTGGGAAGAAGCTGAGGAATTATGTTGGGAGCCAAAGAGGCAGAAGAGCCAGGGGCCAGGCTCAAGAACAGACCTGGGGCCAGAACCTGGATAACAGGAAGCAGGCAAGAATGGTGGCAGGGAGAGTGGTTGGTGGCTCTGGGCCCCATTTATCCCGGTGAATAACTAATTCTAGAATTTATAGTGCTGGGTTTTTGTTCTGTGGCCATTTATATCTTCGAGGGAAGGAAATGAAGAGGCAGCACGGACGCCACATCCTTCTGTGTTATTGCTTGTCTGCCATTTGCAAATCATTATTAATTGTGGGCCCTGGTGGCAGGCTGGGTGGGGGCCGGGCTGGGTACATCCACATAGCTCTTCATCAAGGACCCCAGCCGCTGCCCCAGAGAGCCAATTACCCCGCCCTGATTGGGATCAGATAAAGAGGGAATTTTTACAAATTAGGGAATAAATAGAATTTCCACACAGGGCGCGGGCAGGACCTGAGAGGCTATAATGAAAAACCATCCGTCACCATCAGTGCGGCCTGGGCATGCAGCCCCGGCACTCCCTCCTTTGTGGGCCCGCCCTAATGCTCAGGGGCCTGGGCATACAGGTCTAAGGACACCCCCAACCCTTCCAAGGCCTGGAAGCAGGAGCAGAGTTCTCAGGGGGTGCGTACCCGCTTTGGGCTGAAGATGCTTGGACCCCAGCTCTGGCCTGACCCTGATGCTGCCTCTTCTTTTCCCTACCTCTCCCTTCCTCAGGCTCTTGGGAAGGAGGAGACTGAGGCAGTCCTGAGAAAGACCAAAGTTGGGGACCACAGGGCAAAGATCACATCCATGTCCCCACAGCCATGGCAACCCTAGGGCAGAGCCCCAGCCCCATGGACCACTCACTCGGCTCCCGTTAGTGCTCCTCCCCTGGATCATTAAATATGTATATCTTATTACACGCCTTGTTAGAGTATCGAGCTCTATTGACTGATGATAAATCCTGAGCCTCGTCCTGGCCATAAATTTATCTGGAGATGATGAAGACTCAATAATCTAGTCAGGCAGATAATATCATCGGGCCTTAAAAAAGATCATTACATTATATGTCAGAATTAAAAGTGAAATACGCCGTAGTAACAGGGCGGCTGCTCTGGCCATTACAGAGGATGCCTGCCTCCCCCAGCTCAATCCCAGCCAAGGACCCATCCAGGTACAGGGGTCAGGAAGCCTCACCTTCCTACTGGTCTGGGATGCCACAGCTAGAAGTGCCAGGTTATAGCCATATCACCTACGGCCAAGTGAAGGGAACCCAGCCAGGGAGGGGTTGGCTACTGAGAACAGTTGAGCAGATCTGCCATCCCTGGCAGCCACATCAGTCTTCTGGGCCCTGTAGTGGTTCCAATAGGAAGGCGTCAGGGCCTTACCCTCTTCCAGAATGGCCTGAGCTACCAGGAGAGATTCGTTGCAAAATGAGGACACTGAGATACAGAGAGGCTATGCCACTTGCCTGTGCTACCCTAGGCAGCTGGAAAGTACCAGGACCTTTGACTTGGCCCCAGACACATGTGCTAGCAGCCTATCTGGAGCCTTTCTTGTGAGAACGCACTATCAATCCAGATCACAGCCACCTCCCTCCCGAGAAACCTGCCTGCCACAACCTCTGTATCCTGACCTTTGAGAAATCTTGTTGCCGGCCTCTTCGTTCTTTGACTTCAGCGCTAATGGCCTTCTCCATGGTATCTAATTTCTACCCATTTTCACAGTAACACACTCGACCTTTTAAACATCCTACTACTCTTCCTTTGAAATATTAAATCCAAACATCCCTGGTTTCTGACAATAACAAGGTTATTATCCAAAATGCTTGGGGATTTTGGATTTTTTCAGATTGTACAATATTTGCATATACATATCTTGGGGATGGGGACCCAAGTTTAAACATGGAATTATATTTCTTTATGCACATACCATGAAGGTGATTTTATATAATAATTTATATAATTTTGTGCGCTAAAGTTTTGACTGTGACATGAGGTCAGGTGTATAATTTTCCACTGTGGTGTCATGTTGGCGGTCAAAAAGTTTTGGATTTTGGAGCATTCTGGATTTGGGACTTTCAGATTAGGGATGCCTGTCTGTATACTTTTTCTTTCATTCACTGAAACCTTAAAATTTATACCCTTACTCTCTCCACATATATTGTCTCTCCTGTATTCACATTTTTCCTTGCCCACTTCTTTTTGAGTTAGAGTCTTACTCTGTCACCCATGCAGGAGTGCAGTGGCTCTGTCATAGCTCATCGCAGTCTCAACCTCCTGGGCTCAAGCAATCCTCCTGCATCAGCCTCCCGAGCAGCTGGGACTACAGGTATGCTACCATAACCAGCTAATTTTTTTTTTTTTTTTGTAGATATGGGTCTTGCTATGTTACCAAGGCTGGTCTTGAACTCTTGGCCTCAAGTGATCCTCCTACTTCAGCCTCCCAAAGTGTTGGGATTATAGACATGAGCCATCAGGCCTGGCCCTTGTTCACTTTTGATGATATACCCAACAGCCACCCCCTTCTGCCCTGTTGGCAGAGCCCACTACTCCTTCAAGTAATCAAAATTAATCCTTTTTGGTCTGAGTCATTTTTGGTGATCCTTTCTCCCTTGGGATGGGCATGTGTTCTGGCTACTGAGACATGAGGGTAAGTTTGCTGAAAGGCCTTCAAGGAAAATTTCTTCTCTCTTACGAAGACAAACATGAGGGAAAAACAGTCCTTTATATTCTGCTGGATGTTTTCATATCTGCACATAATGTCTGGGACTGCAGAAGCCATCTTCCAATCTTGAGGGGAGTTAGCCTGTGAAGACCATGCTGAAGATGAAAGAACAGAAAAATGGGAAAAAATCTGGGTCCTTGATAACATTGCTGAGATGCTGAATTAACCAACCTTAGAATCTGCCTTACCTCCAAATTTCTTTTGTGAGATAATAAATCCCCTTATTATTTAAGATATTTAAAATTGGGGTTTTTCTTGCAGCTCAAAGTATACTAACTGATACAGAATGTTAACTGCAGGAAGGAGAAGGACATAAGGAATGGACCTTATAATACAGAACTCACTGAATAAAGGAGGCAGGCCGAAGGACAAAGAGGACACTGCTATTTCAGGCTGGGAAGTTGCCCCCCACCCCCCAACACCCCGACTTTTTTTTTCTCTCTCTCTTGAAACATTTGATCAAATTGTTTCTTGCTGTATCTCAGGACACAGGCCATGTTACAAAAAAGGCTAAAAGAATCAAGTTTAGACTGAAACCTAAGTGAAAACAGAGAGGGAAGAAATACAGCTTTACTAAGAAAGGCATTTTATGAGTATGGTTGCAATATAAGTTGACTAAAAGCCCTGCAGTTCCACAAACTCATCAGACTCTTCAGAATTCTTTCTGCCCTGCCATTCTCAGCACATGGTTTTCAATCCTCAAACTATTTCATAGTCCAAAATAGCTGCTGGAGCTCCAACCATCAAATCTGCATTCCAGGAGAAAGGAAGGGGGAAGATGGGAAAAGGCAAGACTAGTGTATTTCCCAGCTGAGTTGTTTCCCTTTAAGTATCATCCCTGGAAGTCCCAGATAATACATTTCCTTTTGTTTCACTGGCTGGAGCTCAGAGACATGGTTGTACCTAGCTGTCTGGAAAACTAAAACAGTAGTCTTTTAACTGGGTACACAAAGATTATTACACAGGGGTTCTATAATTATACAGGGGTTCTATTTAGTGAAAAAGAAGGGAAAAGTCACAGTTTCTGTCCTAGTAACATAACTGACATGTCTGCCTTTGGAGCCTCGATTCCATGGTCCATCATTTCAGTCTTTTTCTTGCCAATCCTCAACTCTCTTATTACCTTTGTCACCCTTGCCTGGAAAAACCCAAACTCTGCCTTCTCCGTGCCTGCCACCTGGAGCATGTCACTAGAGAAAATCACAACTATACAGACTAGTGCCACTTATAAAATCAGAGTCTTCAGCCTTAGCTGGTATATAAAACTTCCCAGCCTATCTTCAGTGTTCCTGATCAGTGTGTACTCTCTTTCCCTTCACCCCTAGTAACAATTTCAAGTTTCTCCACGTTCCACAAATCTCAAATCCCCTACCCTCAACATAACCTCAAACCCCTCACCCATCTTATCTCCTACTTCACAGGAGCCACACAGAAGCCACTCTCCTGAGTCTGCCCCAGTCCTCTCATCTTGTCACAAGAGAGGGCCAAGCCTGATGTCACTTTCTAAGCCCATCCCTTCCATTCCACCTGGGTAGGGTCCAACCCAAAATCCAGGCCTTTTCAAGGTCCTTATATTATTGATTATTTGTATTTCCTCTGATACAGCTTCACTTTTTTCTTCTGCACTGGTTCCTTCACATAAGCATGTAAATATATTAACTCTCTTCCATCTTGGTAGTAAAAACATCTCCCTTTAACTCCCTTTTCCATTTGGCTAGTGCCCAATCTCTCCTCCCTTTTAGAGGTGAACTTCAGAGTTGTTTACACTCAAGATCTTATTTCCTTGTCTCCTGCCTTGCAATCTGATCACTGCTTTACCAACACTGCTTTCTCTAATGATCCCTATGACTCATGAGGATGAAGCTTATCAGGTTTTGATTGATGGACAATTGGTGAACAGTCCACTCCTTGAAGCTCTCTTCCCTGGGCTTCAGTGACCCACTGTCACTTTCCATGCAATTCTCCTTGGGTCCTGTGAACATTCCCTTTCTTCTGACCACGTCTTAGATAAGGGTGTTGCTCAGAGCTGCCATTGGTGCTCTTCCCTTCTCACTCTCTCCATCCCCCACCTCGGGCAAACTTGTCACTCTTGGGCGTCTAATTACCATATATTTTACAATAATTTCTAAGCCCATATTCCTATAACCGCCATCCTGGTCCAGGCCACCATCATCTCTCATCTAGGTAACAGCAGTTCCCCTGCCAATCTTTCTTCCATGGTGTCCTTTTAAACCACCAATCTGGTCATTTCACTCCCTGTCTTAAAACCCTTCAATGATCCTGGAGCAGAAAAAGGACATTAGTGAAATTAAAATAAGGTTTTTTTTTTTTTTTTTTGATACAGGGTTTCTCTGTTGCCCAGGCTTGAGTGCAGTGGTCCGATCTCGGTTCACTGCATTTCTGCCTCCCAGGTTCAGGCAATTCTGGTGCCTCAGCCTCCCAAGTAGCTGGGATTACAAGTGTGCGCCACCACACCTGACCTAATAAGGCCTTTAATGTAGCATAGTACCAATGTTAATTTTCTGGTACTGACAATTGTATTGTGATTAAGTAAGATGTTAACATGAGGGAAAGCCAGGTAAGGGATACATAGAAACTTTCCTACAAATGTAAAATTAATCCTAAGTAAAAAGTTTAAGAGTCAAAAATTAAAACTACCACCACCAGCTCCACCTCCGGTGGCTCCTCGCTGCTCTCAGGACTGCTCAGCTAATCCCTATTAAGTTCAATATTGCCACCTTGCCTGACTCAGCTCCCACTGCATTCAAACCCCTTTATAAAAGTCTGGGTTCTGGACCTCTTTACATCTCTGGTCTCATCATTCCCATTTTCCCGTTATACAGCCAAGTTCAGGCTCATTCGCCCCTTGGGTTTTCAAGTCCTATGCCTTCTGCCTGGAAAACTGCTCCCCACTTCTCACCTGGCTCATTGCCCTCTCCTCTCAGAACCGAGGCTTCCTAGCACTTCCTCTAGGTGCCTTCCCTCCATCACACGTCTGTGTTAGAAACCCCTTCTGTGTGCTCCCACAGCAGCCAATTCTTCACGTATCATAACTGCCTCTCCCTCACCTCGTGCTAGACCATGAACTCTTTGAGGGCCCAGATGTTATACACAGAGACCCTCAGTAAACACACACTGAAAAGAAGAAAGGAAGGACTAGAGGAAAAGAAAGAAGGGTAAGATCACAGGCAAACCTACTCCTGACATTTGCCACCCAAAGCCTTGACATGTCCAGGCCCTGAAACCCTGTCATGGTCTTTGTCTCTAGCTTCCAAAGCCCTGAAGGTTTCAGCCCCTTCCCTACTTCCGTTTCCTTCTAGCATCTTGGTTTCTCCAGGACTTCACTGTGTCAGGAGACTGGCTGGAACCTGAGCTTTCATTTGTCTGGCCAGCCTGTCCTACAAATCCAGGCAGCCAGGGTGGCAGTGGTGGTGCTGGGGCTCCCCAGTCCTAGCCAATGATGCCCTGGAGAAGGGCCTAGCTATGCCTAGGGACTCTGGGAAGGGGGGATGCCCTCCCTAAGCCCTGTCCCACCTGGTAAATATTTCATCCTCAAGCTGCTCAGCTAATCCCTATTAATTTCAATACCACCGCCTTGCCTGGCTCAGCTCCCAATGCATTATTTATCCCCTTTGTTTGTTTGTCGCTAACAGGTGGGCCCCAGCGGAGGCGCTGACTGGGGACAAGCCCACTCCATCACAGTGTGGCTGTGAATTAATCATGAGGACTAATGGCAACCACCTCAGCTCCAGGCACTTCCCTAGCTGCCTTCCCCTGCCCTGGCACCCAGGGGTGGGCCAGGGCCATCTCAACTTAACTCAATTCAAAACAGCACATTTCATTTACTATATGCCTACACGTGTCAGACACTGTGCTATGCTTTGGGGATATAAGCCAAATAAAACACGTTTCTTGCCTTCAGGGAACTTATAATCTAGTGAGAGAGACAGGCATTAAACAACTTTCAAACAATTTCTTAATTACAACTGTGATTAAATGCTATAAATTGGGGAGAGCAGGGTGCTGTGGAAAAGTACACGGGGAGAGGGGGACTTGATCAAGTCTAGGAGTCAGGGAAGACATCCCTGAGGAAGCAAACTTTAAGCTGAGCTCTGAGAGATGAGCAGGAGTTAATTAGGTTATGGGGTGGGAATATGGGACTCTGGGGGGAAATAAAGCCACATGGGAAGGCACTGGGGTAAAAGAAGGTGTGGCAGGTTCCAAGAGATGAGGGAAGGGTGTGGAGTAGGGAGCAGGAGGAGAGTGGCTTAAGGGGGGCAGGAGAGGCCAGGAGAAGATAGAGGCTGTGAGTCTATGCATAAGTAGACAGGGGATTTTCCCCTAAGCCAACAAGGCTCAGAGTGGGGACTCTCTTCTGCCTAAATGATCAAGCGGTCCTGATGGATCGCCAGGGAGGACTAATGGAAACCACCTCAGCTCCAGGCACTTCCCTAGCTTCCTCCCCCTGCCCTGGCACCCAGGGGTGGGCCAGGGCCATCTCAACTCAATTTAACTCAATGCAAAACAACACATTTTATTTACTATCTGCCTACCCATGTCAGACGCCGTGCTATGCTTTGGGGATATAAGCCAAACAAAACACATTTCTTGAACACAGGATTTTTCACTCACCACCTCCAATACACACTCCTACCACCTCTGCTGACTTGAGCAACTGCTGATTTCTTGACCTTGTACTTGTGGCCTTCTGAGGCTGTCCCTCGTGCTAGGCCCACCTCTTTCAGGGACTCCTGGATTCCTACTTGTCCACCCTTGAGGTGGTCAAGAGCATTAACCCTCAACTGTGCAGGTCAAGGAATTCAGGGGAGCACCTGGCCTGGGGACTTGTGAGGAGATCTACGTGAGCCTCTGAGCATCCTGAAGGCTTAGATGCTTCCATGGAAGGACAGGTTGGATCTGGCAACTTAACCCTGTGGTGGAACCAGGAACACGGCTGAGAACATTGACCTGCCTCAGCCCAAAGTACTCATTTCACCTCCCACGAAGTAGCATTCCTCACCTCTGAAGCCCTGGCACTGGCCTGGGCACTCAGAAGACCTCAACAAACATTTTCTGAATGAATGATTTGTAACACAGGCAAGGCCCCATCATCTCCCACAAAGATCTTTTTCCCACACACTTCCCTCAGAAACTTTTCTAGAAGGCCAGGCACAGTGACTCATGCCTGTAATCCCAGCACTTTGGGAGGCCGAGGTGGGCGGATCACCTGAGGTCAGGAATTCAAGACCAGCCGGACCAACATGCAGAAACCCTATCTCTACTAAAAATACAAAAAATTAGCTAGGCGGGATGGTGCATGTCTGTAATCTCAGCTACTTGGGAGGCTGAGGCAGGAGAATCACTTGAACTTGGGAGGCAGAGGTTTTGGTGAGTGAGCTGAGATAGAGCCATTGCACTCCAGCCTGGGTGACAGAGCGAGACCTTGTCAAAAGAAGAGAAGAAGGAAAGAATGAAAGAAGGAAAACTTTTCTAGAAATTTAAATAAAGGAGCAAACATGGGTCAACGATTTTACAGTTCTTGTGTCCAGTGAGCCTGACAGGGGCCATCATCAACCCCATTTTAAAGAAGAAGAAATAGAGGCCCAGGATGGTGAATGACTTACCTAGGACCACTCAACCTTGAAGGCATGAGCCTTAAACAGAATGATGTCAGCCCAGTTCCAGGCTCCAGCATACCCAGAGATATGCTCCTTCTGTGGGCATTTCCCTAGGGACCCTAGCTCTCTAGAACGATCCTAAAAGGCACCTGGTTTATGAACTAGGTGCAGCTCTGCCAAGGCAGAGGCCTCACTGTGCACATGTTCAGGGTTTGTAATTCTATTCAAAGTTGCCACTTTGAAAATCCATATGTCTCCAGGCTCCCTGTACATCATGGTGTCGAGTCTTGGAGCAGAGGCATCCATCAGGGGCTCCCGAAGGCCATGGTCTGCATGCCCACGATGGCTGATCCCACCCACGTGCCTGATCTTGGCTCCCGGCAGCCGGCAGCACTACTTTGCCCTGTGCATAGACTCACCGTGGCCCTAGCCCGTCCACTTGGCCCTGTCTCACCCTGGCCTCAGACTCCTCTGGTTGCCCTGACTCACCCCTGCCCCAGAATACCTTCTTAGCCCTACCCGGCCTCCGCTCTTCTCTCTCGGAGCTAGGCAGCCAGCACGGAGGCAGCCTCGGTAACTCGCTAACGTGCTGCCCATGCTGTTCTTAAAAATTTATGACTGTGCAACATGAAAAATCCGGCTGAGGAGCCATCATTAGCGGTGCTGCCTCCCTCCCCCACCAGAGGCACCCTCGTAAATTGAGATTTATGGCTGCGGCAGGCAGGGCGGGGGTGTGTGCAGGCGATGAGGATGTCGTGGGGGAGACAGGGAGAGACCAATAAGGCAGCGGCGGGGCCAGGGGCTCCCCCCTGCGGCAGCTCCGGTTTATCGCAGGCTGCAGTGATAATCTGCGGAGAGTTAAGGGCGGCCTGGGTATCAGCACTGGGCAAAGAAGCGCTAGGTCCCGCCTAGCAGTGGGACTGTAGGGGTCTGGGAGGGGCCTAAACCAATCACCGGCTCCTTTCCGAGTATAGGGCGAGATCTTGAGGTGCCAGGTTCCAAGCAAAGGCCTCCAGGGAGGAAGCATCATCCTTGCTGAGATCACAAGGTCTGGCCACGGGAGTTAGCTTCTCCCACCAGAAGGTTGGGCTGATTGTCCTATTCCAACCCAAGAGTGATGGGGAAGCAGGAAGGATGCCTGAGAGCCTCCTCTCCCCTTCCTCTGGTAAGATGGGCACGTGGAAGAAATATTAACAGTGACAGTGTAGGACTGAACCCCATCACATAGCCTCCCCCCACAGAGGCCGGGCTGGGGCTGAAAGGAAAAGGAGGTAATCCCACAGCCTGCCCCCACCCTGCAGGAGGAGGGGAGGAAAAGTCCCCTCCTCCTCCTCCTCCCCTGCTCACTTAGCCCTGTCAGCCAGGCCATTATGAAATTGGGGTTTCATTTACAGACTAATTAAACATTACAGCTTGTTCACAATTACAACGCGGGGATGAGGGAGTAACTAATTACGGAAGAAATGAGCTAACATTTATCTCTGCTCCCACCCTCCCTCTCCCCACTGCCCCCCCAATCCAGCTTCTTCCCACTCCCTGGTCACTACCAACTCTCTAGGCTTATTTCCTAGGTCTGGGGGACTGGAAGACGCCTGGTAATCCCCAACCCTGGATATAAGATCTAACTGCTATTCCTGGCTATCTGGGAGAGGAGCTTAGAACTCAGGGCCCTGTGGCAGGAGACAGTAGGGGCTTTTGTGCAAGACCCTGTGGATAGGGTCCGTGGTGGTATGTGTGGCTGTATCTAGTGTGGGGGTCTGCTCTCGGGTGTGTGACAGTGCTGTGGGGCTTCGAGGCTCTATGTTACCTCCATTTTGTGGCAAAAGGTCTTGATGCGACTGCTGCAGATCACTGTGTCACGGGATATGAGCGTGAATGAATCATGCCCTCTACCCTCAGCCCCAGGCCAGGATAGAAAAGAACTAAGCGGCTGCAGGAGGTGATGGTAAACACAGGCCTGGGATGTGGCCCTGATAGCCCAGAGCCCAATTCCTACCGGGGGCGGCCCCATTCACTCTCCTGCCTCAGAAGCAAGAGGGGCAGGGTTACCCTGCCCTGGGGCTCAGCTGGCCTGGCCTTGGCCTCTGGCCAGATGCCCCCTGTGGGGCCCAAGGAAACCTCCTGGGGGCCTGGGGTGCCCCCTGTGGGCAGGAGTCCTGGGGTCTGGCTGGCCTGCCGCAGGGTTTAATAATAGTAACAGTGAGTGTAAGCGTTTCCATCCTTCCTGCCTTTGGGCAGAAGAAGAAAGGAAAGAGGAGGGAGAGGAGGGAGTGGAGGGAGCCGGCTGAAGGGAGGCTTTGAGGCCTCAGAACTCACATCAAACGGCAGGATCTGGGCCTAATTGTCTGACCCCTGCCCCTGCCTTCAATCAGCTCTGCGGCTCCCCGCCCGCCCCTTGCCTAACTAGCAGCCATGTTCTCCTCATTAGGACAAGCTCCCCTTGCACACGTGTCCCCGGACATGTCCCCAGCACTCCCAGCTCCCAGCCCTGCCTGGTGGGAGGGTACAGCAGGGACCCAGTTTTGGAGGGGCCTCTGGGACAGCTATACCCTCAGCCACCACAGCTAGCTGGCTTGGGCTGCACCAGCCCCTCTCCTTGAGCTACATGGGCCTGGATGCCATGTGCTGGGACACTCTCCTGAGCTGGCTCAGCTGCTGGGTGCATTCTGTCCTCTGTGTGTCCTTCTTGCTACAGCCCAACTGTCTCAGACACACAGCTCCTGAAAGCAGGGCCTGTTTGACTCCATTCCCCTTTGGCCTGGTTCAGCCTGGCTTGGGCAGGAGGTCTGAGTCAGGGTCTATGTTCACAGGCTAGCAGCTGAAGGGACTTGGCTGCCTCAGGTACAAGGATGGCTCACTTAAACGGATCCAGGCGTGGTGGCATGTTGAATACCTGCAGCTGGGAGAATGGCAGTACAGCAGTACTCATGGTGGTGAAGAACTCAAACCCTAGACTAGGAGAGATCTGTGTTCAAATTCCTGCTCTCTCACTTCCTTGCTGAGTAGCTCTCAGTCATGACAACCTTGTGGAGCCTCAGTTTCCTCACATGCAGCAGAGATGACAGCCCTTAACACAAGGTTTGAAAATTCAATGAGAGAACAGATATAAAGCCCTCTGTAATAATACCTGCCACTCAGCAAACGTAGAATGACACTGGTATGATTCAGACCAGAGTGAACAAATTCTCCTCTCCACAGGCCCCACTTTGCCCAGTGGGGCTTAGGCCTGATCAGTAGTCTCCAGGATGGGAGGAGCTAAGAGGAAGGGTCCAGAGCCCTGCAGAAGAGTAGGGGCAGCCCCAGCAGGCACAGCTAATGCCGAGGGCAGAGCACCTACGCTGGAGCCAAAGCATAGGGAGGGCTGTCCCACAGCAGCTGCAGGTGGAGGGGTGGGGCCCAGCTTAAGGAATGTCAGCTGGCATTAGGTCAGATGCGGTAGGTCGGCAGGGCTGGCCCATGAGGTGTGGATCGTCCCATGAGTACTGCAGGCCTGAAAGGAGGGGCTACTGTGAACGCCACTGGAGTGAAGGCTGTCTGTGCTGCTCTAGGGATTGATTCTCAGGGTACCAGGGACTGGGGGAGGGGCCGGCCTGGTCTGGGCCCTGACATTGTCTCTCACCTTAAACCAGTGGTAATGACTTGCAAATATTGATGAAAACACAAACTAGAGAGATTGTGTTTTTCGGGAAGTGAAGGTGGGGAGAGGGGATAAGGAGGAAAATAAACTGAAATAAAGTCCAGTTATCTCCCATCTGTGGCTGCTCCTAATCCCCCAGCCCAAAGGAATCCAATGCAGTCCCTTATCTGCCCTGTCAATCACTCAATCACCGCCCAGTGCTTGGTAGGCACTGTACGCCCTCACACACACTCAAACACATGCTCACACATGCACACACATGCACACACTCCACTGACTCTTGCTCCAACACTCCCGCCCACCCCCAGCCCATTACTCCTCTGAGTACGAGCAGCCAGCACGCAGGTCCTGCCAGATGGATGCAATTTGCATAATATCAGCAGCGGAGGCTGCAAGATCACCAGGGGTCAGGGCGCTGACATCCCCGCACAGTCTATCTGCAAGTGCTAATTTGGCCAGCATTGATCTGTCTTTCTGATTTCTTTGTCATTTAAGTCTGCGATGGTTTGACAGGAGATACAGAGAGAGACAAGGGGAGGTGAGGCCGGGGCCTGGGGCTAGGAAGGTAGAGAAACAAAGATTGTACTTCCTGATGAATCAAACACAGAGAACACATACATACATACATACACACAGGAGAACCTTCCTCCATCCATCTATCCATTCTTTCATCTGTGGTTGCTACTGAAGAACAGTCTGGTGTCTGGCAAGAACCAATTCCTCAGTTGTCTCTGGGGCTCCAAGGGGGTCAGCTCAGGGATCACAGAGCCAGGACTCTCTCCCCAGGCACTATCCAGGCAGGCCCTGTCAAGGCGGGGAGAGTTATCCCTTCTCATGACCATCCACCTCCCCAGCTTCCCACTTTCTCAGGGCCACACCAGAAAGAACTGGATGGGAGGGGGCCATGGTGTTGGGGAAGCAAACACTCTACTGTACTCCGCCTTTCCCCCTAAGGTGGCTGGGCTGACTCCACCTCTCCCAGCCCTGAAGGTGGCCAAAGCTGAAGGATGCAGGCAAAGCACCTTTCTGCGACAGATGGGGAGAGGGACATCAATGTCTGTAGAGGCTTCACATCAATGCATCACCACTCAGGTCATCTGAAGCCCAGAAGACTCCATGAATCTCACTGATTCTGAAGCTCTCTAGCTGAGCCAGGAAGTCCCATGAGATCTAAATGCTACCTGCTAAACCCTCAGCCAAGGTCCTCACATTCTCCCTTGCCTTGGGGCGGGGTCCCCCACAGGAATGGAGACACTGCCAGGCTAGCTATCATGGAGAAAGGGGATGGAAGGAGAAGACTGCAGCTCTGGGAAGCAGGAGCCCTCTGCAGACAGGTAGACATGGTCACTCTGTCAAGGGATGCAGAGGGGTTTGAGGCTTCCCAGAGGTACAAGGCCCCCTCCCCCAGGCCACAGTGGCTCTGTCTTGGCACCACCCCCTTTCCTTGCCTATGGCAGCAGGAATAGGGTGATCAGAAGGAACTCCCTGCTGGGCAAGAGGGGGGCTGGCGTTTGGTGTGTGCTAATCCCGGGCCTGAGGTCTTCAGAGGGACCCGGGAAACTTCAAGGAGGGAAGGCAAAGCTGTACTGCAGACGAGCTCATTAGCCAGCACCCCCACAACCCCCCCCCAACGAGGAGGAGGGCGGGCAGCCCAGTGAGCGTGGCGGCAGAGGCGGCAGAGAAAAGGCTGTCACTGTCCTTTCTTCCTTTTGGTACAAGCGTCTCCCTGAGCCGACGATTCTCCCGCAGTGACACCTCTCACGGGCGCTAATGAGATCCGTGTCACAGAGCTAATGCGTTCTGACTGGACTCTTGATAGACACCCCACTCCTTCAGGGGAGACCACAGGCTAGCACTGCCCCCCTGGGGGCCAGGCCCCCACCCTGCCACCTGCCAGCCCAGCTCTCTTGCCAAACAGTTTTGGGTAGCAAGCTCCTGAGAGTCCACTTGGTCTCTGGCCATGCCACCTGTACCACATGCCTCAGTGGGATCTTCCTCCATCCCAGAGCGAGTGGCCAAGTTCCTAGGGCAGGACCACCCAGCCGGGCATCAGGGAAGGTTCCAGTTACTCTCCTAGCCAGCTGAAACCAGCAGTAATCTGTGGGGCCTCCAACTTACAACAGCAGGTGAGATTTTACTGACATTTCCTGTGCAGATTTCCAAAACGAAAGAAGGAGGCCCAGGCCCTGCCCTTAGAGAACCCAAGTACACAGGGCCAGATCATTACCTCTGACAAATTATAACAGGGCCCAAGTATGTATTTTGAACACTCATACTGGGAGGGCCAGGCAAGATTCCCAGAGGAGGTGGCCCCTGGAAGATTAGCAGAATTTTCCTGGGCCGTGAGGTAGGGAGAGAACTGAAATCACAAAGAACCATCAGGGCCAGAAGGAGGTCAGATGCCAACAGTAGCAGCAGACGGGGAGTGGTGATGCTGCCCTTGCTTTCTTCCTCAGCTGCTGCTACTGAAGCTCTGTTAAGGCCTACACGTTTCACGTGACACTGAGGGAAATGAGGGAAGCAAGCTTGTTTTCTTCCACATCGTCTCTGTTGGTAGTGCAAAGCCCAATACCAAAAGAGTGCTTCACAGTTCAGCAGTGATAAGAACACAAGCTCTCGGGATCACACCACTGCACCCCAGCCTGGGCAACAGAGCAAGACTCCATCTCAAACAAAAAAACAAAAAAACCCCCCACAGGTTCTGTACTCAGATGGGCTTGGGTTTCAATCCTGGCTCCTCAACTTAACTGGCTGTATGACCTTAGGCACATCACTTAACTGATCCTCAGTTTCTTAATCTATAAAATGGGAATGATGATGCCTGCCTTCATAAGACTGTTGTGAAAACTGAATTAGTTAATATAAAGTGTCCCCAAATAATGTGAGTGTTTGATGCCCCTTTGCTGAAATGAAGGAAGGACCATTCAGCAGTCCCCTGTGGAGGCTGCCCTGCCTCAGAGCCTGTGGTCCAAACCAAGGATGCTGACGGAGACCATGCAGGCCGTATTCGCCACAACCTGCTCCAGCACCATGCTGTTCACCAGGCTCCCAAGGCCTCCCCAATGATGTCACGCTGACAAGCCTCCAGCAGCCTTTCTGCCAGTGCTCCACCACCTCCGGACCCTCTTTGGCCATCCCTAAACCCGACTTCACTCTCAGTCCCCAGGGCCAAGCCCACTTGTGAACTGTGTGGGGGCAGAGCACCCTGTCTGCCATTGTTACCAATACATTTCTAGCACCTACCATGGCTCCTGATAATATGGTAGGTCCAAGGTAGTGTGTACTGAATGAAAGGAAGTTTTACCCGGTGCCCTGCCTCTATTTCCACAGCCGACACCCTCTTGCTTACCTTGCTGTCCCTCCCCTTCAGTCTCCCTGTCTAGTCTCTCCTCACGAGTCCTTCCCCTACAAACTATGAGCCTCCTCTGACTGAAGCCAACACTGACCACATAACTCCCCTGTCCGAAACATTCCTACAGCTTTCCCACACATAACCCTGTCACCCCAAGCCTGCCTCCATGCTCTCTCAGCACCACCACACCACCCATGCCACATCCCTATGGCACTGCAGGAGAACTGAGCAGGCCCTGGACATGGTCAGCTGTGGGATCTGCAGCACTCTTGCCTGGCAGCACCCAATGCTGCCTCACCCCCCTCAACCAATACACATACCACTCCCCACTCCAGGCTGGCAGCTCCTCACACAGTTAATTAGCACCATGTCACTAAGGACCAGCCTGAGTGGCCAGTGACAGGAGCTGACCTCTGACCCCCAGGGCTGGAAAGCAGTCCACATCAAACTCTTACAGCGCGACCCTTTTAGCACGCACAGTAACTCGGGGCACCGCCAGCTGAAGCTCATTAAAGCTGCCTCTTTGGTGCGAGGGCCATTAACCTCACTGTTCAAAACCCACGCCTCCCCTCCCCGCCTCTCCCAGCCCAATTAATGCCCTGCATCCTCCCTCCCTTCCAAGCACCCTCACCCACACCTCAGAGCCAGCCTGGAGATGGCAGGGCAGCCCTCTTCATTCAAAGACTACAAAGACCAAGTGTCAAGAAGCCCAGTGCCCTGGTGAGCCCGTGTTGCTGGCAATGGAGGAGGGAGCCCCTTCGGCCCCATGGTGTGCCCAGCACTGCATGAACATTTTCCACAGGGGACTCACTGAGCCTTCCCAACAGCCCAGAGAGGCAGGTGGCACTGTCCTTCACCCAAGGTTGCAGGGTTCTGGGTGGAAGAACCAGAATTACTTCTGGCTCCAAAGCCCTTGCTCCACTATCACTCAGAGCCTTGGGCTGCCCCATGGGGCCCACCCGTATAAATATTCTCTGAAAAAGGAGGTGATACCTCAGAGGTCCTAACCTAGGGTCAACAGGTGAACAGACAACAGGGTCACTGCTGAGTCTCAAGAAGCACAAAGAGTGAGAACAAGGAACCCCTTCTGCTCACAAACACATCCTGGGACAGATGATAGAAGGGGCACCCAGATCAAGTACATGTAGGGTGCATTAACCCAGTCCTGCTGTCCCTAGTCTCCAGTCAGTTCCTCCTTCCCTGGACCAAAGCAAGTCTTCTCACTGGTCCTCTTTGGTTCCTCTCTTTCCCATCACTCTTTCATTGATTCATTTACTCACCTACTTGTTCATTCAACAACCCGTATGCATTTATTGAGCACCTACTAAGAACTAGTTTTGTGCAATACAAACTGCCTCATTGATTCTGAATCAGAGCTTTGATCACATCATTCTCTCACTCACAAACCTCCTATGTCTCCTCAAAACTGCAGGAAAAGTCCACATCCTTTTAACCAGGCATTCAAGGCCCTGCTTATGTCTCTGTTTCTTTTCTAGCTGTTTCCTAACCCAAATTTTCCACTCCAGTGATGGGCAGCTTCTTGTAGGTGTCTGAACTTGTACTCAGCACACTGGGTTTTCTCATGCCCACAGGACTTTCTACTTAGTCCTCTTATCTAAAATATCCTTCCCCCATTTTTCTGCCTAGCAAACTCCCATTCATCTTTCAAAAATCCCAATTCAAGTGTCCTCTTCTCTAGGAAACTTCCTGCTGACGCTGCTGGGTCTGGCGTCTTCTCTAGATTGTTTGGAAAACATCTAGGAGAGGAAACAGCAGTTATGGTGGAGTACCCCCAGTTCCCCAGGCCAGTGGTCACTTCCTCTTTCCCCTGGACCCGAGACACCCTTGAGATGTCCCAACAAGAATATGGTGGCATCCCTCTTGGATTGAGATGCCCCCATATCACTACCTCTTAGTGAGAGGTAACTGAAGAAGTAGAAGCTACTCGGCAACTGAGGAGAGGGAAAACCACCTTTGGGGCAACCCAGGTGTTTTCTATCACAGCCCTTAGTACCCTGGGTGGCAAGCACCTACTTCAGTCCCTGTCTCTTCCCAGGATGTGAGCTCACTGAGAACAGAAACTTCTACTCAGTGTGCCCAGCATCCACAAGGCACCAGTGAATGTCTGGAATGGATAAAGGGGCCACTCTGAAGGTGACTGGGTCCTTTGGTCCTGGTGTATCTCTCTAGTCCCTCCCCACAACGATGCATCCCCAAAGGTTCACAAGTTGTGGTAATGTCAGAGCACCGCCCAGAGACACTCTGGCTCCTGCTCACTTGGAACAAGGCCTACGCCTGGTCAAGTGCCCCACTTGAGAGCATCTGCATGCACACATGAGCATATGCAAACAAAATAAGATATACAGAACTAAACAGACACACCTGACAGATACGTACACAGGCTGTAGCTGCTTCCACACAGACTCATGACCTCAGAAAAATACAGATATACTGTTACACGCCCCCCAACAGACATGTATAATCATGGACACATTATACTCTCAGTATGACACAGAGACATATAGTTAAAGGTGTCACACATATGCAGACACACAGATACTCACAGAGAGATATATATTCATACTGATAGATCAGAAACTAACAGAGCCTCCAACTGCCTGGAATCATAGCCACTCCAGGTTCCTTCCAAACATGAATCTACCTGAGGGTGTACCCCCATTTGGTACCCCAAGTGGTCCCCCTCAACCCAGGCACCGCTCAATGGAGGCTGCTGCTCCTGCAGGGGAGTCAATACCCTGTGGACGGAGTCATCGGTCAGAAGGACCCCGACTAATTAAAAGCTGGTGAGGTTTAAATAATTCATCTCCTTAACTCCCATTGATCGTCCAGTTTAGTGGCCACAGACTTGAAACAATATTAAACAGCCTCCTCCAGCTCCATGGGGGGTGGGTAAGCTGACATGTCCCCACCCCCTGAGGACACTGATCACCAGATATGCAGCCAGTGAGGGGGGACCCTGGCCTGAGTCCAAGGCCACCTGTGACTCACTGAAAGCCCAGACCCCAGCCTCCTCTGAAATATCATTTTGAGTGGTCTTTCCAGTGATCCCATTCAGTAATTTTCTCATTCCACCCTCTTTCCGCCATCCCCCAACTATGTAGAGAGCCCTGTTGGGGCACTCAATGAGCCATGGAAACCCTCTGTGTGCCTGGGGACTGGGGCATGCAGGCAGGGACGATGGATGGAGCTGCCGGGGGAATATGCGAAGGGACTGACCAATGCCGCTGTGGGGCCGGCCTATGTGTTGCAGGCTGAGGCCCTTGTTCATGTCTAGAAGTCCATTCTTGGGCCAGCAGCCCATGGCGAAGCTGTAAGCCTGGAAAACAGGAGGCAAGTGGTTAACGAAGGCCCTGACCCCCTGAACCAACCCCACTCACAAGGTCTTCCCCCCACCTCCCAAATCTTTCCAACAAGGAATCCCTCTCATAATGCCATCTCATGAGAGTCCCCTCTCCACCCAGGTCCTCCCCCGACCCAAAAGAAAGTCCCTTCCTTCTCTAGAGTCCCCCTTCTCCTGGGCTTCTCCCCATCTGAGTCCCTGGCCCGCACTGGGTGCCTCTCACCAAGAGTCCTCTCTAAGGAGTTCCCGTTCACTAGGCTCCTCCTGCTCAGGAGCCCTCCTCTCACCAGGGCACTGCTGCACCATGCCCCTCTCCTTAGGATCCTTCCTTTCCAGAGCCCCCAGCACTTTCCTGGGCCCCCTCCTCACAGTATTACTGTTCACAAAGACTGGCCTCAGGCAGGGCTTTGGAGACCAGCACATCCCAACTGTACTCCACAGACAGAAATGTTGAAGCAAGAGCTGGCCAGCAAGGTGCCATAACCACAAGCAGGCCAGGCTATGGAAGGTTCTGGAAGCTTTGTGGGGGCTCAACTGAGTAGAGGAGTAAGGTCACATGGTCAACTCAAGCAGCTGAGAGGGGAATACATGGGCGTGCGTGTGTGTGTGTGTGTGTGTGTGTGTGTCAGGGGGAGCAGATGCTCTGCTGAAGGTCAAGTGCTCACTTATGCATATTCAAAGCGGCCACCCATCGATCTGTACTTAATTGTTTTCCTGGGGTTGGGGAAGGAAGTGCTGGGGGCATCGATCTGCTCAGGCCCCAGCACTACATTGCCCCCCCTCCATCCCCTTCACTCGCCACCTGGCTGCCAGCAACCTCCACCTGGCGGGAACACATAGCAGCGCAGGGGCAGCACCTTCCCTTACAGTCCCTTTTAGCCATGACTGACCTGACACCACAGATGAGGAAACTGAGGCCCAGAAAGAAGAGACTTAACACAGGTTAGATCACGATGAAGTAGCCGGATAGGATTTAATTCCTGCTCAGCCTGTTAACCAAATCTTGGGCTTCTCCTGTAGGCCTGGTAGCTAGTTGGGCCTTCAATCATTACCCATCCTCTCATGTTGGAAGTCCCCGGACACCAGGCTGCCCTTCTACTGGTAGCAGGACAGCGTACAGGACAGTAGTCAGTTAGAATGAAGCTTGGGTGATTTTCCAGAAGTTGGATGGGGGGTCCAGTGATGGAACCAAAGTGACTGCCAGCTGTGAGTATATGGGCACTGCAGTGGTCCAGCCCTTTGCTAGGCCCAGGAGATTTCCATTCCACTAACACAGAGTGGAGAGGGCCCAGCACAGGGTCAGAAACACAAGATGGGAGGCTACACACAGAGTCTGTGCCAGGGCCCAGGGATTCTGTGTCCACCCTGCCTTCCCAGCTATAGGAACCAACACACCAGCCCCGTAGGTACTAGGAAGCTAGGCGAGTGTACTTAAACCTTAGCACCCTCTGAAGTCATTCTCCTTGACTGCAGAGGTACCAGCCACAGCCCAACTTCCCAGCCAGCCTCCTCCTATCCTTTCCCAGGCCACAGCTGAACCCACAAATCAGGAGCTGAGTGTGAGGCTCAAGGACAGAGAAGAAGACGCTGGCCCAGAGCCAGGGGAGAGCTGGGACGGAGGCAGTGAGGGAAGCAGCCAGTGGGCGGTGCACAGCTGGAGGAACCGCTGAGCCTGGTCAGGGCTGAGGCTGGAGCGCAGTGGGCCAGAGAGCAGTGGCGGCTGCCTTTCAAGTACTTTAAAATCACTTACAAAGGCCGGATTAAACGATCAGAAATTCCATTTAATAGGACAAATAAAGAAATAACAATCTACTCTATCAGCCTAGAGAAGGCGAGCTGGATGGGTTTTTTTTTTCCCCTCTAAAAAGGAAAAAGGGAAGGAAGGGGGAAAAAAGAAGGATAATATGTGTTTACTCAAGCAAAGAAAAAAATATTTAAGTGATGTCGAGGAGAAGATTGCAGTAACTAGTGAAGAATAACATCGTCTACTTTGCTGTCAAATCACACCCGAATTTCAGTAATAGATTCTCGGCTGACACTCAATTCAATTCGAAGGTGATCCTGCTTTATCCCAGCCCATCAAATATTAAACACTTGCATTAGCAGGTGCTGCCGCTTCCCAGCTTAAAGCGGCGGGCGGGCGGCAGGGCTGCTGAGGCCCCTCCGCTCTGCTCGTGGCTCAGGGACAGGGCAGCTCAACGTTATCTGCACGTCATCCTGAGTCTTATCGCAGCTAAGTGGGAAGACCACTTCAGATAACATTAGATGCTTGCCCCGCCACGTCATCATGATTAGATTATTATTATAATTATGACTCCCCAAGATCTTCCACAGACTGGGATGTGCAGAAGGGGGACAAAGGACAGAAGAGCCCAGGAGGGCCTGGCTGGGCCAGGGAAAGCTGGGCCCCTGGCAGAAAAGCGGAAGTGCCAGGCAAGGCGGCAACCTGGTCCTGCCTGACGGATGCCTTTCAGGAAGGGCAGTCTAGCTTGTCAGAGCGAGGTCGAGATGAATTGGCATCTCCGCTGCGGCTGCGGGTGTCATGCTGCACAGTTTCATATTCCCAGATAAGGCGTGATAACCAATTGCTGCCGTGACATGGCCTCATCCAGCACTTCCTCAGGGAGGGGGAGGGGGCGGCGCATGCACATGGGTCTGCCAAGCTCCTAATAAGAGGGATTTAATTTTTACAAATGCTGCTTCCAGCGGGGCCTTCACATACCAGCCAAGGTCCAAAAATGATATTAAAAACGGTTAATTAAAACTGCTTTCCTTCAGCCTGGGCTCTCCTGCTGTTGGTTCTGCTGAGAACCCTGGAGCGTCTTCCCCAGGTACTGACAAGTATCCCTGCAGCGTCTAACCTTCAGATGTGACCATCAGCCTCATGGGACCATCCTAGGCACAGTACTAGGGCCCACCCAGCACATCATGCTCCCCCAGCTCCTGCCATCTTATACTGCTCAGGCACAACCAACAGATGCAGATAGCCGGCCACAGAACACAGACGGTTCCACAGCAGCCTGTGCTCCTGCCAACATATGGTCTGGATCCTCACACCTGCCGCACCTCTGTATCTGTACTCATCCGTGCTCACCACTCACTTCTAAAGCCCATGCCTCTCCCCACCAGATATGCAGGCTATGGAGTGGCCCAACTGCATATATGCTGGCACACCACACATGCATTGGACTCGCCCTCAGGTGCCTCTGCCACCCTTCCATTACTTGCTCCCTCCATTCACCCTCCTTAAGAGATTGTATCTCTCTACAAATCTCAGCAGAGACACTCCTGGGAGTGCTGCTCAAGGTGAGGTGTTATGGGCTATGTCTCAGAGATTCTGGCTGAGGAGCCAAGGCTGGTACTCAGAGACCCATCAGAACAGGAGGATCAGCAAAGCTGAGCCCTGTGGATTGCCTGCAGGAGACAATGAAGACAAGCAGGCCCTGGTGAGATTGGAGGAGGCTAGGAAAGCTTCCTGGAGGGAGCAGCAGTTGCAGGTTGGGAGGGTTTGACAGATGACAGGGGAGTATAACATTCCAGACAGAAGGCACAGCAAGGACAAAGGAAAATTGCAGAGGCAAGCACAACACAGGCTTGGGTGTGGCTGCGACAGCCAAGTTAGAGGGGAGCCACTTCTTAAAAGCACTGCTTCCCAACTCTGTGTACCAGACAGCAACATGGCATTAAGGGGCCTTGTGTCCATCCCTTTAATCCTGCCTGCTCCCTCTCACTGCTCCCTTCCCTCTCGTGCCAGCTTGGAGGAGTAGGGTTTGGGGCCCAGAAGCTTTCTGACCTTAATCAATGTGGGGCAGGAATCTGCTTTAAGAGCTCTCTTCAGGAGCTTGTGCCTGAGCCTGTTTCCCAAAGCTGCTTCCAAATCCTCTGAGTACCACTTCTTTGGCTGCACCTCTGTCAGCCATCAGGGTCCAACTGCCCAGCTATGCACAGTCAGCACCTAACCCCTGGGGTTCCTGGCCAGAGGGTGGGGCAGGTAGGAGGATGACTGAGGAGCTCCTGAGTCCTGAGCAGGGCAGGTATTGATGCTGAGCCACAGGGACAGGTGGAGCTGGCTGGGGTGAAAGATGCTGGGCCTACTAACCCACTCCAGCCCTGTGCCAGGCAGGCACGCACGCTTCCCTTCCCATGGGCTGTTGCAATTTCCATGCGCAGGGAAGCAGGTGCCGAGCTGCTCCCGGCTGGCTCTCCTCTCTCGTGGCTCTGCCCGCCTTGGCTGCTGCCCCATTAGCTTAGTGGCCAGCCATCTGCGACGGGCCTGCCGCATAGCCCTGCTGTAGGCGCGGCGGGTGGCCCCCTGTGTAACAGGGAGCTTTGCCATTAGCGCCTTTAATATTCTGACACCTCAGCACAGCCTGCTATTACATGCAAACGCTGATCGCCCTGTGAAATTACATTGCTGGGCCCGCGAAATGGAATCGTGTATAATCAGCCTCCTCCATGCACTGTCAGTCCCATCACAAACACAGCGCCCGGCGGCTTATGGGGGCTTAGCAGCTGCGACAAGTGTATTGGGTTTAATAGATGAAGTAGCCCTCATCGGTTGCAGCAACAGATCCTTCAAAGAGGAAAGAAGAGGCATCAGCAGCTGCTATGGTGTCTCTGCCCACCCATATACTACCTACCAGGACCCTGAGAGTGGGGTGGACACAGAGTGGGCAGGGCTGTAGTTGGGCTAAAGGGCTAGAACCCAGCTCAGCCTGCAGACAGAACAGGCCGCTCTGCAAATTCCAGAAAACCCAGAGTTTCAGAGCCTGCACTAGCACATTCAGCCTGCCTAGAAGTGAGGAGAAGCAGGCCTTTAACCATACCTCTTGATGACCTGTCACCCTCTGGTGACTGCCCAAGACTAGGAACCAAATCAAACCACCTGCCATTCCCCTAACCCCCAACAGAGATGAAGCTGTGATGGCAATACTCCAGAGGACAGGGGAGAGAAAGTCCGACAGACACAAATACTATCTAACTTTTTATCCTGACCAACACTTCCACAGCTGGCGAGCCAAACACCTAAGGCTACAGATAAACACCAGGATGGAGTAGGCCACATATACTTTGGCACACCTGGCAGTCCATGCCTCATAGAAAAGGTCAGATCTGCCAGCTATTAGCACTGTAATTCTGGATGAGTTAAACCTCTCCGAGCCTCAGTTTCTTGTATTGCAAAATGGGATGATGGTACTTTCCCCAGCTACATCTGAGATCACCCAGGAATACTCACTCCCACTGCTACCTCCAGATATTCTTGGTGCCATTGCTCAAAGTGCACCTGGCCTTTCCCTTTCCCTTTCCCTTTCCCAGGGAATCCTTTTCCAGGTTCAGCCTAACACCAACTGTGGCAGAGTATATTTTCCTGTGATGGGTCGCAACACTATCTCCCATCCCACATGCTCTTCTTAAACTGTGACTCTGACATACCTATACCATCAAGACTGTCTATGACACCATCCCTGCCCTGGAAACAGGGTGGGCTTTTGTGACTATTTCAATCAACCAGAGTAATATAGAAGTAATGTGACTTTAAGACTACTGCAAAAATGCTTAGGCAGCTTCCACCTCAAACACCGGGAAGTTTCCCTGCAGTCTGGGGCTGCTGTGTTAAGCAGTGAGACTGCCCCAAGGTAGCCATGCTGTGAGGAAGCTCAAACTAACCCATGCAGAGAGGACACAGAAAGAAGTCATGAGACTCAGTGAAGAAAAAGAGAGGCCCAGCCAACCCGCAACTGCTCTGACCACCTTGTGCCAGCTCCAGCCACTGCCTGACTATAGCCACACAAGAGATCCTGAGCCAGAACCACATTACCCATCCCCTCCTGAATTCCTCAATCACAGAAACCATGAGGGATAATACAGTATTTGCTGTTATTTTAAGTCACTAAGTGTCAAGGTGATCAGTTATGCAGCAACACTTGTCTGGCAAGCCAATATCTGTTCACTCCTGGATATACTCTACAGATGTCTTCAAATTTTTTCCTACTGCTTCTAGACTATTCTTCCTCTCCCTCTGGGACTTTATTCCAAATCATCATCACTCTGGGTAACTTCAGTATTTACAGGATAACCCAGCCATGGACCTTGCCTCTCAATTTCTTGACTCCCTGTGCTCTAATGACCTTCTCCTCTATCTATTTCAGTCATCTTTCCCCACAGGTACCCCCTGAGCCTTGTTATCCCTCAGAACTGCTCTCTCTCTGAAATCTCACAAGGACAGATTCCACTCTGGCCCCAGCATCCTATCCTTCTTGCTTTTGTATGCTTTTTCCCTCTGCTCTTGCTTCTTCCCAGCCCCAGCCTGCCCCTAGTCTGTCTATCCCCTTGAATCTATCACTTCAACCACCCATCCCCCAATTTTCAACTCCCCTGTCCACTTGTCCTAGGGCACGTCTTTTCTGGAAAACCCCAACCATGACTCCTTTTCTCCATACTTGCTCTTGAGCTCAGCAATGCCAGAAAAAGTCATTCTTCTATACATGAAGTGGTTACTACAGATCCAAGATCACAACCTTAGCAACCCTCAGTGGTACTCACCAACCCTACTCCCCTCCTACTTTCACAAAGAGAATAACACCACTAGGCAGAGCTCTTTCTACTGCACGCCACAATGCGCCTGCATCCTTCCCCACCTGCTCCTTCACCTCCCCTGTTCTAACGGGAGACACCACGCTTCTTGTCTAAGGCCAACCCCGTACTTGTGCTTTACATGTCACCCTTTTCCCACCTCCTCCAGCCCTTGCTCCATCAAATATCCCTTTTCTTTCTAAATCCTTAACCTCCTCTTCTCTGCGGCCTCTTCATTAGGATTCAAGAATATGCTTAGATCCCTATCGCTTTCACATAACCTCTGTGTCTCAATTTCCTCTTTGCAAAATGGGTGTCATAACAGTTCCTACCCTACAGAGTTGATGTGAGGATTAAATGCGTTATTGTCTGTAAAGTGCTTAAACATTGCCTGGTTCTTTAAATGCTATGTTACGTTGTAGATTATTTTTAAAGTTCTCTCTGCATGTCACATCCCATCCAGCTAATGCTGGTCTCCTGTTAACAACCAGCTTCTCGAGACTGTCTCTACTCCTCTCTTCCCTCACTCCTTTACTCCCTGTAGTCTGGTCACAGCTGCCGCCATGCTGCCCCACATCTGTGGACAGTTTCAGATTCTCACCTGCCTTCGCCACTTTGCAGCCTGCTCCATCTCTGAAGCTGTTCTCTCTTCTTGACATTCTACTCTGTTTCCCTAGCTTTCTGCCATTTTCCTCACATTCTCCTGTATAGTCTCCTCTGCGTTTGGTCATCATATGTGTGTATTCACCTACTATGCACTCTTTCTTCCTATTTTTTTCTACATGCTATCACTCTCCTTGGATGATTTCCTCAAGTCCGCTGTCTTCAACCTTTCTAATTTCCAAATCTGTATTTCTTACCCCACTTGAATGTCAAACATATATATTCTATTGCCTACCTCGAATCTCCACCTGGATTTCACACAGATGCTTGCTTCTCAATATGTTTAAAGCTCACTTCAACATCTCCTCTTCAAACTGCTTCTTCTCCTGGGCTCCCAAATCCCAATGAAAGCTATTACCGTCTACCTGGTCTACCAGGCCAGAAATGTGGGGGTCAATCTTGATTCCTTCCTCTTCCTTACTGCCCACAAAGTCCTGGGATGGTTGTTTCATTCCTTCAAGCCTTTGATGAAGCAGTTCCTTCAGCCTGCCTAGAACGCCCTCTGCCTTCTCCCATATTTTGTCCTAATTTGAACACACACTCCTCTTTCAACACTCAATTCAAAAAGTTTCTTCCTTTGTAGTCTTTCCTGGCTCATCCCTCCTTTAAATCGCTCATACTGCGAATGGTACCTATAACATGGAATTTGTCTCCCATTATGCTGGGAGATTCTTAAGGGGGGTGGTGGGCTGTATTTGCTTGTCTCTGAGTGGTGTCCATTGAGAAAAGGGGAAGGGAGAGGAGAAGGGGAGAGGAAGAAAAGATACCACCTCGCGTATACTTCTACCAAGCATGGAGACCTGGTTTCCGGAGCTGCTACTCCTGCCAATCCTACCCAGTCTCCTTCAGGAACCAGGGCTGTTCTTCCCGCCCCACAGCCATGCTTGGAACTGGGGGCTCAGATGACATTCCCCTCAGTTTTCCTAGCTCTCTGCCATTTTCCTAATTTCTATAGTTTTAAGGGAGAGGGAACTGTTCCTGCCTCCTCCTTTTCGGAACTCTTCAGCCTATGGATATCCCACAACCCATTCCTCGGGCCCAGCAGAGACTTGACCAGCTCAGCTATAGCAGCAAAGGGCTGGGCACTTGCATCGGGTGACACAAGCCCATCCTCCCTAACCCCAGATGGCAGTTCCGTCGTGTGCACAGTGTTCTCTGGCTACCAACATACTTCAGGGGCCCCAGAGCTGCTGCCGCCTCTCTTCATCAATGGAACTTGAATGGGATAATTATCGTCTCTGTGTACTTAACCTTACTGCTCACTGCCTCCAGCACGATGGCTGCCTCTAGAGTGCTGGGCTACCACCACAGCAAAGGCAGGCGCTGTGCCACAGGTCCAGGTTCCATAGCATTTGGCACTGGGGGGGCGCCCAGGAGTGAAAGACAGCTACCAGCTCTGTTTGATCCCAACTATTAGGGTCCCGAGTATTTCCAGGTAGAGTTACCTCCTTCCTGCTCCCAGATTCCTTGGCTTCACTGCTGAGTCAGAGGGGACGTGGGGACAGGGAAGTTTCTGGGTTGAAAACAAGATGCTGCCTCAGTCCCAGCAGAAGAGGGTGGCCTGTTTGGGGCTCCATGTGCACTTTCACAGAGTCTAAGGCAGCAGGTCACTCGGAGCCAGTTGCTCAGGGTGAGAGCTACATTGTGAGTTTTCTTTGTTTTCATTACAATTTCCTCTCCCACCGCTTCTTTTTAGCCAGCCCTTTCCTCCCTGGGGTGCTGGGGATTGAATGAAACACCACCCCCGGCTCCAATAAGTGTATTTCAATTACATCTGTCACTGCATAACGATATAATGATATATCATGTGATATTAAATCCATGGTAATCATATCAGGGATTTTTTTTAATCGTGCACTAATCGCATTATTACATCTCTATAATTAACAACAGGAGGTATGGAAATTCAGTTAAGGCAGTTGGCTCAATGTACTCCCCCCACCCACCCCCATCCTAGCTCCCCCAGATCAGGACCCGATTAGGAGACAGGGACTGCAGGGCACTAGCCAGCTGGGCCAAAGCCCCACTTCCAGTGCCTCAGTCATGGGCAGAGCCTTCCACACCCAGGGCTGGCAGAGACAGTCCAGATGAAGACCAGGGTGCTTGTCCCTCTTGTGACTCCTCAGGAAAGAAGCCTGGGACAAACGTCAAACAGAGAGGCCCAACTACAGGGCTTAGCGGGGTCCTTCCAGACCTTCCGCCACTGCAGCACCAAATCATCTCCATGGAGAGGGATGTCACCTTTTCTTTCAGCAAGGCCCTCAAAGGAGCTTGTAAGGCACAGAGGTAAGTTTCTCCCTCACGGCCTCCTGCACTAGAATTCCCTCTGCTACTCCTACACATACTCCCTCCCTCTAACCCAGTCCTCTGACAGCTCCTAACAGCACCAGGTCCAGCAGCTGTGATGTCTCTGCCTCTCAGTCCTATCACTCCCGGTGATAGCTGACCAAACCCAACTTCCTGGGGCCATTCCTCCTCAATCCTTTCTCAGAAGCTGGCCCTTCGTATCCTATAACAAGTGAGTTTTAAAGACTACTGGGGAGGTTCCTCCATTTCCCCAAAACAATTTAAGTTCTTATGTCCTCCCACCTAGGCCTAGATAGAGAGAGGAGGGGCTAGGGACTGCAGCTTGAACTATGTCAAATGACCCTGTCTCTCCCACCCCCCTTCCCAATACTGAGCTGTTAGGGCTAATCCCCTCAGGGGTGTCAGAACCAGTCTGCAAAGCAGAATTCTGTGTTTCAAGTCCAAAGCTTTGAACCTGGCATGTAACTAGTCCTCAGTAAGGGGCAGGTATTTTGCTAAGTTTGACTCTCAGAAGTTGGACAGGCCTGAAGATAAAAGAGAAAAATCATGTCCTTTTTCCTAATAAAAAGGAGACACTAATAGCAGTCAGCACTTAGGCAAAGCACTTTAAGTTTCTAAAGTGCTTTCCAAATTAAAATATAATCCTTTATTGAGTATGTGAAACTACTGCCACCACCACCCACCCACCCACCCCTCACATACAAAGGTATGTGCATGCTTGCACACAGCATGCACACTTTCACTTTCTTTCCCCCTGGGAAAAAGAAGGGTATTCAAAACATTCATCCCAGATCCTCCTCCCTCTTCATTACATTGTTCATGTAATACCCATTTATTGAGGAACTACCATGTGCCAGGCCCTGTGCTGGGTGCTGGAGATACACAGATCAAGTAGACCAAGCCACTGCCCTCAAGGAGCTCCCAGGCTAGAAGGAAAGCCATGTAAACATACTTGCAAAACAACACTGAGAGAAATCAGCAAGAAGGATGAACAGGGTCTTCAGTGGGCCATAGGTGGGGTGCCTAGAGAAGGCAGACACGTAGCCAAGGAGTTCAGACCAGTGGTCTGAGCTGAGACAGGATCCTAAGAAGCAGATAAGTGGCGCAAGAAACAAGAATAGAGAAGATCACCCAGGAAGAGAGTAAAAACCTTTAGAATCAGATGAAGCCCTTCTCTTCTCTGATGTATGGAGGGAAAAAAAGGGTGAGAAGGTTGAAACTACAGCCTCCAGAGCTAAGGCCCAAAGAACCTTCTCTTTGGGGCACACCCAGCATCCTGGTTCCTATATCTTCCTTTGTCAAATCAGTCTTCACTCTACTGTAATATGATGGAAGAGTGCAGGCTTTGGAATCACACTGACTCATTCACAACAAACATTTACTGAGAGCCTATTACATGCCAGGCTATAATGCACATATATGGCAACAGAGCACAGTACCGTCCTCAGAGAGTATCTATGGCTTTCTCCAAGAGTCTTAAGTACAAAGAAGGAACTGTAATAAAGGCTCCAACAAGACATACAAGCCTTTATAATAGGACAGAAAAAGGGAGCTTGACCTAGGTGGTAAATGCTTCCCTGAGGACAGGTAAGTAGAAGCTGACTGACTGCCTGGAGGTAGGGTGGGGCAGAAGGGCAGAGATGGGGTGACGGGGGCGTGCTAAGGTCTGGAAGGAATCAAATCAAGGCCAGAGTCCCTGAGCACAAAAAGCAAGCATGAAATGTGGCTGATGAGGAAGGCAGGAGATGCAGCCCACGCAGGACCTCAAAGGCCATGGTAAGGGCTTTGTACTGTTTCCTAAGGCCATCCAGGGGCCTCCAACTAACACGTTATATGATCTTGGGGTTCTCTACCAATGTGAAAAGGTAGTTCCAGCACAGTGGCTAATGCCTGTAATCTCAACACTGTGGGAGGCTGAGGGGTGAGGACTAATTGAGCCCAGGAGTTCAGGACCAGCCTAGGAAACATGACAAAATCGTATCTCTACAAAAAATGAAAAAACACGCACACAGAAACAAAAATACATAAATTAGCCAGGCATGGTGGCGTGCACCTGTGATCCTGGTTACTAGGGAGGCTGAGGTGGGTGGGAGAATCCCTTAAGCCCAGGGAGTTGAGGCTGCAGTGAGCCACCATGTTTGCACCACTGCACTCCAGCCTGACTGATAGAGAGAAACCCTCTCTCAAGATAGATAGATAGATAGATAGATAGATAGATAGATAGATAGATAGATAGATAGATGAAAGGTAATGCCTTTGCACATCTACCCCTCCTTATTCCTAAAGGTAGCCAGGCCTTGGAAAAACCTAGAACCAAGGCCATTTTCCATCTAGAAGGGGAGGAAGAAGCTACACGAGCATTCCTTCACTGACTATTCACACATTCACTGAGGGCCTGCCAGATCCCAGCAACTCAAACAGAATCACATGTAGATGCTGCCCTCACAGAACTCATAGTCCTTTGAGGGGGAACAAACACAGAAACCAGTAACTCCCTATAACTGTGATACAGCAAGTGGAGAGAGCCACAGTAGGGATTGAAAGGAGGAAAGTTCTCAGGCCCAGTGGCCTCTGGAGCCCAGAATGGTGTGGGCTGCTTCTGATTCTGCCTCACTGCACAGGCAGCAGTTGGTTGGCTGGGACAGCATGATCCACACAGACTGTGGATTGGGCAGGGGCAGGAGTGTGAGGAGGACCCTAAGCCACGGCTCCTGGGAAGGAGCTGGAGACCAAGCAGCAGTGACCCTAAGCCTGGATCTTCGGGTTACAAAGATAAAGGCTGAAAGGATGTGATCAGAGTCACAGAGGAGAGGAGAGAGGCCCATTGTATAGTCTCTGGATGGCTAGAAGGGGGTACTTTTAGAACTAGAAACAGGACTTGGACAAAAAATAATTTCAGAAATGGAAACTCTAGCCCCCAAGTCTCAGTGTTTTCATTGAAAAATGAAGGACTTGACTACTAGATTTCTTAGGTCTCTTCTTGATCTGAAATTCACCAGATCTGGGGTACTTCATTCAACCCCCTCCCCCAACAACCCCAAGAGTCAGGCTTATTTCTGCCCCTTATCTTTGGTTATACTATTTCCCCACCTGGAACACTCAACTTCCCTTCTTCAAATCCTGTCTACTAGGGCACTACCTTCAGGAAGTCCTTCATGATTTCTCTTTCCCACTCCTCCATGCCCCACCCCGACCTCCACACCCAGTTCTCCCAACAGCACTTTGCTTAATCACATACTGCATAGGGTCTGGTACTCTTACCTGATTGGTCTAGGGACTGTTTTTATCACTCCCTGACCCCCAACATCCATTTCTTACAGGTCCTAGAAGCAGGCAGGTGCTGTTCCAGCCTAAAGTCTAGGTCTCCATTCCCTCTGCCCACAGTCCTTTGAGAACTCGACAGGCCTCCACTTGAAAAGGGTGCTAAAAGCAATGATGTCTCCAAGTGCGATGGGAGATATTTGTGTCTGCTTTACCCTTGGCTTTTTGCTCCGGTTCAGGTAGGAGCGGGGTGGGCCGGCTGGCAGATCTGAGAGCGCGGCACGCCCCAGCGGGCAGGGCGCACAGCGCGGAGGAAGGCGCGAGTCAGTCTGGAGTGCTCCCCATTTATCAAGCTCACGCAGGCCGCCAGCCGAGCGAGTCTTTCTATCATTACACCTCTCAAAATCCGATTCATACCACTAATCCTGCCTTCATTCTCCCAGATTAATAACATCTCTTTCAACCTTCACAGTGTGATAAATAGACAAAGAGAGAACAAAAGGAGAGACAGAAGAGAGAGAAAGAGCTGGAGCAAGTCCCCATAATAGAGAGAGCCGAGAAAGAGGAGAGGGAAAAAAGGAGAGCGAGCAAGAGCAGGCAGCGGCCAGAGACTGCAGCTACCTTAGAGAGCCGCTCTGAGGAGAGCTGGCGGCTGCGCCCCGCTATGCGCTCCGCTCCGTCCCCAAAGAGAAAGAAAGGCTCGTTAACAGCTCCTTCCTGCCTGCACTTTTGTTCAAATTCTTTTCTTCCCTTCCAATCCTGCTTTAGGTCAAATTCCAGTGAAAATGAGTCTCCTGGCTTTCCCATCTACTCCCAGCTTCCCGACCAGGCCCAGGAACCCACCTGGCCCTTGGTAGCAGGGCTGGGTCTGGGTTCAAGACAGGGCTGGGAATGGGTGTGGCGCAAGTGTGTCTATAGCTTCCCCAGAGCTGTTCCCCTAACCTGAAACCTCACCCCTTCCCTGCTTTTTCAGCAGAACAGGAAGGGAACAGAGTAGAGGGAGGATCTGCTTGGGGTCGTTCCGAAGGCTCTGTCCTCACATCTTTCCAACTTTAGGCTCCAGACAGTGCAATCCAAGGCCCTTCACCCACGGCAGCCCAGTCAGATAGTGAAAGTAGGTACCACAGGCTAGCTAAAGCAGAGGTTGGTGCATGCCTCCATATTATGATGGATAATTGTGAGGAGGACAATAACCCCCACTGGGCCCAGTCCTACCCTAACCAACTGATCTCTGACACTTGTCCTCTCTGCTCCATGCTAGCCTACACTTGTCTCCATGGCACACTCCCCATTCTCCACAGAGGCCCAGTTCAATGCCCCCTTCTGGATGCCCATCTGAGCTCTTCCAGGAGAATTCAGTCACACCATCTCTGGAAATCCAGCAGTTCCATTAACCTCCCTCTCCAGGTTCTGGAAGGCAGCACCACTTACATTACCCTGTAGGGACCATGTGCTTCTCTCACAACCCAGGAGTCTGTCTTCTGAGTTCTCTGTCCCCAGGTCCAAGCTGCCCATGGCATAGCACTTCCATTCGTTCTTGACTTTGCCTAAACTAACCCTAGCCAAACACGGCTCAGCCTTTCCTCTGGGCTGCAAAGTATTCCTAGGTGGCAAGCTAGCCTGGCTCAGGGGCAGAAGCAGAAGCACTCCACACTGGCAAGCTCAGGTGGCCCTGGGCACCCGCACCTTCACAATCTAGCAGAGTCGGGGAGGTGGTGGGTACACCAGGCTCCCAAGACTACCCTATTGCTTAGCACACTTATGCTGGGCTGCAGGGTCAGTGGGGGTGGCACAGGCAGAGTGAAGATCTGCCCTGCCCAGTTCAGCCTAGTGGGAGGAGCCTTCTAGGAGAATCAAGGCTTCTCCGAGGACAAAGCTTTGTGATATACAGGAAAGATCTAACTGGACCCTCAGTAGAAAGCTGATGGCTTAGTGGTCTAGAGCAGGTCCCATCTAGGGAACATCTTACAGACACTCTCCAGATTCTTTACTCCGCAAAGCTTCCCCGCTTCCCTCTCTCTATCCCCTCCCCCAAAACTCAGCCCTTTTTCTGGGCCAAAATGGCTGCCGCCTACTTCCACCGTGCACTCCCAGGAACCCCATCACTTCTAGCCACAGTGCTCAAGTTTGCCTAGTCACATTTCCACTTGGGGAAATAACTTGAAAGCAGAGAAAAGGAGGCTTCACAGGGCTAAGGAAAAAAGCAAACCACAAGGGGAAAGCAATATTGAACTGGGCAGTCCTTGGGATCCCTTTCATAAAAAATCCAGAAGTTCCATTAACCTTCCCTCAGCTCTTACATCAGAAGGATTCTTCACACTTTCTTCTATTCCACTAGGCCTCTAGGATCAGACACTTGCAAGAGGGAGGGTGAAGAATGATAGTAACTGATATTCATCCACGGGCCCAAGCGACCCAAGGAGGTGAGGGCCTGAAGAGGAAGAGCAAGGAGGAGAGAAACTGTACAGTCTCAGTGAAGGGGAACTGTTCTCCCTATAGTGAGCCCAGCCTGCTGGTGCCCTGGCTTTCAGGGCAGGTTGGGTCCAACTGGCCACACAGGCCCACATTGCCTCTCAGCCCAAGGTCACAGTAGGATTCCAGAAACATGGAATGGGTCCCCAGTCCTTCCTCCACTAAGAGCCTGTATTGTTAGCAGATCAGATAGCCTCAGTCAGAGTCAACTTTGTAGTCCCTTAGATACAGAGGGGCAGCAGGCCCAGACACCCTCAGCTTTGCTCTAACCAGCTTCTACACTCTCTGAGCAACCAGGTGGCTTCCTGGACAGCTTCCCCAGGGCCTCAAAAAGATGCTCTGGTCCTTGCAGCCCCATCCCCGAAAGGAGCATAGGCCTGGGCTCTGAGAAGAGAAGTCATAGTGTCCCCTCTATTCTTTGCTGCTATTGCCAATCCTGACCCAACACAAACTCTCGCCTCTCCCCTGGCCTTGCTTCCTCAACTCTTCTAGCCCTCTCTGAGCCCTTCCTCCCAAGATAAACCACCACCTAGGCATCCAAGTCTGAGGAATAAACCTCATCTCCTCAGGAGAGAGACAACCCTAGACTCCAGTAGGGGACATGTCTGGGGACAGTAGGAGTAAGTCAGTCAAACACCAAAAGTCAGTCTGTCTCTGGCAGATCAAGAAGCCAGATCCAAGTGAGGCTTTTCCCTTACTCCCTGAGTATTCAGTTCTAGAGCTCACTCCCTCCTCCAGGCAGCCAGTGGCACAGAGCAGGAAAAGAGAAGTTGGGTCCTAATGTGTAAAAAGCTCCAGCAAAGCAAAATCATTTACTCTTCGGTGCGACTGCTCAGCAGAGCTAATAAATCTTGCATGAGCAGGGCCAATTCTAATTTCCTAATATGAAAAGGCATTTGGATTGAGAGAGAGGGGGAGATAAAAGTGATTGAATCTCCAATAGTCCAGGTTACTGACAAGAAACATCCTGCTCAGCCCTGAGAGAAGGATGGCAGCACCCGCCCGCCCGCACACACCCATCCGTTCTGCCCCCCTCTTGGCGCGATACATCTCAGTCTCTTCTATTGACAGGACGTGGCTTTAAACACAGTTACACAAGTTATCATTTCTGCCTTCTGATCAATCTGAATTTTCAGGACAATTACCCTCTTAATCAATGATTGCTATCAGCAGCCCCGCGCCTGGACGGATTTCTCAGCAAGGTAATCATGCCGCCAGGCTGGACGGCGCGTGCATAGGCAATGAAGCTCCGGGTGGGGTCTCCTCCCTCCTTCCTGAGCCCCCATATCCCAGTGCTGCTGCCAGCATCGAGGACAAGGACGGCAAAGTGTGAAGGCCACTTCAAGGAGTGGTAGGAGTACAAGGAAGGGGGGGTAGCCACCCAGTCAGCCTTCTAAACCATCTGATTGTGGAACAAACCTATTAAAACCCTAGATTTACTGCCCACCATACTGATGCATCTCCATGCCCTCCTGCCATCATTCCTTCCTCCTAATTAGCCTAATAAAGCCCAATTCTAATTATGGGCTCAAACTATTAGGGTGAGTAAGTACAAAGAAAAGAGAACTATTGGTTTTACTAATCTCTCAGAAGCTATTGGTTCTAGAAATTCCTTTTCTTCCATGGACCTGGTTCATATGGGCTACTCACTAGAATGGCAGGGGCAGCCTCTTCTCCTCAGATGCCCAGGTATCCAGAGCTATCACAAAGCCAGCCTGGCCTTGAGCCAGGAGGCCACCCAGCCCAACACTCTTTCCCACAATCATCCTCCCACAGATCCAGTCCTCCATGCATAAAACAATTCAGAGGCCACAGAAGAAGGAAGGAGAGAGAACAGGAATTGAATCTGCTAGAAGCCGTATCTGCCACCCTGGGGGCAACTCAAGGAATTTTCTCAGATCACCTGTTGTTGGTCAAGGACTTAACTAGAGAGGACACCAGTGGGATGAAAGGGCTTGGTCCAGCCAGGTGCAGTGGCTCACGCCTATCATCCCAGCACTATGCAAGGCCAAGGTGGGCAGATCACCTGAGGACAAGAGTTTGAGACCAGCTGGCAAAACCCTATCTCTACTGAAAATACAAAAAATTAGCCAGGTGTGGTGGCAGGCACCTGTAATCCCAGCTACTTGGGAGGCTGAGGCAGGAGAATCACTTGAACACGAGAGGTTGAGGTTGCAGTTAGCCAAGATCACACCACTGCACTCCAACCTGGGTGACAAGAGTGAAACTCTGTCTCAAAAAAAAAAGAAAGGAAAAAAAGGGCTTGGTCCAGGGTACTGATGAATGAACTTACACTTCTATACAGCTGTACTCACAGCAGAGTGGGCTATGGGGTAAAACAGATCCCAACAATTTTCTATTACATCACAAGGGGGGAATGAGAATGAGAAAGCTCACATGCTTTTATTAACTGACATTTACTGAGTACTATCCGCAGGCTAAGTGGTGGGGGTACAGCAGTGAACAATATATCAATGACCCCTATTCTCACGGAGCTCAAAATGTACTAGGAAAGATAGACAAGTGTTTTTTCAAAAAGGCAAAATGATCAAGTGAACTCGCACATGAATGTTCATAACATCCAAAAAGTAGAAACAACCCAAATATTATTCACCTGATGGGAGAATAAAGAAAATGTGGTACTATCTATAAAATAAAATATTATTTGGCAGTGAAAAGAAATGAAGCACTAATTTATAATACAACATGGATGAACCTTGAAAATTACACTAAGTGAAAGAAGCTAATCACAAAAGATCACATATAAGAAGTTTCCAGAATTGCCAGAATAGGCAAATTTATAGAGATGGAAAGTAGATGAGTAGTTGCTTCAGGCCGGGGCATTTGCAGGGAAATGAGAAGTAGCTCTTAATGGAGTTTCTTTTAGTGGGAACAAAAATCTAAATTTAGATGGTGATGATGGTTACACAATCCTGTAAATATGCTAAAAAAACAACAAATTATACACTTTAAACTGGTGAATTGGATGGTATGTGAATTATATCTCAATAAAACTCTTTTATTAAAAAATTATGATCAAAGAAGTGCAAGAAACCCACAGCAGGCTCACCAACTGCGAACAAAGTCAGAGGAGGCTCTAGCATCATGCCTAGCCCTCCGAAAGCGCTCAGTATAGGTGTGTGAAGAGGGAGAAAGTTCCACTGGGAAACTGGAAAAGTCTTCACAGAGGACATAAGAGGAGTTAGATCTTAAAGGATAAGCAGGAGCTCACTAGGCAAGAACGCAGCCAAATGGAATAACTGTGAATAAGGCTTGGAAGTGGACCATACAGGCTATCTTGGCACAGCTTGAAAGGACTTCGAGTGTCTCAAAGGTCAGGCTAGAGAGCTTATACTTCATTCAGTAGACACCAAGATTTTTCAAGTACTGAGGAGATCAGTCCGGGATAGTCTAGGGTTTGATGGTTCAGGCACAGGAAACAACCTGTCACAGCTGAAAGGGCATGGTTTTCAGAATCACAATATCCAGAGTTTAAATCCTTAAGTCCTTCTCCCAATAAACTCTAATGACCAGTGATGGCTAGGATTTTGTGTGTTTTGCTCACTGTTTTATACTCAGTGCTTGGCAGAGTGCCTAACCCAGTAGGTACTCAAAAGCCATTTACAGAATGAAAATGAATGAATGAATGGCTATGTTGAATTCAATCCCATTTGACACATATTTATTGAATACCTACCATAAACCTTGGCACTCTGGTTATATAGTGTAAGCTCTTCAAGGGTAGGGTCCCTGTCTGATCTCTGATCTCTTACCTCAGTGCCTTACACAGGTTCCATTTGGCACAGGGCAGGTCCTCAATCTGTATTAATTCCCTTCCCTCTCATAGTCTGCATGGTTTCCTTAAGACCCAGTGAATTCTTTGATAGGCTCATCCTGAACATATCACTGTAGCTGCTAACAGAAGGAAAGCTAAAGGGATGGAAGGTTTCAATAAAGCAATAGGAGTAGGCAATGGTGCTAACAGTATTTGCCCCAAAGCAAGCCCTGGTGCTCTAGGAGGCTAGTAGGCAATCTGAGTCATTCAAGCTAATAAAGAACTGGGTGGGAATGAGAGACCATTCTCACAACCCTGTCCTGCACCCAAGGCAGTGGGCCTAAAGCAGGGAGAAGTTAGCATACTTAGGTAAGGTGAACACATAAGCTGTAAGACTTGTAGGTAGATGGGGAGGGAAAGATTTGTGGCTTATTTTCTAAGCAGTTTGTCCTGACCCTGGAGATTTGTCATTTCCATATTATACTTCTGGTCAGGAGAACCCTTCTGCTCACAGTAGAAAGGGGCTCCTCATTCTCCCAGCCCCCAATTCCTATGGGTCTCTCCTCCCCTCTTTTCTTCCTCCCTCCCTTTCTTTCCTGCAGAGCTTCCCTCCAGCCATAAAAATAAAATAAAACACAAACACCCACAGTCCAGGAGGAGGGCGTCAGACAGATAATGGGCATTTTATATCTTTTTATGACACTCCCCATAGGCAGCTCAGCAATCACAGTGCAATAAAGGCAGGCATGCAGCTTGCATAGTTAAACAACTGCCGGGTAATTAGGCACAGCAAACACACCACTGGGGAGGCCTCAGGCTTGCCCTGGGATCTGCCTGCAGCCCGCCTGCCTGCTTGCAGCCACGTAGGTGCCAAGGCCAGGCCTAGAAACAGAAGACATGGTCATGGTGCGAAGGACAGATCACTGACAGCTGCCGTAAGCACACTTGGGTTTATGCCTGTACACACTCAAGCCTACCTGCCCACACTCACATAAAAACACTTCCTGAGCAGCCAGCCTGGACCTCATCTCCCCAGGAGGGCCACGCTCTTTTCCAAATAGGGCAACCTAGGGTCTCCTGAAGGCCCTGTTTTAGGGCCTTTGAAGAAGTCACAGCAGGCACTAGCAGGGACTAGCTCATCCGGGTGGCTCAAAGCTTATCAAGTGGCACAGGCAGGAGGCACATGAACCCAAATTTTGTTTACATGGATCCTCTGTCTCTTGTAAATTTTGACTCAGTACAGAGCTGAATTCAAAATAATATTTTTTAACACAGATGATTCAGATACACTCCATACACATATTTCTATCACTGTACTTACCACTTCTATTATATTTTTTTCCCCACCTGCCTACTGACCCATCCATCTTCCCTACCAGACCAGGGGCTCTGTACAGGTGAAGACCAGGTTTGAGTCACCACTGAGTCCAGAGGCGCCAAGCCACAGAAGGACTTCATGGGGTGATTGTTGGCTGAAGGTGAATATAGATGTCCCAGCCCAAGCACAGCACAGGATGCTTGCTATCTGAGGCCTAGGTCCAGGTGATCTAAGCCCAACCAAGAGAAAAATGTCTTTATTAGGGCTTAGGGCACTGTATCACACATTGCCCATCCCTTCTCTAGTGCCCCACCCAGTCAAATTCAGAAATTATAGGGAACTGAAAACCAATTAATGGGAAAAATAAATAAAAACAAGCTACTATCCAACCTGAAGACTGAGACAGTCAAAGGTCCCATCTACAGCAGCCATCCAGGTCATCCCTGAGGAGTCAGCCAGGGAAAAGTAAGCCACCTAAGCTCAAAACACTGTTCCCCCAAGGGAGCTGACAGCAAGCCAAGTCAACTCACAGAAAGACAATGGGTTGAGCCAACATGATACCCTATGAATGTGAACAACATCCAGCTACTTTTTCTGGTCTCTACCTGGCCATCACAGTGTCTACCAAGACAACAAATAGAGAATCAAAGACCAGAGAAAAGGCCAAGGCTGCTCCCTGCCTTTAGGGTACTGAGAGGTCCCTCTCCTTTCCACCCACAAAGAAGGGAGACAACCAGCTTCTTCTCACCCCGTATTCTCATGGTGAAGCCTAAAGGCATTTGACTTCAGTGCAAGCCAGCCCAAATTGTGGCAAGTGACAGCTATCTAAACTCCTTCACAACACCTGAGTCCCTAGCTCTCCTATCCTGATGCCAAGCAATGCCCTGTCTTCCCTAAACCCTCAACTTCTTTCAGTGGGACAGTAGAGTCATCTCAACGCCAAAGATTGAAGTTGGTAAGGGTAAAAGAGGAACTTCTGCTGTCTTCTTTGTATCTGACTCATTTTTAGATGGGAGCAAAAAAGGAAAACCTAAGTTTCCATGAATGATCTCATAATGGCAGAGGCAGAAGAGACCAAGAGACCACGAGAAGAAACTGCCTCATCCAACTCCCTTATTTGTTATAGGAGGAAACTGAGGCCTCAGAAAGGGCAAGTAACCCAACACCAGAGCCCATTTCTAGTATGAAGTTCAGTCCAGATCTCTCTGTGTTGCATCATACTGCCCTCCAGAGACAAGGGCTTCATCTGCCCACCTCTAGTGTCTAGTCAGACCACAAATCCCATACCAACATCTTCGCCCACGTTCCCATTTGTGGGCCCATGCACACATCAGAATATGCAGACATATTCAAGCCTGTACAACGCCCCCCAACTGGGCGAATATACTTCTTTAAACACATACAGACATGCATATACAAATGGGTGCACCCTCTTACACACACAGTGGTGTCACTCTCAAGAGACCTGGAGTAAGAAGCCAATCCCTATCCTTGCCCATTCACTGACTTTCACTGACCATACAACTAATAATGGCTGCTGTGTGTTTGCCTGGGCCTCCAGTTCAAAACACGCCAGACAGCCTTCAGGTGGTAACTGCTATGGGACAAGTGACAAGAGGGAAGCTATGGAAGGAGAGAAACTGAATTTGCATCCTAGGGGTCATGTGGTGGGCAAGCTTCTGAGTTTCCATGTCAGCACCCATAAAACAGGGAAAACAGCCCTCACAGCCCCCCAGTAGCTGTGAGGATTAAATGGAATAATGTGTGTAAAGTATCACACACAGATGGCACCAACTGGGGCTCAATACATTGGTGCTCTACTGTTACTGATACTGATAAACACGGTGAAACCTGCCTTTGCAGACTGACCTACAGACAGTATGGGAGATGGAAGGCAGGACTGTGCTCCCTGCCTTGAAGGAAGTTACCCTGTCTTTTCCTCTTCTTTTCTGCAACTACTCCCAGTTTCAGGGTCTAGAGTAGCAAAATCAAAATCAAAAGAAGGAAACACACACACACACACACACACACACACACACACACACACACACACACGAAACTCTGGGGACAAGGCAGACTAACTTTAACCCTCTCAGACTCAATAGATAAGTTCGTCTTTCCCCTGCCACCATGCCCCACCTTCTCGCAAACTGTCCTCAGCTCTTCTGCAGTATTTATGCCTCTTAGCTTGCTGAAGCCCACTCTGCTTACCTAGCTCTGCAGATTCAGAGAAGCAGTAGATCTAGTCCCTTTCCTCAAGTAGCTTGTGGTCCCTGACCTGGACAGACCAGCCCAACCGCGATAACAAAGAGGCATGGGCTCTGAGCTACAATGGGCCCTAATAACTGGCCCAAAGGGTTGGAATACACACTCAATAGTCAGAATGCCTAGGTTTAGATGCAGGTCCCAAACACACCCAACAGAGCTCCCAGCTCTCCTGTGCTCCAGAGTGAGCCCAGAATTCACTCCCTCAACGACTCAAGAGAAAGGCAGGTGGGGCTCATCATGGGACTAGGACTAAAAGCCTGCCTTGTTTGACAGAGTACAGACTCTGAGCAGCAGCCAGCAAGAGAAGGCAGGCCCTGGGGTGGGCCTGCCACAGAGGGCACTATAAGAACTCCAGGGGAGAGGTCAATTTGCGGCAGCTGTGGGGAACCTCAAGCGAAAGAAAGAATTCCAGCTGCCTTGAGCTGATTCCCTCACCTGCTTCTTTCCCCCATGTGGCCACACCCACCAGGGATGCAGGGCAAGGCAGGCTAGCTCTCCAGTTGAGGGTGTGCCAAGCTGCTCACCTAACACAGAGTACCCACATTCCTCTAAGAGCTTTACAAGCATGATCTAACTGATTCCTCACACTGTGATTTCCCACATTTACCATAAGGATATAGAGGTTGTCTGCCTATGGTCCGTCTGCAGCCAGCATGCTAAAAGGTAGGGTGGCCGCTTCCTTCCCGGCTATCCTGGCCCACAGGTGCTCTCTTCCCTCCATGCACATGAACATGGTGGTTTTCTGGAGCTACTGTATCATGCTTAGAAGGCAGCTTAGGCTGGCACCACTCTAGACATCAGCCAATGATTCTTTACTGCACATGCTCACCCTCACTCTGCTTTTCCTCCAGTAAAGACATACACGTGGCTGGTCCACACAAGCAGCTTAAAATTCCTGAAAACTGCTGTGTGTAGTTCCCCTGCAAAGTGATTCACCACTTCAGGCCTTTCTTCACCTCCTCCCTCTGCCTGGATGCACTTGCACTGTCACCTGAGAACGTACTCATCTTTCAAGACTCAAGCATCTCCACCGAAATCTTTCTTGATTTTCTCTCCCACACCCCAAATAAAAATGACACCTCCCTCCTTTGCACTGGCAGCAACAAAGCAAAGCAGTTAAGAGCATGGACTCTGGAGTCTACTGCTTAGATTAGATACCTACACTATCACTCACCAGCTACTGAACCTCTCTGCGTTTCAGTCTCCCTCAGCTATACAAAACTAGTAATAGAACTTCTCTCAGAATTGTTTGAGGATTGAGTTAATCCATATAAAGCATTTAGAGCAGCACCTGGTTTTAAAATTATTATTATAAATTATCTCTACCTTACAGATGCAGAAACCAAGGTTCAGAGAAGGTAAGTAATTTGTCCAAGATCATAACACAGGTAGATGATAGGGCCAGGAATTGACCTCAGGTGAATGTGCCTCTGTACTCCACTGGACAGCCAGGCATGCTGATGGCAGCTGGGATCAAGGGCATGAGATGATCGACTCTGTCCCTCAGTGTGAGCTGAGGGTAAGCTGGTCCAAGGATAGCATTAAGCTCATCCTTGTCAATGCTCACATAAACTCTGCTGTGAGAGTCTCTTTTTCCTAGCTCCTGCCCACAATGTCCTGTATGTCTTCCTTGATCTCCCATCCCCCTGACTCCTTTTCTCCCTGTAGTACTAGTCATCTCATCTCCAATGGCCAGTATCAGGGCAAGCGAAGGGCAGAGGCATAGTGCTATCATTTAATCCTCAGGTCAACTCTAGAAGGTAGCTATGCTTTTGCTTGCTTTTTATAAGGGGGATACCAAGGCTCAAAGTTGTTAAGTGACTTTTCTAAAATACCACAGTTACTAAGTGTAGAGCCATGATTCCATATCAGGTCTACTTGACTCCAGAGTCTAAATTCTGTGTGACAGATATTAATCATCCTTTGTAGGTTCAGAGAGGGACTTGCTTCAGATCACACAACTAGTGAGTAGCAGTATTAGAAATACAAGCCAGACTCCTCCGACTCCAAAGCTCTTCCTTTGCATGGTGGTTTCTTGCTGTGAGCCACATCCCACCTCCTCAGGACTCAGTGATATACCATGTATCACCTGAAGACTAAATGAGGGGTAAATCTCACATATAGCTATACTATTTTTTCAGATTTTTACAGATAATATTGTAATTAATAAAATACAGCCCAGACAAAGTAGCTCTCACCTGTAATCCCAGCACTTTGGGAGGCTGAGATGGGCCGATCACTCGAGGCCAGGAGTTCAAGACCAGCCTGGCCAACATGAAAAGACCCCATCTCTACTAAAAATACAAAAATCAGCTGGGTGTGGTGGTGCACCCCTGTGGTCCAGACTATTCTGGAGGCTGAGGCATGAGAATAGCTTGAACCTGGGAGGCAGAGGTTGCAGTGAGCTGAGATCATGCCACTGCACTCCAGCCTGGGTGACAGAGAAAGAGACTGTCTCAAAAAATAAAATATAAATTCATATAAAACCAACCAAATTTACTGTAATTCTTTTTTCCATTATTTATTTTATCATTATATATCCCAAAATACAAGTTCCACCAAGTCCTGAAGGAGGAACAGAATGTCTGTGGTGTTTTCTGACATTGCTAAGAGCTCCTTGTAATCTGTCTGCCTACTTCTCTAAAAGCTCTCCAAAACCACACTTAGGTACCTTTCCCAAGGTACTGTCCTGATTATTGGTTACAAACTCACAATTGATAAATGCCTTCTATGTGGAATAACTGTCCAAAGGTCAACAGCAGCACAGGAGGCACAATCCCTGCTGGGACCTGAGACCAATAAATGCTAAGAACTAATGCTGTTTCCAGCAAGGTGGACCCAGAACTTGGGCTATGGAAGGAAGGAGTCAGGGCGATGAATTTCTATCTTTCCTACCTCAACCTCTAATTCCTTCCCTGCCCACTTGCCTAAGACACATGGCCTGGAGAAAAGAGTACACTGACCTGGGTTCAAATCCTAGCTTCACCTCTTCCTGGCTATGTGCCTTTAGGTAAGTTACTTAATTTCTCTAAGTTTATTTGTCTGGGAATTCCAGCAGAGGAACAGGCATCTGGACTCTGGAGCTCATTAGTCTAGCCCAAGATTCAGTGTGAATTCAATTAATGCTTGTTGATGCCCAGTGTGTGCCAGGTCCAGTGCCATGCACTGGAAATTCAGAGATGGGTGGTATATAGACTTCGATGAGCTCACAGTGTAGTGGGAAACAAAAAACATGTAAGCAGATAATTACAAAAGCATGTGATACACTCAGTACAAAGTTCTGAAGCCATACAAAGGAGGAAGTGATTTACTATTCCTACCAGAGGTAGGGGAACATCAGAGAAAGGATCACACACAAGGGTTTTGAAGGATGAACAGGAGTTTCCCAACACACTAAAAGGGAAAAGGTGATGTAAGAAAAGGGAACGGTATATGTAAGAAGAGGTGAAACCGTGATGTATATTTGAAAAACAGCAAGAAGTTTGATACAGCTGGAATGTTATGGAGAGACAGGAGATGTAGAGATAGGAATGCTGCAATGAGCTAGATCATCCAGGGCCTTGGTATCTTGCTCAAGAGAAAAGATGGGGCATAGCCTTCCACACCTACCCTTGGCTCTGGTGCTCTTCCTGTCAAAACAAGCACCCTGCAATCACACCCTTTCCTGTGCCTTTGATTTAAGAGTTCCTCTCCTGGCCCTGACAGTAAGGCATTTCTGTCCCACAGATTATAACTCACTCTGGGCTATTATTCAGCTCCCCAGCCCTGGCCCTGCTGCAGTTAGTCCAAACATAATATCCTTCATGCATATATTATCTGTCTCCCTATTATCTGGAATCATTTCGGAATTAAATTTCAGTCCTGCAATATTGGCTTCAGGAGCGGCGCGCTTTATGGGCTAGTCAAAGGTTAGAATACCAATCAAAATAACAGTGCCGATGCAGCGAGACATTTTAATATTCCAAAACCCGGTAATTGTAAAAGGACATAATATTTTTTCCCTGATTACCCCAAAGGCAACACATGTTAACAAGGCAAGGGAAGGAGTGAAAGAAATTTCAGAGTTCAGACAGCTGTAAGACATATTTAAAGGAAAAGCCCAGGCTGGGCACTACACCATGGGGGCGGGGAGACGAGAAGAAAGGAGACGTTCCCTCTAGCTCTGGCAGCTCCTGACTCCAAACACAGTACTTTCCCTCCTCTACCTCTGGACTACACTCCAAGAGCTTATCCCCAACAGCAGATGTTGCAGAGTGGAATGAAAGGGGAAAGAGCTCAGGATCTGGAGTCTCAAGGCCCAGGTTCTAGTTTCAGCTTACAATTCAGTAGCCTCCAGCCCCCAAGACTGGTCTCTCCCAGGATTCCGGCATCAAACCCAGCAGCAAGCACTCTGGGCTGCTCTCCCACTCACCCTCTCCTTAACCCATGCCTGTGCTCCCACCTCTGCCAAATCTCTACCTAGTGTTCTGTGCACGTTTTTTTTTCCCCAAAGACAGATGAAGGCCCTTATCTACTTAGCCTGCAGAGCTGATTCCCATCAGGATACCAGCCCACAACTGCCCACTGCCCCAGGGACAATGCTCTGCACTTTGGATGATGCCAAAGACCGAGACCACAGTCCCAGTCTGGTTCTGACCTTGGAGTGACCCAGAAGTAACTGCCCTCAGTGCAAACTCCCCCCATCTCCAAAATAAAACAAAATGAACACCTTGCAGAGCCCCTAGCTAGTCACACCTTTCTGGATCTTCACTTTTGTTTTTTTGTTTTTCCAAGTTAGCATCCGAATAGACCCAGGAGAGGAACTTTGTGGCCAGCACCTTGCAGCTGCCTTTGTATAGAGTCCTCACTTCTGTCAGGCTGCTATCACTTGAGCAGCTTAATCCCCACAGCTCCCCAAAAATTAACCCTGACTAGCAGGGTTTTGGATCCCCTCATGCCTGATGACTTCCCAGCCAGCTCAGCCCACTTGCTGAAGCCTCCAATCTGCATCATCCCGACCTGCTGACCTGCCGATGGCCCCCAGCAAAGAACTTCATTAAGGCCGAGAATTTATTCCTCCGTAAGCCCTTAATTTATTACTGCACTGATTGGGACTCTGAATGCTCCAAGGTCAGGAAAAGTCGCACTCAATCGTAGACACCAACCCTCCCTGCAGCAGTTTCTCCTGCTGTACCCTCCCAGGGGAGGGGGAGAGATAGAATGCTTCTTGGAGGGACCCAAGATTTTCTTTAAGAGCTGGTCCCAATCCCACCCTCTTGAGAGCATCCAGAAATTGCAGCAAGGCATAGTGTACAGATGGGAGAGGAGAAGTGGAGCAGCAACCTTCATACCCTGATATGCCAGGGTCTGTTAAATTCTAGGCGGCCCGGTCTGTTAAATTCTAGGCGGCCCTTATCCCTACCACTGCTGGATTTGACTGGCTGAGCCGTGTCTGCCAGGACTGACTCAGAATCCTCCTAAAGCTGCCTTCCTGCTTCCCCAGAAACCCACCTCCCTCAGTCCATTTTGTGTTGCTCTAAAGGAATACCTGAGGCTGGGTAATTTATTTTAAAAAATGGTTTATGTGGCTTATGATTCTGATGTCTGGAAAAGTTAAAGACTGGGCATCGGGTGAGGGCCTCAGGCTACTTCCACTCAAGACAGAAAGTGAAGGGGAGCTGGCTTGTGCAAAGATCACATGGCAAGAGGGAGCAACATAGAGAAGAAGAAGTGCCAGGCTCTTTTTAACAACCAGCTCTCTTGGGAACGAACAGAGTGAGAACTTACTCATACCCCCCACTCCTGCCCCAGGGAGGACATTAATCCATTAATGAGAGAACTGTCCCTCACAATGCAGACACCTCCCATTCAGTCCCATCTTCAACGTTAGGAATCGAATTTCAACATGAGATCTGGAGAGGACAAACATCCAAACCATAGCACCACCTATCAGGCCCAGGAGTCAGAGGGAATTCCACACAATTTGTGAGTATGTATGCACACACTTGCATGGCTATGTGTGTAGGTATGCATTTGTATTACATTTATACATATGTGTCCATGCATATGCAATAGGTAAACATATTTTATGTGTGCATGCATACACACACATACATCCTTATGGAGGTCTCATCCATACTTTCTGTTTCTTGACTCCTTATTTATAACATTCTTTTCCATTCAACATTAGCTACCCACTTCCATGGCCACACCTTGGAACCTGCCAACACCTAGAACTGCCCCATCTCTGAAATCACTAATTCAGACATCCTATTCTCTAACCATAATCTCTAATCCTTCCATCTGGCATGTTCAACTATACCCAGTGTACCAGTTCCTCATTTTATTGGTATCGATTTACTTTTTCCATATCTATCAGACGTCCTGCTATCTTTTCTTCCCCCAACATCCAGCTTAGACCTCAGAATCCATCTTGCCGACTGCTGTCTTACCAACATCTTCAATTCCCTAATACCTTTCATCAAACCTCCTCGAGGAAAATCTCCACCCTGGATGAATCTAAATGTCTACTTTCTCCATGCCCACAACCAGGCAGCTGAGGTCCAATAAAGAAAAGTCATGCAACTGAACAGAGTGGTTCCACAATGAATTAATGCCATCAACCTCAACTGGATCCTCAACACCGCCTAGAAATCCTACTATACTTCTCAAGTCAGCTCACGCATCTTTTCTTTACTAGAATGACAGCAATCCTGTAAACCCTGCCAGCCCTTCCCTATTAGCCATTGGATGGTAACTACCTCAACTTGCTTTGCTGCCACCAAATCTACAAGCCCACCTACCTCCACATGAGCCCATCTTCTTCTTCCCTCCTGTCCCAATAGAAGCAGGGAACTTCCTCCTAAAGAGAGCCAATGTTTTTTAAATTTTTCTTTTTTTTTTTTTTTCCTGCCTAGGTTCTCAGAATAAGGAGAGCCAATTTCAAGAGCCTGGGCTTTCCATCCCTTCTCCTCTCACCTCCTCAGAGGCCTCCCTTACTGGTTTCCTCTCCCTCCTGCACCTTCAACAGGATTTCATTTTCTAATAGAGCCTACGAAGAAACAATGTCTTCTACTTAAAAACAAAACCTGCTTTAACCCCCACCTGCCCCATCACAGCTCTTGTCCTTTTTCTCTCCTTCAAAGCCACATTTCTGAAAAAGTTGAAGTTTCTCTATCTCCCCATTTCTCATTTACTCTTTAGTTCACTCCAATTTGGATCCTGTCCCGATCATGCTACTCAGGACCAAGGTCACTGAGGCCCTTGTAATTCAGGGCTCATATTTTAGTCTTCACATTGTGCAGCCCTCTCTGAACTGACCACTTCTCTTCTTCTCCAACACTTTTCTTTTCTTGGTTTTCTACAATACCACACTCTTACAGTCTTCTCTTCTTCTGTTACTCTTTTGCTCTCTTTCTCTGTCTCTTCAGCATTCAGCAAAACTAAATTTAAGTTCTAGCTCTGCCATGTACTAATGTGAAATCACTGAGCAAGTTTCGTCATTGCTCCATGCCTTGGTTCTCTCAACCTTAAAATGTGAAAAACAATAGCAAACACTGCACTGGGTCCTGTGAGGACTAGACAATGTAGGTACATAACCACAGTGTCTAGCACAGTACTGTCCAACAGAAATAGAATGTGAGCCACATAGGAAATTTAGAATTTTCTAGTAGCCACACTAAAAAGTAAAATGAAACAGGTAAAATTATTTTAATATCTTATTTTAGTATATTCAAATATTATTTCAACATGTAACCAATACAAAAAATTATGAGACATTTTGCATTTTTTTATACCAAGTCTTTGAAATCTGATATGTAATTTACACTTACTGTACATCTCAACTGGGATGCTAAATCTTCATCAGAAATACTTAACCTGCCAAGCACAGTGACTCACACCTATAATCCTAGCAATCTGAGAGGCCGAGGCAGGTGGAATGCTGAGGCCAGGAGTTGGGAGACCAGCCTGGCCAACACGGCGAGCTCTATTTCTACTAAAAATACAAAACTAGCTGGGCGTGGTGGCACACACCTGTAGTCTCAGCTACTCGGGAGGCTGAGGCACAAGAATCACTTGAACCCAGGGGGCAGAGGTTGCAGTGGGCCAAGATCATTGCACTTTAGCCTGGACAAAAGAGCAAGACTGTCTCAGAAAAAAATGAGAGAAATACTTAATCTGTATTTGGATTTTATACAATTAACATTTTAAAATGTAGATTCGCCCACCCAGGTTGTACTAAACATACTTACAGTTTTTCAAGGAAGTTTTTAATGAACGAATGAATGTTTTTGAGGTGGAGTCTCACTGTTGCCCAGCTTGGAATGCAGTGGTGCAATCTCGGCTCACCACAACCTCCACTGCCTCCCGGGTTCAAGTGATTCTCATGCCTCAGCTTCCCAAGTAGCTGGGATTACAGGCGCCCATCACTATGCCTGGCTAATTTTTTGAATTTTTTTTTTAGTAGAGACGAGGTTTTGCCATGTTGGCCAGGCTGGTCTCAAACTTCCGACCTCAGGTGATCTGCCCACCTCGGCCTCCCAAAGTGCTGGGATTACAGGCATGAACCACTGCACCCAGCCAAGAAAGTTTTTAATTTAAATTGATTAAAATTAAATAAAATTCAAAATGTGTTCTTCAATCATACTAGCTACATTTCAAGTGATCTATTGCTATATATGGCTAGTAGAAACTATGTTGGAAAACACAGGTCTAGAACACAAAATGCAATCCATAATTCAGGACTATTTATAATTCTTTCTTTTTTTTTTTTTTTT
>NW_016107444.1:478563-508047 GCF_001604975.1 Cebus imitator
GAGACGGGGTTTCACCATGTTGACCAGGATGGTCTCGATCTCTTGACCTCGTGATCCACCCGCCTCGGCCTCCCAAAGTGCTGGGATTACAGGCTTGAGCCACCGCGCCCGGCCTATTATTCTTTCTATTTTTGACTATTCCTTAACTCTCAGATGTTGGTATTTCTCAGTGTTCTGCCTAGGCTTTCTTCTTACCCTATACCCTCTTCTTTGGCAATCTCATCCACTTCCATGCTTTAATTATCATTCACACACCAATAACTCTGCCAAATCTTTTTTTTTTCTTTGAGACAGGAATTTGCACTCCAGGCTAGAGTGAAGTTGTACAATCATAGCTCACTGCAGCCTCAAACTCCTGGGCTCAAAGGATCCTCCTGCCTCAGCCTCCCAAGTAGTCAGGACTAGGAACATACATCGTCAAGTCTGGCTAATTTTTAAGTTTTTTTTTGTAGAGGTGTGGTCTCACTATGTTGCTCAGGCTGGTCTTGAGCTCCTTGGCCTCAAGTGATCCTCCCACCTCCGCCTCCCTGGGATTATAGATATAAGCCACCACATTTGGTCTTCAAATCTGTATCTCCTATCTAGACTTCACCCTTGAGCCCCGGACTTATGGACTTAACTGCCTCCTTAATGTCTCAAAAGCATCTGAACTCATATACCCCAAACTGACTTCATCTTTTCCAATCCTGAAACTTCTCCTCCTAACATTATCTCAGTAAACTCATTCCAATTCACTCAGTTGCTCATATCATAAATCCTGGGGTCATAATGGTCTTTTCCTTCATCCTCAACCCTCACAACCAATCACCATTTCCTGTTTACTATACATACAATCAGTGCTACTATAAAACCCTTCGAAAGAGCAAATCTGTCCAATGCAATTGATGTATTGGGAACAATTTATAGTAACACAAATTTTGCATTTGTTTATGTGCAATTTTGTTCATGAGAAACACTAGATGAACACAGGAAACTACACCTTGCTGAACAGAGCTGGGTAGGAATATATAAAACACATACGTGCACACATCTTAAACATCTACCAGCCACTTAGATCACTGCATGTATGGACTACATTCATCTGGTTACAATTTTCCATCTGATTTCAGACATTCTCCTTCTACTACTTCACAATAACTCACAAGCTGCAACCCTTCTCATGCCCATTTCTACAAGCAAACTTTGGGGTTTTACAAAGTAAAGTACCATATTTATTGTGGTATTTATGTATTTCTTAAGCATTTAATGTGTAAAACTTTGCTACCATTTTTATTAGATTCCTATCTTTTCTTTTATGTGTCACTAATGGAATTTTTGTTGCATGACTTTCTCTAGCATGGTGATTTTCAGAAATCTATATGTTGCATTATAGCAGAACTGACTACACCATTTAATACTCAGGAATTGGCCCATTTCTCTGCATTTCCACTGCTATCAGTTTAATCCAGTAATTACCATCTTTCACCTGGGCCACAAAAACAGCCTAGTTCTGTGGTTCTCAATCAAAGACAGTACTCCTCCACTCCCACCCTGTCCAGGTCACTAGAAATGGATACAGGGTGGCATTTTTAATTATCACAATGACTCAGAGAGGCACTGCTGATATTCAGTTAATAGGGGCTGGGGATGCTACAAGTTCAGCAATGTCACCCACACAATGATTTGTCCCACCCAAAAATGCCAAATGTAGCCCGATTAAGAAAAACCAGCAACTGGTCTGTATCTGCTCTTAGCTCCCTCTACACTGCAGCCAGAGAGAGCTTTCTTGGAATGCAAATCAGATGATGCCCCTCTTATATTTAATGCCCTTTAATAGCTTCCTCTTAACCTAAACATCAAGGTCAAAATCAAAGTGTGATCTATAGGCTCCCTGACTCCCTTCTAGCCTCATCTCACGCCACTCTCCTTTTGCCACCTTCACTACGTTTTAGGCATTTATTCACTCAACAAGTAAGGATTAAACATCTGTGTGCCAGGAACTATTCAGAGTGATGGGGATAGAGCAGTGAACAAAAGAGACACAAATTCTTTCTCCTCCTGAAACTTACATTCTGGTTTCATGAAGCTGCCAGGCTTCTCTTCACCTCGGGGTCTCTCCACATGCTACACTGTGCTTTGCCAATTCCAACTCATTCTTCAAGTCTCAGCTTAGACATCCTTCCTCAGGGAACTATTCTCTCACCCCACCCTACTAAGTCAGTTCCTTATTACATGATCCATGACTCTGAACTGTTTAGTGTTACTCAATGCAACTAAACTTATTTATTCAACATCCATCTTTTTATATCTCCAGGCCCTCACACAGTACCTGGCACACAGAAGGCATTCAAAATAGTTTTTTATTGGCTGGGCGCAGTGGCTAATACCTGCAATCCTAGCACTTTGGGAGGCTGAAGAGGGGGGATTGCTTGAGCCCAGGAGTTTGAGACCAGCCTGGACAACATGGCAAAACCCCATTTCTACAAAAAATACAAAAATTAGCCAGGCACCTGTAGTCCCAGCTACTTGGGAGGCTGACATGGGAGGATCATTTGAGCCCGGGAGGTCAAGGCTGCAGTGAGCCATGTTTGTGCTACTGCACTCTAGCCTGGATGACAGAGTGAGACACTGTCTCAAAAAAAAAAATTTTTTTTTGTTTACTGATGAAGATATATATGTTTACCTGTGTGCATGTATCTTTATATTTTATGAATATGTATGTATAAACACCTTCATGTCTGGGTATATCTCCAAATATTTCTTCAGGTGACTGCTTATATGTATATGCACCTATATATGAATGCATATATGGATACAGACATGCAATTTGGAGTATATCCACTTGGGGTGTATGCGTTCACATGCATATACATGTGTATATTAACGCGTTTGCATACGTGTGTATTCTTCTGGCTCCTCAGTGACAGCTCTATCTCCTAGAGGGAGCTGGAAGCAGGGCCCCAAGTCCTCTCTAAGCTGACAGCTCAATAAGAATAAGATCATTCAATGACATTCCAAATGTCAGCAAACACAGGCCTGCTCCACTCTGCTACAGGGGAAGTAGATGGCGATGGGAGATGTGGAAACTTGGCCATTGAAAAGTTCCTATTTCCTGATGCAACCCACACCATTTCTGGAGAAGTAAGGGCAGCTGAAAGACATTTTGCCTCTTCTCAGATTGAAGGTCTTATGAAATAGGCATGGTGAATTCATCTCCAGTTGCTCACTCACTAGGCAAGTCTCAGGTGACCAAGCAGACCAGGACCTTCCCCACCTTTCTGAAGAAGTAAAGCTCTGCTGGGGGAGTGGAGGAGGAGGAGAGAAGAAAGGGAAGGGGGAAACGCAGAGTAAGATCAAGGACACGAGAGGACCCTGTAGAGAGCCAGAGCCTGGGTCACACAGGGGAAACAAGGCATGGACTAAGGCTTTTACATAATATTCCTGCAACCTTGGCAATGACCTCCCTGGCTTTGCTTTTATCATTACTCTTTTTAAGGAGGAATCTTAGTGCAGCCTGCACCAAGTCACACAGCATAAAGGTCAGAAAGATTACTTTGCCACTGGGCCTCCAGGACTCAGCAGCCTCTATGTCCTGAATGGCTGCTGGTAAGGACTGGGCTGAAGTTCAAAGTTAAGCCACCTCTCCTGCTGGGCCTTTAAGCACACTTGCAATACAAAGTGGCTGGGGTGCAGAGAGGAAGGGGTTAGACCCCTTGTTTTTCCCAGACTTGCTCAGGTTACCTCACACGAGGAAATCACAAGGCCAACTAGGAACAGAGTCCTCAGTCTCCCCTCCCCTTGTACCTATTCCTTCCCTGTTCAGCTCAGCACAGTCTGCAGGGGAACCAAGCTGAAAAGACTCTGGACAGCCGGCCTCTACCCCCACCCTTTGGGCCAGCAGCACCAAGGTGGCCCTGAGTGACAATGTTACCACACGGGTCGGCTGCTTTCCTGTCTTTCTGCCAGGGAACCTGGAGGCAGGCAGCTATCCATACACCAAAAAGTCTAGTGAACTTCACAGGGTAATTACTAATGGTCAGCGCCTGCCTCGCCTGGCCGGGCCTTCACATTGCATTTGCTGAGGCCAGCAAGCAGCCTCAGATGTGCTCTGACAGCCGGTATGCTATCTTCCAGGGGTGCATGCCTAGCCACACCCACATGTCTAGCCCCACCACATGCCTAGCTCTGCCACATGCCTAGCTCTGAGGGGCCTCCGTGGAAGTAGTTCTTGAAGATGAATTGTCAGCCAGCAATTACTCACTGAGCACACAGTCTAGGCCCAGCCCTGGCTAGCCACCAGAGACACAGAGAGGAACCAGACTCCATCTTTGTGCTCCAGATGGACATGTCTGGAAGGAAATATACATGGATTCAGTTTCAACTGAGGTAAGTGATTTCCCAAGTGCCAAGGAACCTCAAGGCAAGAGACTGACTGCTGAGCTTCTCAGCAGAAGTGATACCTGAGTTGAATCTTCCAGGACAGGGAACATGTCTGATGAAGATGACTGAGGGACATTTCAGAAAGAAGGCAGGCCATAGGGAAAGGCCCAAACCTAGGGCAGTGTCCAGCTTCTTCAGCATAAGAGGAGAAGTAGTAAGCAGCAGTTGGTCAGTTTCAAGGGAGATCAGCCGGAGAGTGGGGTAGGAGTCAAACTGTGAACAAGCCAAGTGCAATGCACCTGTCTACCAATGGAAAGCAAAGGACTTCACAAATGATGCCACAATGCATGGAACTAAATGCAAAGTCACTGTCAGTGTGGCAATAAATACTTATAAAACTTTCTCTTCCACTGCTCCTCCACATGTTTGCTTAGCCCCAGCCTCCCCACACACCAAAAGCATGCTGCCCTCCCTGCTGAGAAAGCATTCTCTTCTCCTCCTATCCATATCCCACCTTCCTTGAATGCCCAGGTCAAGACTCAAATCCTCGCCATACCTAGCCTGACCCTCCCTTGACCTCTGTCTTCTCTAAGCCCCCTGGAAGCCACTATCTTGACCCCCAGTGTGTTCTCCTTTCTCTGAGCTTCCTGGGAGTTGCTAAGCTGACTGGTGGCATGAGGTTCCTAAGGCTGCTCCAGGACTGTTGCCCTTGGATCAGAATGATTTATGGGGCTGAGTCTCTCTAGTGGACTGGGCCTCCCGGAGCAAGGATCCCTCCAGAGCAGGGATACTCTACTAGGAAAGTATAGTTTTCTAAGTGATTCATTCACTGCCAGGGCTCATTATCCTAGCCACACAATGTCCTTGCCAGTCTACAGCCTCAGCATCACCTCCCCAGGTGCTTGATGCTGCATGAGTTTCAGTCTCCCCATCAGGTCCAAAGGGAATTGGACTCTAGTTTCCATGGCCCTTCGTCACATGAGCCAGGCTCTCCTGGAGCAAGGCAGGAATAAAGCCAACTTAAACGAACTCTGCCTCCCAACCAGTGATTCATTCACTGCCAGGGCTCACTATCCTAGCCACACAATGTCCTTGCCAGTCTACAGCCTCAGCATCACCTCCCCAGGTGCTTGATGCTGCATGAGTTCCAGTCTCCCCATCAGGTCCAAAGGGAATTGGACTCTAGTTTCCATGGCCCTTCGTCACATGAGCCAGGCTCTCCTGGAGCAAGGCAGGAATAAAGCCAACTTAAATGAACTCTGCCTCCCAACCAGAGTGATATATCAGGGACAGTCAGGAGGGTCAGAGGCCACATTCATGATGATAACAAAGGAGAATACCTTCCCAGAGTCTCAGCTAGTGCCACATCACTCCTAGAGACAAGGCAGCTCTGCCCCCAGATTCAGCTCTGAGCAAGAACCCCCCGAAATCTCCTTAACTAGGACGTTTCTCCATGTCTGAAAGACACCAACTAAGGCAGTGTCATAATCCACGCGGCGGCCTGGTCCCCAAGCAGCTCTCCACTGTCATAAATAACCATATTTCAGTGCATATTAACTAGGGAAAAGGAAGGAGAGGTGTTGAAGAAAAGAGAAGAACAAAAAGAAAAGGAAAGAGAACAGATATAGGAAAAGAAAGTAAAGTAGGGGAGCTGTGAGGCATAAGAGCACCAGGGGAAGCACCCAGTTGGGGCTCAGACACAGTACCTTTTTCAGATTAATCCACTGCTTGAAGTAATCCGCCACTGGTAAGCCCAGGTACTGGCACTGGCCTGGGAGCCTACAAAAAAAAGGGGAGAGAGAACAAGTTGGGCACATCCACGTCCCAGGTACGAAGACTTAAGATAGGAAGTCCAAAAGAGTTTACAAGACAAATAGACCTCAAAAGGTCAACCCATTAGCCGTAGATCCCACTATAGACACTGGGCTCCAGCTCTGGCCCTCAGATTCAAGTGTGACAGCCCAAAAACTCTTTTCAAAATAACAGCAGCAGCGACTATTTCCTAATGGCTTACAGTATGCCAAGCACCTTACTTACATTTTCACATTTAATCTTCAAAGCAATGCTGAGACACAGGTACTGTTGTCGACATTTTACAGATGAGAAAATGAGATTTAGAGAGGTTACCCAAGGTCCCACAGCTAAAACATGATAGCGTCAAGAACTGAACCCAGTTCTGTCTGACTCCAAAGCCTATGTTCTTTCCACACACTGGTTTGTTGTTGTTTTGTTACAGCAGAGAGCCAAACAGACAAGACAGGAGGAGAGAAAGGCAGAGCATATCGTTTGGAGATAGATGAGCTGGGGTTTCAGCTCACATTTAAGCGTCTAGCTACAGGTTTGTTTCAGATAGAGAAGAGGCAAGGTAGAAGGATAAGAGGAGGTCAGAATTTAAATCAAGGGTCTGTTCTTATTTTTTTCTTTAAATTAGAATTTATCAACTATCTCCCCCTCTAGCTGATGATATTGTTTTACTCAGACAAATCCATTCAATCAAACATGCATTGTTGCTTAATGAGAGTCAGGAAGAAAGATGTAACTCTTGTCCATAAAGAGCTCAGTTTGTTCAGAGGTATGGGCAATGAAAGAAAGACAAAAACAGCCTTAAGTTGGAGCACAGGGGCATATGCAAGGATGGAGGAAGAGAGTACTAGAAATACCAGCCAGGAAAGATCACAGTCTTATTCCTAAGAGAAGAGCTGTGCCACAGTCAATGAAGAGCCTCTGAAGAGCTGTATTTACCAAGATTGTTCTGGAGGCAGCAAAAATAATAGACTGAAAAAGCAGGGTAGTAGCCAGGAGAGAGAAACAGTAATGGTAAAGATGGTGATCAAGGAACAGACATTAAGAGATGTAAAGGAGGCCTGGTGACCGAATGAAATGTGGGGCCCAGTGAGAAAGCAGTAGAGCTCTGCTTGGCTAGCTTCATGCCACTCACTAAGATGGATCCAAAGGAGGAGGCAGTGGCACGGAGAGCCTATGTGACATCCAGAGCAAGCCTGCATTTAGTCAATTTTATTATGGTTTTTAAATGCTCTACTTGTAGCATACCCCACTTTCTGCCCAAACTGGGGGGTGGGGGGGAGGAGCTGCTCCCCTGCCCCATCTTTAGTATGTCACTAGAAGGAAGCAGGAGTTTGGGAATGCAGTTTTAGAAATATGCTTGACACACAATAAACGCTCGATGTCTGCTGAGCTTGAGGTGCCTAGGAGATATCTGGTAGTGGAATGTATCTCAGAGGCAACAGGATATCCAGTTTTGAAGAGAGATCTGGAATAAGAACACGGATTGCTGAATCATTAGTATAATTATTAATGTAATCATTAACATAACTTAAGTAAAATTAAAGCCAGGAGAGTAAATAAGGCCACCTCATATCGAGCGAGGTGAGCAGAGGGCCCAGGCTAATGCCTTGCAAGTTTTATTGAGCCAAAATGAAACCAGGCTACCGCCATCAGACCATCATCACACACAAGGACCTCACTACTTCATGAAACAGCTAGATCTAATTTTTTGACTCAATTCTTAGAAATCCTTCCTTAAACACTAAAGTCTGTCTCCCTGTAACTTCTATCCATGGGGTCAAAGTATTTGTCTTTAGAAAATACAAAGAACAAGACTTCTATCTTTTCCTCACAGAAACCTTCTAAGATCTGAGAGTCCAGAAAGCTTCCGTTGGAGTTCCCTTCTCCAAGCCACATACGCTTAGCAACTTCAAGAGTTCCTCACGAGACAATATGCCATTGAGTCAGGACTTATCCAACCTATCCCCATTCCCAAAGGGCAGGGCCCCAGACGTTTCTCAGGGTATGTGACATCTAAAGTCACACATGCTCTTTTGACCCCACTTCATATTACCTGTGGTCAACCTAAACTGTGATAAAAGTGTGCTTCCCCTCTCTGGAATATATAGAACTGATTTTTGAGTTTGAAATGCTAAGTAATTAGTGTCAACTGCCATGGAGTGGTCAAGCAAGATGACAGCTGGGAAAAACCCAATGGATTTAGAAATGAGGAGGTCAAAAGTAATCTTGGTGAAAGGGGCGTCAGTGGGCTGAGTCTGGGAGGCAGAAGGCAACCTGCAAAGTGTCAAAGAGTGAGAGATAAGACAGTGAAGATTACAAGTGCAAACTCCTTTTCTAGAAAGTTTGGCTATAAGAATCTAGTTGAGATGACTGATTCCATTCCAGAAAGTTCAAGGCAGTCCAGTCTTCCCTCCATTACCCTTTAAATATTTGACAGATACTAATAGAAAATTGATCCCCTTGTTTCAGGCAGTGTATAGTAAGGATTTACTTTTATAAGACCCAAGATATCTTACCTGAGGGGCAGGTTCCTCTCAAACATCCAAGTGGCACAGTGACATTAACTGCAACTAGTCAGTTTCCTAGAAGGGAAATTCAGGCTGAGGCCAAGATGATGAAGGGGTATCCAGATAGATGTGCCCATGTAGGATGAAGGACCAAGAACATGAGGAAATGAGGCAAGGTTTTTAAGGCTGAAAGGTAGCCTTAGGAGCTAAAACGTGGCTGCCTAAGAAGCAGAACGGTAATTTGACAATAATTCTATTTGCTTCAATCTTTCTGTCATGTTCCTTATCCTTGGTATTTGTGAAAATGCTTGCTGAACTCAGTTATTTTAGAAAAATCACATTAAAGTCTATGAGTGAAAGGGGCCACCAGAAGCAGCAGAATCCACAAAGGAATAGGTCAGGGGGACTGGCCAGCAATAGACAGGGAGCCTCTATCTCATTCTCCCGTAGCCAACTGTAGCACTCTCTGATTCTTTTAGTTGACACAGGCCAGGAGTCCTTTTGGCTCTAGCTAGCCCTGGGAGAGGGAGGGGCTCCCTCTTTAGCAGAATTTTAAGGGTAGACAACAGCTGTAGAAATTTCTACTATCTAGGAAGGGTCTAGGTCAGTAGGATCATGCCTATTCTTCTCAGAGGAGGACCTATCCCAAAGGGGCCACACTAAGGACAGGCCAGACAGATTGTCAGGTTGGATACTCCGCCTGAGATATGGCTCACCAGCAATCTCGGGTGCCATTCTGAATCCCAGGTCTGACTGATGTGCATGGGGGTTAGGCACCGTAATTCTCACTCAGGGGCTCTAGTCATTGCAAGTACACGTGCAGTTTGGAGACTCACCCACAGGCATTCAGGTTGTCGAGTAGTCCTCTGGGTAGTCCTAGCCCTGTGACTCCAAGACGCAAGCCATAAAAATGTAGCAGGGCCAGCTTCATCTTCGTGAGAGACAAAGGGCCAAATGCCAGAACTTGGGTTCACAGGTGCGTTGGGTTCACACGTGTACTTGGGTACACATCTCTTTCACACACCCTACCCCAGCTTAGAGAGGATCAAGATATGAAATCTGTGAGGAAGGTGGGTTAGAGCGGTCATCATCCCTTACATAAAAGAGGAAACTGAGGCTCAGAGAAGAAAAGGATTTGTTCAATCACACAACAAGCCAAGGGTAGTACTAGAAACAGAACCCAAAACTTCTGACTGCACAGGCGTAAGTTGTACAGACACGCTCAGAGCTCTTTATAGTCCTGGGAAGGCAAAGCCCAGGGCCTTAGAGAAGCAGGTAGCATACTGGTAGCACTGCTCAAGGTCACACCTGCGTTCAAGGTTCTTAGAAGCCTAGGGTCAGTGGGTGTCAGTGGGTATCAGTGGGTACATGGTTCCACCAATTTGTCAAAAAAAAAAAGGTCCCCGGGCACAAAGGGTCTGAATGCTGTATGTTCCTACCACATCCTGATCCTAAGAAAAGAGCCACTGGCAGTGGGCCCTGGACTAGCCTGTGGGCACGAACGTGCAGGCAGGTTTATAGTGCCCAGGTCTCCATGCAGCTGGATTCACTGGGCACAAATCTCCCCAACTGCCCAAACATCATCTGGTCATGCTTATTACTGTTGCCCAATGAAATTTTATGCACCAAGTCCACAGGTGTGATTTCCCCTTCTTTATGAGGGCCGGAATGACATCACTGATGGCCAATAGAAAAGAGCCAATTATGTCCAGGCCATAAAAAGAATGAGATTTTTTTTCAACCAAATCAAAACTTCCTTCAGCTTCATGAATCCAAGAGGCCCCTTTAAGGAAGAGTCCCCAGTCCTGACTGTGGGCTCTAAACCAAGAGGCATGATTGCTTTCCAAATAGTATGGGTCTAAGGCCAGAAAGGGGGTCTTTCCTTGGCATTTATCATGTGACCCTGCTATTACCACATTGGCACCTCAGGGTCACAGGAACAGATTATCAAACCCTACCCTCAGACCCTAACTGGCTCCTCTCTCTCCATCCAGGGGAAAATTAGAAAAAATGAGATACTCCTCAAGTTCCTTTATTACTCTTTTTGTATAACAGAAAAGAAGGCAGAGAGCATTCCCCCCGCCTAGAAGAGAACAATACAGGGGAAACGGGTGTAAGAAACTGCCCCTCACCCTCACAAGCACACAGCACAAAGCAAAAGGCGCCCAGCCTTCCCCACTCCACCCCTCATTCAGCCCTACCACCTGCAACTGAGCCACACTGGCTGGGCCGAGACAGCCCTGATGGCAAACAGGTGTGGCTAGCCCGGCGCCAGCCAAGGCAGGGGAGTAGCTCATTAGGGGAACACCCCCCTCGCTAATGCGTATGGCCACGGTGGAGCCATTGTGAGCAGCAGCTCAGCTTTGAAGATTAGGTGAGGCAGACATGGGGGGAGAGCTGCTAGGCTGAGGCAAGGAAAACTGCACATCCATGGAGGTCTGCTGGACAGACTGGCAGACAGACCAACAGCCAGGACCAGCAACAGAGCAGGCACCATGCTGGAAAAGGTGATGGACACTCTTCCTTCAATGCTTTCATCTCTTCAAGACTTAGGGACAGACCCAACTCAGGGAGATGCATGTCATTTTCACTTTTAGCAGACTCAAGTCTTTAAAGAGGAGGGGGACTAGCAGACTCTGGAGGCCTCCTTGGCTCCTCTCTTCCTTTCAATAAAGGCTATAGGACTTGGATCTTGGAGCGATATAGGCTGGCAGTCATGGTGTCCACCAGCTCTAAGACAGACACATACTGTTCACCTGCAGGAGCAAACTACTGTATGAATATGCAGAAATGGGGGAGTATGGAGAGGCCTGTCTTCTTCAAAGTCATCACTGGACCATGGAGGCATAGAAGGCCCAGCCTTGGGGAGGAGTGGGCTAGTAGAAGCCAACCAACCAGCAAGTTGGAAGATCCTGCCACAGGACACCTGTGAGGGTGGGTGGGCTTACTTCCATGCAGAGTTGCTACACTTACTCATTCCAATACGCTCTCAAAGAATGCTGTCACTAGCGGCCCTGCATCTCATAACTGCCACGATTTCCTATGCTTCCTCCAAGTCTTGGGCCTCAGGAAAGGGCCCATTCCCACTGGATCGCATTCTGGGAGTCCTATCTAGTCAGAGCCTCCACAGGCAGCACGATGTGAGTCTGTATCCAGCACGTTCAGGCTACTCCAGCCGAGGCAGCACTTAGCTGGGGACACAGCTCTTTGTCTCTCCTGTTTCCGTTCCCCCACGAAGAGGAGATAAACAGACCCTGGGTGATAAACGGCCCGCCTTTCACGATCACTTTTCCTCAAGTTGAGGAGAGTAGCTAGTGATGGATGGGCTGGAATTTGGTTATCAGGAAGGGCTGTCAGCCAGAGGTGCCTATCTCCTCCCCCACTACGCAGGGCATCATTACACTGTGGCATCGAGGTAAAATATGACCAAGGGGAGGAAAGGAAGAAAGAGGGGAAGGCTGAGCTTACACACGGAGCAAATTGAGCAACAATGAGAGCAGGCACAAGGCTGGGACGTTAGTTATCTGCCCGTGACACCTTTTATCTCTGCACAAATTGGTCCTTCCTCCCCCACTGCATCCTCTTATACAAACAGAGGCAGACACAATGTGTCACCACTGCAATAGCGTAGCAATTTAACCCGAATTAGTGAGGGGGTCAAGCTAGGAAATAGGGGTTTCTCATTTCAACAGGTTCCTTAGTCTCAGCTCTGAACTACCACATTGAGGAGAGGAGGGTAGAGAGAAGGCAGACTCATAATTGAATTCACTCACTTGGCCGCTGCTGATGTATAAAAAATTAATGCTTGAGCCTCCTACTTATCAAAGCTGGTTAGTATCTATCTCACCTGCGAGATGCACCATGTCAGAAGACACAGCATGGGCCTGCCCCAGGCAGGCCTAGCACTCAGTGCCTTTAGCCGGGGCAGGAATCAGAAAGAACAGGAAGAGAAAAGCACTACCCAGAGACATCAGCCCCAAGCCAGAAACCCCTGCTAGAAGCCTACAGGACAGAGTGCTGGGGAGAGCTAGGGATACTATAGGAGCAGATCACACCAAAGTTGGTTCTCGACAGCTCAAGAATACACTTCAGCCAATACAGAAAAAAGGCATCCTTGCTCCACCTCCAACAGAAGATGTCCAGGTTGTTTTATGCATAACCCCTCAGACAAACAGTCCCACATTGCTGAGCCTGAAACTGAGGATGCCAATGGCAGCACTGATGGCACTGGCAAGGCAAAAGAACAGGGAGGAGAGGAGCCTGGACTTTTCCTCAGTGACCTCCCCTACTGCAGGACCTGGAGTTATGGATGGAGGAGGCACCTTGGGACTCATTCTTCCCATCAAAGCCCCCTGATGGTGGGGCCCTGTCCAGTATCACAGCTCCACTACACTAAGGTAACTTGGACAAGTGACCATGTGTCCTGGGGTAAGTGACTTCACCTCCATGCCCTGCTCTGTGAGGGTTAAAGGAGCCAACCAAGGAAAACATGCTTTACAAATAAGGCCATGGAAAGGATTCTGGCTATAAGGAGATCAACTGAAACCAAACCTGCAATGGCCTGTAGAGATGCTTCCAGGCCACCTGCATTGAAAAGACAGTGCCTTGGTCAGGAAAAGGATACTGGAGAAGGCTTGCTGGGGATGACAGAAAAATGGAAAGTTCCAGAACCATTTCATAGCTACAAAATGAATTCCAAGAAGCTTGGGCTGAGGGGAGGAGTTATGAATAGAGGAAGCACCTTGGGACTCATTCTCCAAATCCAAAGAATCAGCACACGAATATCAAGGAACGAAAGCTAAGACCCCAGGCTAGACACAAAAGGAGAGAGCTTTCTACCTCTACCAACCACTTTATATTTAGGAGTATCACTGACACCCAGGACCCTCAGACAGAGGCTAATGCAACAGGATTTCTATCATCAGAAAGCTTCCGGGCCCATCCAGAAGATAATCATGGCAGACATAAAATGGTCACTCTAGGAGCGACTACTGAGAAAGGACCATATCACTCCTGCTGGTAGGAGGGCAATGTCGAGGGCACTCAGAGACTCAGCTGCAATTTCCCGGGCTCAAGCAAGTGTGTGTACGTGCGCACATGCGGTCCCTGCATTCTTCTCTGCCTGCCCACAGCCCCAGGGGGAATGCACTGCTGACTTATCAGCTCACTTTGCCCCCACACTTGCCCCATCCTCTGGGATGGCTGCAGGTTACAATTCCAACCACAGGCTTCAGAAAGATGATACACTTGCTGGAGCCTGCAAAGGGTCAGGAGAGAGTACTGTTTGAAATACCAGCATGACAGCTGGCTCCCTGTCTGTCTCTTCCTCCTCAACGCCCTCCCCAAACTTGTCATGGTACAAGAAGTCTATAAGCAGCCCATCAGCTTTAAATATCAGTGTGCGTGAAGCAGGAGCACGAGAGCGAGGGAGCAGGAAGCAGACAGCGAGCGCCTCTGTCGCCACTGCCTGTCAGAGAACACTAATGAATTTCACCACCAGCAGCCATGCTTCAGATGAGGGTGAGCTGGGGGCTGGGGGGTTTTCTAGGGAGAACTCTGGCAGTATTATAACATATTTTCCCAAAGCCCTGTTAATAAATGTCATTGCGGAGCTGAGAACTATGGTCTACCACCAGGACTTCAAGGGCAGAAAAGGGGTGGGGGAAGCCCTGCTGTCCTCTCAGAAAGGGAGGGGAGTGCAAGCATGAGATTGGAGGGAGCCACCTGAGCCCCACGGTGGGCTGGGTGACCTCGGCAAGCCTCCTGCTTTGTCCTGCCACCGTTACCCTTACTCATCTCATCAAGGCCTTGGGATGCCTTGTTGAGAGGCCTAGGATAAGAAGGAAAGGCCTGAGGCAGGGAGAGATGACCAGCTATGCCTGCCAGGCCAGACTTACCACTCACCCCACCTCAACCAACTTCACCTCACTCACCTCACAGTGAGGCCCCACAGCAAGGGGTTACAGGCCATGCTTCCAGACCCAGGTGAGGTGGGGTGGAAAACTCTGGCACCAGTCCTAACAGGAAGCTACATTCTCCCCACAGACGTCAGGAGCCAGAGCTGCTTATTATTTTACAGATAAAGGAATGAAGGTTGAAAGTGGGAACGTGACTTTTGCAAGACCCTACAACTAGAAAGCAGTAAAGCCAGGAATTGAAAGCAGGTCTCTTCATTCTAAAGGCCCTGTTCTTTCCACAATGCCACACAGCTTCTTTGAGGAAGGGCTGATCACCTCACTGTCTTCTGTGTGTCCTCTACTGGCAGGCTCTGCCCTTCCCCTCCATTTCCCCCACTGGTACACACACACCTCTGACCTGGCATGGGCCACAGCTGCCATGTAGCACTGGGCTGAGCTCCAGGCCAGGGTGAACCCAGCCGGCAAAGAAAGCCCTGGGAATGAGCCAGGCCATCACCTGGGAGTCTCCACAGCTCACAGGACTGGCTGCAGGCATAAGCCCTCCCTCGGGTGCCCTCTGCACAGCTCTAAGCAGCAGTGTCTGATCTGGCAGCAACCTGCTGTGCAGGGGGCAAATGACATTTAATTTCCTCTTGGTTTCCCTATAGTACAGACGAAAGGCCGTCACCTGCGTCTGGGTCTGGCAGCACAGCTGGAAGTGTTCCCAGACATGCTGCTCTGGAGAGGTCCCAACAGAAACCAGAACACAGGCAGTACAGAGGGATGCCCCACAGGGCAGGCTGCTGGTGATCCCAAGGAAAACCAACTTCAGATCCTTAGTGCCCAAGTTGCTCAAAGCCTCCAAAAGGCACAGTGTATGCACATAGCACCTCCCTGCTCCATGCCAACTATCTCTCATTAGCCCGCCTGCCAACGATCTCTCATTTCTCCCCTATGGAGCCCACATGAAGCATACAAGTGCCACACACACCCTGTAGAACCACATGACAAGCACCTCCCCATTGCCACAAATAGTCCTTAAAATTCACTAACTTGTATCTCCCCAGCCCCTCTCTAGGGAAACAATAAGACAAGTGCCTCTCCACTGTCCTTCCACAACAACTCATCAGTGAAAGGCACAGTGCCCCACCTGTTGTGACTGCAGGAAGTGCTGGAGCTGCCACCAGGGCCCAGCCAGAGCTCTCTTTCCCAGATGGAGTGGCAGAAGCCCCAGTAGGGAGTGGGTAAGGAGAGGAGGCTGAGCAAGTGATGGGAGGTTTCCAGGGCACTTTGGTCAGTGCCTCAGCTAATGAGCTATTCTCTTTTTGGCCAGGGAAACCAGGAGCTCCTTAGCAGGCTGAGCTGCCTCCAAGATACCTTGCTCATCCTACTACTGTCTTCCCCTGGCCTGTAGCCATCTTGACCCTATGCCTGAGATGCTGTTGTGTGGCCTACGATGCCCTCTGGAGGTTCTGCAGAGACGCATCCTCCTGGTGTTCAGGATCTGGGATACAGTCTGACCTCCGCTTTCATATGGGTGCTCAAGACACAGCTGTGCCCTTAACCCTCTAGCTGGTCTCCTCTGCCCCGAATCCAGCTCCCCTGACTCCTTCAAGAGGTGTAAGCACTTGTCCTATACAGAGTCAGACTTCTGTGTGGGCATTAGAATAGGCTAGTGATTTTTAAAGAGTGCTCCATGGAGTCCTAGGCTTCTAAGGAGGAACATTAGGCTACTTAATGGACCAGGGGAAGAGGACGAAGAATGGGAGAGGAAGAATGGGCAGGGCTTCTCCCCAGCTTCAACCAGATTAATGCTGGGCTTTAAAATTCTGTTCAAAAGAAAAGAAAGTTTAGTGTTATAAAAAAAAAAAATACTACCATTCCGTCTCTCTACAGTGCTCCTCTGGGTTCTCACAGAATTTGTTTTGTGCCTTCACTGTAGTGTTTTCATACTCTACCTTACTTACCCTATAATTAGGTATGTGTGTGCTGGTCTTTCTGTCCTGAACACTACTTGGCAGTCCCTGTAGTCCCCAGCACAGTACTTACAGGGCTGTGGAAGTACTTACAGTACTTACTGTGCTGTAGTCCCCAGCACAGTACTTACAGAGCAGCTCTCAACAGGTACTAACTTTAGGCTACTACTGGAATGCCAGCACTTCCAGGATATGCTGGGGTCAGCACCTTCAATGACAATTTCCAACAGGATTCCTTGGGAGAGAAGAGCTGCAATGGAGGGTAACTGATACTTACAGGAAGGTCCTTGTGAAGATGTATAGCACATGCCACTCTTAAATCAAAGAATGGGACACATCTGCTACCATGAGCAATCATCTAAATCAACTTCCAGGGGACCAAACAGACTTTTGCATTTGGCCAATCTTTGGGGAAAATGCAACAAATTTCAACAGGAAATACCACTCATTAGAAGCTTCCAAACCCTATATGTGGGACACCATGGGAACACAGAATGACATTCATCAGCTGGGCATTCAAGGGTCTGTCCCCTGGCTTCCTGTAGCCTGTAGAGGAGTACTAGTCCCATGATTCTGGTTATAGGACTGAGAATGGGTAAAGCCCCTTGGCCCCATTAGCCAAGCCTATTGCCTGGGCCTCCTTCTCCAGCCAGGTTTAGGGAGTGGGTAGGGGGAGACAGGGGATTGTGTTCCTCCTAGCTAAAGCCACTTGTTAATAGGCCCTAGATTCCCTTATCCCTGGGGAAAGGAAGGTAGCAATGAGCTCTCTTCTCCACCCCCCTCCACTGCACCTCCCAGCAGGGCCAGGGAGGACAGCCATTAGTGTGTGCCTCAGCAGACAATGGGGAGGAGAAGTCTCCAGAGCAAAGGACAACTGCAGCAATTAGAATGCAGGGAGGTTCAGAAGCTATTTAACTGGGTGACCCCTGAGGTCGCTGCATCTGACTCCCATCCCTGGATAAATATTGTATGAGAGGGGAGGGGGCGAGCGAGGGAGCCGGAATGCTGCTCCTCCTTCCACTCCTTTCCCCACCCCATGCGCTGCCTCCAGCCACACACACCAGGAACATTATTTACAGTCCTGACAGTCAGAGCAATCACTCTGCTAACCAAGAGGGAATGGACAAAGTCGACTTACCAAAAATTGACTATGGCAATTGAAGAAGAAACCAGAGCTCGTGGGGGAAGGGAGCTGAGCCAACACAGATGCAAGGCTCCCTCCACAATCTGGGTCCGGTTGAAGCAAATATTCTGTCACCCCCAAACCCCAAATGACTGACCGGTGAGGCTGGTCTCAATGGCAGAGAGTAAATCAGAGAAACAGAGCATCCGTCTACCTTTTGGGGGGGTCCCATAATGGAAAACTCCTGGCTCTCATCACTACCCAGGTGCTCCCTGGCAAAGATGGGAGTCCTAGCTACCTGTCCAGAGAAGCTGAACCATCTACATGTCACTTGTCCAGCTTGCCCCTTAGCTGACCTAGTCAGGAAGGCCAAGAGCAAGAAAGTCAGACATAGCAGGAAGGGGTCAGAGTGGGGGAAGAAGAGTGTCTGAGTGGAGGCTGTGCCTCAGCCCCCACATGTGCCGCTCCTCCAGTCCTGCTCTAATGCACCCTGACATGCCTCTGAAGACAGAGAGCTGTTTGCAGTCAGCACCGTGATTTGTTAGTAATTATTTCCATGGTGTCACATTGCTGTCACTCTGTTAACAAAGAGACAGCCTGCCTCAGGCTGCCTGCGAGAAAGAATCGCAGAGAAAAAGGCCTGTCAGGCTCCTGGGATTCTCTGGGCTGGCTGGCTTTCTTCCCCAAACCAACATCCTCGCAAGCTTTGGAAGAAACAGTTTTACAGAACTATCAAGTCAGAGTTGTGTCACCCTTTAGCCAGGGACACTGAGAATTTATCCCACCCACTCATAGTTGGCCTTCCCAAAGCCCTACAAAGCTAAGCCCCCAGAGTCCACAAATCATTCAGGTGTGGACCACTATGCCAGTTGAAGCCTTGAGTTCCCTGGCCTTCAACTCCTAAGACCTCTGCTCCCTGACTCATTTTCTTCACTGGGGTGTTCACAGCCTCTCATGGGCTCTTAGGAACCTGACCACAGAAACCTAATTTAGACCAAACGGAAGCAGCCACCCTCTTGGCATGGCTGGGGAATAAGGAGAATATGATGGCAGAGCATCTTTCCTTCTTGAATCTGCCAGCCACAGTTCAGGAGCATAGTGGCTCAGGTGCCAACACCCCTGTAGCCTTCATGTGCCTCTGCATCTGTGAAGAGACACTTGCGGAGCTGCCTCTGCCTCTGACCTCTTCCCCAGTGCCTGGATCTGCATAGCATCTGCACTAGGAGAACTGGTGGTTTGCTTTAGCACAAAGTAATGTCTCCATTACCCTGGCTGGGAATTAGAGGAGAGATTGGCAAGCGCTGACAAAACAGAGGTCACTCACCTTACAGGCATGGAAAGTTGGAGATTAATTCTCTCCTCTCACAGAGGGAATCAGACTCCAGGATAGTCGAAGGGAAGCACCAATACTGAGAAACCCTTTCACTGCCAAGCAGCAGCAGCAGCAGCTAATATCACTTGTACCAATAACAGCAGAAAAGGAAGATGACAGGCCACAAGCCCTAGAGAAGTCCTGCCAAGGTGGCAAGGGCCTCGCCATCTAGCTCCTGCGGAATCCCAAAGGACAGAAGACTAAGATTCTTCAAGCATTAGGTCCAAAGGGCAGAGGACAGCGCCAGCTGCATGCACTGGAATACAAACTCCATGAAGGCAGGATATTTGGGAAGTTTTCTTTCTTTATTCACTGCTGTATCCTTAATACCTACAGCAGTGCAGGGCACATAGTGGGTAGTCAACACATCTGCTGAAAGAATAAATAAATGAATCAATACAGTTCAAAGGCTACTTCCACAGGGGCCAGTCTCTCCCTATCACAAGACCTCAGAGAAGAGGGAGGCCAGTGTGGGTTCCAGAATAGACCGGGAAGACCATATGGCCAAAGGACTAAAATTAGGTTTGAAAGGGTGAGGGGGATTGAGAAAAGCTGATGGACATAGGGAGAGTCTCACATCAAACTGAAGATTCACATATTCATTCAGACACATATACTAAACAACTAAAGAAAAGTATAGTAGATGTTCCAGCAAAAGGAGAATAAATAAAACGTAGTATAATACCATGGAATACTACACAGAAATACAATTCAAAGGCTAAATTCTCAATACAGACAATACACATGAATCTCCCACACATTATGTCATGCAAAAGAAGTCAGACACAGGTTGGGTGTGGTGGCTCATGCCTGTAATCCCAGCACTTTGGGAAGCCAAGGTAGGCAGATGGCTTAAGCTCAGGAGCTCAAGACCAGGCTGAGCAACCTGGCACAACCCCAACTCCACACACAAAAAATAATACAAAAATTAGCTGGGTGCAGTGGCACATGCCTATAGTCCCAGCTACTCAGAAGGTTGAGGTGAGAGGATGACTTGAGCCCAGGAGGTGGAGGTTGCACTGAGCCAAAATTGTACCACTGCACTCTAGCCTGGGTGAAAGAAGTCAGACACAAAAGAGTATGCCTTGCATGATTCCATTTATATGAAAGCCAAGAATACGTAAAAATTAACCAAAACTAACAGAAGTCAGTCGGAACAGTGGTTACTTGGCAAGGGAAAGGCATCACTGACTGGGAAGAGGCACAAGGGAACTTTCTGGGATGATGAAAACAGTTCTTGATCTTGACCGGGGTGATAGTTACCCAGGTGTGTACTTGTATAAGAATATATTGGGCTATACACTTCACATTTGTCTATTTATGCACCTGTACCTATTTCATACCTCAATTTTTTTTTTAAGAGACAGAGTCTTACTCTGTTGTTCAGGCTGGAGTACAGTGACACAACTGTAGCTCACTGCAGCCTCAAACTCCCGAGCTCAAGCAATCCTCTAGTCTCAGCCTCCTGAGTGGCTAGGATTATAGGCGTGTGCCACCACACCAGGTTAATTTTTATTTTATTTTATTTTTTAATAGAGATGGGCCCTTGCTACCCCAGGCTGGTCTCAACTCCCAACTTCAAACAATCCTCCTACTTCAGCCTCCCAAAGCAATGGGATTCAAGGTGTGGGCCACTGTGCCAGGCACCATTTTTTTTAAAGAACCAAAAACAAGCTGATGCTCAAAAAGTGTTTTTAAAAAACACAGATCTAAACAATATCTTACACAAAGGAAAATATTTTCCAGGAACACCAGTGGTTCCATCTTGGAGCTTGGGAAAAAAGGTCCTCCAGCCTTCACTCTATCTGACAAAGGTCAGAAAGGCCCAAGCAAATGGCCAAGGCCTACAAAGGTGAAAAATGTTCAAAATACAAGAATATAGCATGGATCCCATACCTACGAGGTTGTGACCTGGTGGGGGGCTACATGGAGCCTCTGTTCCATGCCAGGTGAGCTATAGGAAAGCAGAGATAGGTCATACAGTTCCAGCCTGGTGCCGATCTGGCTCTGAGGCCCTCTGAAGCAGCCTGTCTGTTGGATTCTGCCACAGAGCATAGAACCGGACTTCCAAAGATTGCCCTGAAGAGCCACCAACATAGGATCTAATTCGTCTTCCTAACAAGCCAGGCAGAGACTGGCTGAGTTAGCCCAACTCTGGGCTAAGGTGAAAGTCTCAGAACATACAGCCCCTCCAGCCAGCAAGGAGGAGGTGATAAGACCCTCGTCCATGGTCAAGGGGAGAGCCTCATATCAAATCCAGGGCCAGAACCAAGGCAGCAACACTTGCTTCTTCTGGACCAGTTAAGCAGTAAAGAACCACTCAGTTACCAATTCAGGCCAAAGCATGAGGCTCCTACTGCCTTGAACATCTCGAAGACTGATCAGTCTTTAAGCAAGTATCTTTATCTTTTATCAGGGTTTTCACTGAGCAGAATTTCCATTCCAGGGGTTCCTATAATCACTACAATGATTTAGACCCTTTCCTCACACCTTCCTAGTGAGTGAGGAAATGAGGTTGCCACTGGGGTTCCACCCTACAGCCTAGAAGTGCCCAGAGAGTAGAACCCCAGAGGGCCTGCCTGCCACGGAGGAGCTGTGCTTGTTGATCAGACAACAGAGCTTCTGTCTCAGTCCCTGTTGATATACAAAGTTCTTCCAGAGCAGAGCAACTATCCCAAACTCAGGATCTGAGGGAAGGACATGGGGTGAGACATCTGCTGACTTGCAATTCCAGGATCACATGGATAACTGTGAAGGGAGCCAAGGTTGGGAAACAGAAGAACTGCTTTGGCTCCACAGAAACCTGCTCCTACCCTCAGGCCTGCAGCTAGGAAATGGTTAATCCCCAGCCAAGCCCACCATCAGGAACCCCTTTAGTGCCAGTTCTGGGCCCGGGGACATGTGCAGGAGGGGGCTTTCATGTTTGTGAGTAGGTTAGCCCCAGGGGCATCAGGCAGAGGGGGAGCACCCCTCGCTCCTCCAAGCCCAAGAACTCTCAGCCCAAGGAGCTGTCAGGCTAACGAGGCTACCCCACCACCACTCCATCTAAGCGTGGCAGGCTGCACCGCACGACTGGCTTCAGGTGGCTCTTCTTTAATTAATGGCATCCCGGGCTCTGCAGGGAGCTTCACCCCACAATGAATGGCCCTCTCTCATTAGAGGCAAGCCTGCCATGATGTATTCAGGGTGAGGGCCAGGATTCATTTCCCTGTCTGTGGGTTGGGGATGGGAGGGAGGGGAGAGGCAGCAGGGAGAGATTTATATCGAGTGACTTGGATTAGCTGCAGCTGAAACATGACCCCATCAACTCACGCTGCCTTCTTGGGGCTAACCCGGTGCACCTTTGCTGACGAGAGGGCTCTAGGGAAACTGAAGGGAGGGCAGAAGGTCTGGTTCCCATTCTCTCTGAGCTCAGACTACAACTCTAAGACCCAGAATTCCTATACAACTTTCAGAACCTCCTCCCCCTGCTCCCACAGTGCACAGGGAGCCTGGGCTGACTCTGAGCCGACCTTACCCATCAAGAGACTTTGCATGGCCAGGAAGCTGACCCACTGCCCTCACGTCTACAGGATTGACACCCTGACTATGGCCTCAGTTGGCTCTTCTGTTTTTGTGGCAAGCAATACCCTCATTCCTTACCTCAGAGAAGGAGGCCACAACATAGTTTGCCCCTATAACTGCTGTCTGGATAGGACCCAAATATTCTCCCACAGGGCATCTCAGACCTCAGGCCACCCTGCACTAGGGAAAAGCCTCCAGGCATCCGTCTGACACAAAAACATGCCATCAGCCGTCACTTCACTATGACGATCCATTACACTGAACCCTACCTCCAGGGTGGGGAGGTTCTGGGCACACTATTCTCCTTCCCTCCACAGCCCTCACACAACCACTCCGGTGGCTGAGCAAGGGGAATTGGGGTCTTCTAGACAAAAAGAAAAATTTGGGCCTTTGGCTATCCAAGTTTCCATTGTACTTCTCACACAACTTGGAAAGAAGGTCACCCTGTACTCTGCTAGCCACATAGGTGGTTATAAGCCTAGGAGCTAGGTTGATTCAAGCTGGTAACAAACAGCACATAGCCCTACAAATTCCTCTTGCAAATATCACTAAACTTGACTTTCAACTTTGCTTGTGCTTGGGAGAAAAATACTTCAAAACCTGCCCTTCTTCCATTCTCAGCCCCCTTAGAATGCCCAATTCACTAAGAGAGCTGGAGGGTGGGCTTTCACCTGTTCCTGTCAGCCAATCACAAGGCTGCCTGGCAGGCCTCCTGTGTCCCTAGGAAGGTCGGACAATGCCTATCATCTGCACGCATTCATTCCATGTCATCCATGCTTCTTCCTGGCCCTTGTGGAGGAGCATTCATATCTCTTTCCTTACCTACTCAGAAAGAGATGTAGCTCAGTTCCGCTTTGCTAAGCCCTATTTGGCAATATGTCTAAACACATGCAAACTTAATTAGTTCAGGAGGGGAGCCCAAGCACTTGCAATGACAGATAAAAGTAATGGGAAATGAGACAAGTCAGGACTGGCAGGGAGTTCTTACTCAAGCCCCTTCCCCCAGCAGGCTGGTAATCAAAGGTGATATCGTTCTGTGCTGGTACCAACTGGCTCACCTGTGGGCAAGGGGCAAGGCTCTTGTGAGCCTAGCGACACGGTGCGATGCCCCATGTGCTTCCAAACATAAATACAGGATAGAGGTGTCCAAAGTGGGATGTCGGCTGGGGTTTCCTTAAAAGAGACCGGAAGATTCATTCATTTGTAACCCTGCAAAGAGGCTCTCAGGCAGCCCCAAACCATCCCCACCACATCTCCTGGCCAATTGGGCTCCAATATCAAAAGAACATAACAGTCCACACCTCTACCAATACCAAAAAAGGAACCAGTAGCCTAGGGTGTCAGAAAACATCCTGAGGCTCTGCCACTCAGTGCAAACAAAGGAGAGGAGGAGGGGCATTCCCACTGCATCACCAAGCCACAGCCCATGACGGAGGATGGTTAGACAGGACGGTGGCTAAACACATGGTTCTAGAGTCAGAATGCCCAGGTTCAAATCCCTGCCCTGCCACTAACAGTTTATGTGCCCTTGACAAATTATTTACCTCTCTAGGCCCCAGTTTCCTCATTTGTTAAAAAAGGGTTATAAAATGAACTTATTTCACAGAACTGTGGTAAGGACTAAACAATATCATATGTGTCAACAGCACAATGGGGCTCCTGGTATGTAATAAGTGCTCAGTAAACACTGTCTATCTTTATTCTCTGTTGTTTACTTTTCCAGGAGTCCCAACCCTCAGTTCTGGAGGCACAAATCTCTCAGAGAAAGCATTTTGCATTGCTTTTGAGACCAAGCTCCTCCTCCCTGGCCTAGGCCTGTGGGCTATCTCACCCAGTACCCACCATGGAGGGCCCAACACACAGTGGCAGTGGGGAAACCGAGGGCTTCCTGACATTAGCAGCATAGTTCTCTTAACTCTTCACATTCAGGCTGGTGTAGCAAGGCCCAAGAATTCCTCCTCTGGTCCATTTGTCCTGTACACTGGCAACGAATGCTTCCTGAATCTACCTACTAACAGTCCTCTGTCATTCTTCCTGAGCAGGGATTACACAGGACCACTCCATTACTTAGTTGACACTTATTCAACAATTATTTCTTGAACGACTACATGTCAAGTCTTGTCCTTGTCCTAGGGTTACAACAGTGCTCATAATCTAGTGAGAGAGACAGACAAGCAGAGGCAGCCACAGCACCATTTTATGTATTAATACGTACATGTGCTCCAGGAACACAAAGGAAGCACCTAGAGAAAGAAGAGGGATCCCTAGGAACTGGCCAGCTCGTGCATGTGGCTGGTGGGGAGGGGTCCGGGACTTGCACAGAGAGTATTGAGAGGTGAGGCTAAAGATGTAAGCAAGAGCCTTGAAAGTCTCAATAAACAGTGTAGACTTCACCCTTGAGGGCAAGGGCAAACCTTGAAGGGTGTTAAGCAGGGGCATGACATAATCTGCTACAATTAGGAGAATGGAATAGAAGCAGCAAAACTGGAGTCAAAGAGACTAGTTAGAAGGCTTTTGTAGTAATCCAAGAAGAATATAATCATCTTGACTAGGACAGGGCAATAGGGATGGGAAGAAAGGAATACATCTGAGAAACCTCTGGGAGGCAGAATCAACAGGATCTGGCAATTAATTGGTGTGGCTCAAGAAGGGATAATTCTCAGATTTCCAACAGAACAACTCAGTAGATGGTGCCCGTCATTATTTGAGGGAATGCTGGAGGGCAGGGTGTGAGGAAAACGGTAACATCTGAGCTTGAAGGGGCCTGTGGACATCTAGGTGGAGATGTAGAGTAGGTAGCTAGATATGCAGGTGCAGCGTTTAGGTGGCAGATGAAATTGATTTCTTTTCTCTAGTTGGAGAAAAAGATTAGAAGAAATCAGCATACAGAGGATAGCTGAAGCTATGGCAAAAGATGAGATCACTCTGGTAAGTGTGTATGTGTAGAGTAAACAGAAAAAACAACCAGGATAGAGATCAAAGAAACACCACTGTTTAAGAAACACCAACATGAAAAAAAGAAGGAAAGAAGTATTCACATCTCCACAAATGACTGAGGAGTGGCCAGAGAAACAGAAGACATAACAAAAGTAAAGATAAAGATGATTTCAAGAAGGATGAAGTAGTCAACTCTGTTGAGCAATGCCAAGAGCACCCAGCCTGACCCGGAGCCAGCATGTCCCTAGGCCACCCTTCCAGCCATCTTCCACACAACCACAGGACGGTCACTGCCCCTCAGTGCTCGCCCAGGTGTGTAGTTCCATCATGGCACCTTTCACTCCAGACAGCAGTCTCTTCAGTGGTCCTGACTGCTTGACAGCAGCCTCAAGGGAACCTCAGTAGCCCCTGCTGAGTGCATGCTCCCCATCTACAACAGTGATAATGTAATCTGGGCAAGCATCTTTCCAACTCCAGACCTCCTAAAACCTGAAGCGAACTCCAGGCCCACACCTGCAAAGCACGGCCAGAATGCAGTACGAATACCCCAGCAAGAGGTCAGGGGAAAAACAAGGAAGACAAATGCCAGCATTTACGTGCTCAACCTCCCTCCTCCCTCCAAGGGGAGGAAAGCTTCCTGCTCCAAAACTGAGGCTGCTCCTAGATGAGAGTCCTCTCACCAGAGTCTCGGCAGGCCCCCAGCCCCTATTCCACCAGAGAACAGCATCTGATTCTCCTGACCCTCTCTAAGGGGCCTCTTCTCAGACTTCCCGTAAGGGTCAGGGCCTCCCTCAGACCAGTTCTTTCCCTCTTCCCAACCTTCTTTCTTCTCAGACTCACAGCCCACTAGGAAAGCCTCTATTCTAGCTTCTCAGCCAAGCTGTGCTATTTGGCTGGTGAACCTGGATCTTCAAGCTACAGGCTAAAATTGAAGTTCCTCGAGTGGGTTCCTGCACAAGTGTCCCTCCTCGGTCTACACCAGCGATACTCACGCCACCATACCAAAGATGGAGCCCCTTGAAAGAGGCACTCCCTACCTGGGTAAGCAGAGAAACTACACTAAACCCTATGGGGAGCTTTAAGAAACACCAAGCAAGGCGAAAGAAAAAGTAGGGCAGATAGGGAAGGCAAGCTGACCAAGAGCCAGACCCGCAAGTGTTGTTTCTTGAAAAACTTGAGGGAAAATTAAATCCACACTCACTAAATAAAAACTCAGCTTAGCAGGATCTGTGACTATGGCATCAAAACCCACATAAACTTGGAGAATCAACTCATCAGGCTTTGACAAAAGATGGACATAAAATGATTTGTCAGGAAGGGAGCAAATTTCTTTTCTCCAGTGGGATTTCTGCTGCCACTTCAGTTCCCATTTCTCAGTGGCCCACTAATCAGCCCCTTTCCAACAAAAGTGATGTGAAGCTGGCTGGGGGAGAAGGGGAGCAGGAGGTAAGGACAGCAATGAGAAGGAGCCATAGCTTCCAGAAACTAGAGTGTGAAATGAAAATGTTTGCTGAATTCCTTAGACTTAGTTAAATCGGAAAATGGATGTCAAAATAAGAAGTAAGCCACATACTAACAAGTTGTGAGTGTCAATTTAACACCACCCCTGTCAGGCTCATCTGCAGCCTTTACCAGGCGCATAAAAGGTGACGGCTCTGACGAGGGCCATCTGACGAGCCTCTGCCGAGAGGTTCCAGGAACACCGATTAGCTGTGCGCTGTCACGCAGCACTACTTAGGTTTCCTCTCCGGCTGTTTTTATTTTGTTACACATTTAATTAAGAGCCTTCCCAGCAGTTATGCAGAGACCTGCTTATAAGAGGCAGCCACAGAGCTCCCTCCCCCAAGCCCTGCCACCTGCTTCCTTTCTGCACACCCTTTTCTGAAGCTTCACCAGCCTTCCCAGTCCAAACTCAAACCAGCCAACAAAGTCTGCCATACCCATCTCTTTTGGAAACTACGTGGTCTTAGAATTCAATTCTGTCTAGCTACAGGCCTTTAGCTCTCTGAGCCACAGGGGGTTTTGGTTTGTTTCATCTACAAAAGGAAGACAATACCACCACCCACCAGAGATGGTAGTCAAGAGGTGTGGATATGGTAAGGTATGCGCTCATTAAAACTTGGCTTCCGCCTGGCGCGGTGGCTCACACCTGTAATCCCAGCACCTTGGGAGGCCAAGGTGGGCAGATCATGAGGTCAAGAGATCGAGACCATCCTGGCCAACAGGGTGAAACCCCGTCTCTACTTAAAAAAAAAAAAATCAGCTGGGCATGGTGGCAAGCGTGCCTATAGTCCCAGCTACTCGGGAGGCTGAGGCAGGAGCATTGCTTGAACCCGAGAGGTGGAGGTTGCAGTGAGCCGAGCTCACACCACTGCACTCCGGCTTGGTGCCTGGCAACAGAGCGAGACTCTGTCTCAAAAAAAAAAAAAAAAAAAAAAAAAACTTGGCTTCCTTTCATGTACGCTTGAGTTCCACAACCCAGCAGAGCAATCTCCTGAGTCACCAACACCTGTCCAGGGCCCACTGTGCTACAGAACAGGCCAGACCCAAAGAAGACAGCATCCTCTGAAATTCCCTCTCCATTTCATGGCGAGACCAACTCCAAGCTTATATAGTCTCCAATCTTGTGCACAGGAAAGTTTTCATATATATGTATATGTACATATCATGCACAGTTAAAGAAGAAGATTCTGAAATGCATGTGTTTGGAAGGTGAAGATGGCAAAGAGAGAAAAACACTGGACGAACGGGAGTCCTGGTGAGGCTACCTGGAGGAAGCAGACCTCTGGACTGAGTCAAAGTGACTTCCTCCTGGGCCATACGAACCCGAGAATTCTGGGAATCAGCCTGAAACTGGTCCCACCTTGAAGAGCTTCTGGGCTAGAGAGCTCCATATTAAGCCCCTTCCTTACTTTAAGGACTCAAAGCTGCCCAGGACCCCATTAATAAGAACAAGAGCCTTCTTTCCTCCTCTCCTTCTCCATGAACTCCTCCTCTGATTCATATTTCCTTCTAGTTCCAGCCTGTATAATTTCCCTGACACAGAGGTGTCATATGGGAATATGGAGACCCTCTGGAGTAAACCAAGAGGGGTACAGTCAGTGTGTGTACACACGGGTGTGGGAGATGAGGTTTGTGTGTGCTCATGTGATTTGGGACCTTTTCTTCCTCCTGTCTTACCTAGAAAGTTGGAGTCCAATAGCGGGCTTGAGACCCACCAGGGTATATAACATCACCTCAATGCCTGGCATCCAAAAGGCTTACAAAGGGTCTTGGTGAGAAGATGACATCTGATGTGGTAGAAAATGTTACTCCAGAGCTACTATACTATACCCCTCACCAACATCCCACTTTATGCTCAAAAGTTCAAATACACACACACACACACACACACACACACACACACACACACACACAGAGAGAGAGAGAGAGAGAATACTTGCTGCTATCTTCAGTCACAATGAACACAGAAGTAATCAATTCTATGACTCCTCAGCAAACAGCGCCCCCACCACCTCCATCCCACTTTAGTTCCCTGGGGGCCATCTGAAGCCACGTATCCATGAGGGCAAACAAATGCACAAGTGTCAACCCAGCAAAGAAACCAGTTCTGTCTTCCGTAACTGGGACAGGATCAGGAGACAAAGGTAAAAAGTAGTGTGGACAAAGGAGGAAAGAGGAGGCTGGTGACTTGGGCAGCTTCCTGGAAGCAGCCCTCTCTTGCAGGCCAGATAAAGGGGAAGCATAGTATAATAGTTAAAAGCAAGGACCTGAGTTTGAATCCTGGCTCTGTGTGTCCTTCGGTAAATTACTTAACCTTTCTGTGCCTTTATTTCCTCAACTATAAAATAGGAAGAATAATAATGCCTACTTTATAGGGTTGATAAATAAGTTACTATATTTCATTACATAATAAACATTGTATCTGGCTTCACATTTTTCT
>NW_016107444.1:508177-522706 GCF_001604975.1 Cebus imitator
CCGCGTCCTGGGTTCAGGCAATTCTCCTGCCTCAGCCTCCTGAGTAGCTGGGATTACAGGCATGTGCCACCATGCCCAGCTGATTTTTTGTATTTTTAGTAGAGACGGGGTTTCACCATGTGGACCAGGATGGTCTCGATCTCTTGACCTTGTGATCCACCCGCCTTGGCCTCCCAAAGTGCTGGGATTACAGGCGTGAGCCACCGCGCCCGGCCTCACATTTTTATTTTTAAGATGCTCCTTTACCTCCTTCCTTCCAAGGCAATAACATACAACCCCACAATTGGAAGGGCTGTCGTGAGCAGTGAGACCTGGCAAAGGCAGGAAGGCCCCAACCATCCAGGCAGGCCCTTGACTTGCACACACACTGCTCCAGAGAGGCAGAAGGCAGGGCTCCCAACCCTCTTCTATCCCTGGTAGCCTCAAAGACTTGAAGAATCCCTCACCCAGCTGACTTGTAGACATTTAAGCCTCCAGAAGGCAAGACCTGGTCCCACAGATTCCAAGTCCTGACAGCAAAGTAGCCCTTCTCATACTCACATGACTTTTAAGTCCCAGTCTCCACAGGTGACAAAAATTGACTTGACGTTTGGATCTAAGAGGCCTTCCTTCGCCATCCACTCATCGACCCTCTGAAAAGTACACAAGAACAGATGAGATTTTCCTTTTTTTTCCCTAAGCCTGTGAAGAGCCACAACAGTGAAACGCAAATAAGCTGCGTGTAATCAGAGCAGGAAAAAATTGTAATCTTAATCCGCCATGGCCCCACTGTGGGCTCTCAGTCTTGGTCAGAACCACAGAAGCACTTGGAAGAGAACCCCTTCAGGAAGATCCCACAGCCTAAGTGTGTAGCAGGAGGGAGCCCCTACACTTGCCTATTGCCTGGCAGCCTGCCCCAGATCCCAGCAGGTCAGTCCAAATACCTTGCTCTGACCTGGCTATACCTCTTATTGGTCCCCTGGCCTAGTACAGACAGGCTATTGTCCTGGGGCATGAGAACAGGCTAGAAGGAGGCCCCAGGCAGGGGCTCCCACCCACAGCTTCACTCATTCATTTATTCACTTTACCCTTCTACCAAATGTTTATTAACCAAACTTATGAATTTGCTTATTCACCAAAGGAAGGTGATGAACATTTTCACCTTCAGAAGAGGCCCCTTTACTGGGCTGGAGCCCCATCCTGACACCTGGGATAGTGCTGCCTGCTCCAGCTGCTAAAAGTTCAAAAACTGGCCCCCAACTTCATATTTCTCTTCTTCGTGGTTGAGGATTCAAATTTAGCAGGATATTTTAAGGCAGAGCTCAATTCCTACACAGGGAGAAAAACTGCTCCTAAACACTCTAAACTTTCTTTCCCTTCATCCCTTTGATCAGTTTTATTATTTGCGCTCACACTGGAAGTACAAATGCTAAAATCAGTATACAACAAGAGAAATATCATAAACAATTCAAGGCTGGGCGTGGTGGCTCAGGCCTATAATCCTAGGACTTTGGGAGGCCGAGGCAGGCAGATCACTTGAGGCCAGGAGTTTGAAACCAGCCTGGCCAACATGGCAAAACCCCATCTCTACTAAAAATACAAAAATTAGCTGGGTGTGGTGCTGTACACCTATAATCCCAGCTACTTGGGAGGCTGCGGCACAAGAATTGCTTGAGCCCAGGAGGTGGAGGTTGCAGTGAGCTGAGATCACACCATTGCACTCCAGCCTGGGTAACAGGGCGAGACTCTGTAAAAAACAAATAAATAATAAATAAAAAGAATTCATAAAGCATTGCCTATTTTTCAGAAGGTCCCAGGCACAGAAAGGTAGTGCAACAGATCACATCACTGCTTCTACCCATGCAAGAGGATTATTTTTTTAAGGCTATCTCACGTAGTCATTAAAAATGCAGGATTGGAAGCCAGATACATCTGGATTCCAACCCTTGGCTATTCCATATCCTGGCTGTGTCACTGATGGAGAGTTATTTAAAAGTCATGTAACCTCTGTGAACCTCAGTTTCCTTCATCTATAAAACTTTACACAGAGTTGTTCTGAGAATTAAATGTGATAATGTTTAAAGTACCTACCACAAAACAGGCAATAGGCTGAGAAGTGGAGAAAGGCAGATCATCATAATACAAGACGCAGCAATGGACCCATGACCACAGTGCTACAGGACCAAGAAGAGGAAGTGGCTAGCCCTACCTTTTACAGGGAAAGGAGTCAGAAAAGGCTTCACAAAGAAGATAGTTGAACTAGGAACCTGACATGGTGGAACACAGAAAAGGATACTACAGGCAGAGACAAAGGCACATGCACAATAATTTTGTATTTGAAGCAATTATCTGTTTAACATCTGGTTACTTGCGACCATAAGCACCATGAAAACTCTGTCTCACTCACTGCCTTAATCTCTCACCCAGCACAGGATCTACTGAAGAGATATTTGCTGACTGACTGAAAACATGAGTAGGTAAAAGTTTAGGGTGACTAAAGTCCACAGTATATAGAAAGGAAGGACAGAGACTGGAGGACTAGGTTAGCCAGACTGTGAAGGGCCTTGTGTGCTCAGCAGGTGATAGGGAGCCCATGGATATCTTTAAGTATCTTAAGTAAGATTACTTCTAGCAGGTGTAGGCTGGCTCCCTGGATACCTCTGAGATGCTAGAGGCCTGGCCCATGCTAAAGTCACCCCTGACTAAGGCCAAGGATCCTACCTAGTTCCATGGCTACATCAGTCCTACCAACCAGAATGTCAGAGCTGCTCCCTGGCGCCAGACTATGCAGACCATGTAGTCTCTAAACCCTCTTTATGGTCTGTATACCAGAGAATCCTCCTCAGCTAAAGAATCTTCCCAAAAGGTAAATTCTGGATCATCCACTGCTGAATGGTCCATCTCCTCAGTTGCTTTGGCCCAGCTCCTTGCATGTATGTGCACGCATGTGCATGCGTGCGCGCGCACGCACACACACACACACACACACACACACGTGTGCAGGAATCCCTTCCCCAGGGTCACCTAAGAAAAGAGGTAAGGTGACATCAGCATAACGTCTCCCCCAGCTCACTGCTTTATATCCCCAAGTTAAGTGCCCCACATACTAGAGGGGCTCCCCGGTGCCCTAACTCCTGTGAAAGAGAGAGTAAGACACAACAGGACTGTCAGGAGGCCACACTCAGCAAAACTGGGCTCTCATCACGAGAAGCACTCAACACTCACTAGGGTCCCTGGAAGCTTAGGACTTAGCAGCTATTTAGTGAGCATGTTTTACTATGAGCCCATCCAGGGAAGGGATATTACATTTTGAATCAGGCCTGTCCTTTACCTTGCCTTCTCTGCTTGAATGAATAAGGGTTGGAGGAACCACCAACACCTCAATCAGCTGGGCCAGCCATCCCAGTTACTGAAGCTCTAGTGGGGTCCAGGCTGAGCTCTACTTAGAACAAATCAATCAGGTAAACATCTAGCTGGCTGCCTGCTAAGGGCCTTGGTTGGGACAAGAAACAAGCTCTTTAGCTCTAGAACCAACTCAGGACTAATGAGATGAAGCAGAGCCTGGTCTGGTCTCCTAGTCCTTCCAGAAACTCTCTATTCAGACTGATACCCGGAATCTTCCCTCCTTACCAACAAAGTATGTAGAAGTAGCAGAAAGTAGCTTCCTGGGTGAGACTCAGAATTCTGTGAGTGCCCTGCTTCAGGGCTGGCCTAGGGTTAGCAGGGGGTTGCCTCCTGAAGACCTCATCTCCTCCTCAACTGGGGTCATTGAGAAAAAAACCCATAACCTCAATGGTCCTGGTTTGGTGCTGGCCCAGAGCAAGTATCTTCTTCCAGGATCGCAGCTACAGATGTTCCAGGAAAAAGCTGCCTGTCTTCAGGCATCCCTCAGGAGCCAGGCTCTGGCTGGGGATGATGGCTGGGACAGAAAAAAGAACGAGTTCCCTCTGTCTCTTTGAGCCTGGTTTATAGGGGGACAGTCCATGCTAAGGAGCTCCCTTGGTCACAGGAATGAGTCTCTTCAAAAAAAGGAGGTCAGTATGGCTGGAAAGCTTCTCAGAGCCCATATTCTCTTCTCCCAATCTACTACAGGTGACCAAACCTGACCCCCAAAACCAGACTGGTCACAAACCCTGGGTTTCCACACTCCCAGGAATAGGAAATACACTCTACCACTAAGGTGAGTCTAAACTTGCCTCTGTAACCCTGGCTCCTTCCTTGGAGGCCCCACAAAATTCAATCTGCATCTCTCTCCTCCGTGGGACAGGATCTCTTGGCTAAAGTCCCTGCCACTATGCTACTTCCTCTAGGCTGCACACCTCCAGTGCAGATGTGCCCTGCTATTCCTGCAGATACTCTGCTTTCTCCTATGCTTTGATAAGGTTTGAGCTTTGGCTTCATTGGTCTTAAAAATAAATAAAGAACCTAATGAGATCCACAGGCTTTTTCTCTTCTCCTCTCCCTCTATAAAGAAAGAAATGGGAGGGGGACCTTCTCCCCCTGTGAAAACCTCCAGGCCAGAGGAGGGTGGAAGACAAGCTAAGACCAAGCACTGCCCTTCCTTATTCCCTCGGGCCACAGCGCAAGAAATAGCATCTTAACCTTTTCTAGCTCCCCGAGGAGAACATCCTAGAAGTGTGGTCTCTGCCAAGGGTTTTAAAGTCTTTAATTTGATTTCCCTCACATAGGCAATTGTTGTAATTATTCTGATTAGGAATCATTACCCAGTGCAGCCTCTGCACCCGACAGGCACAATGCATCCAGCGGCAAGCTGCAGTGGGGCAGGCAGGCCCAGCCACAGCTCCTGGAGGAGCTCACAGCAAACAAAAGCCATCGATGGGGAGTTCTGGGTGAGTTAATGAAGTGCTTACATGCCACAAGAAGCCAACACTAAAGCTAAACAAAAACACCTCCAGTCCCTGAGGCGAGTCCCACCATGCCACAGCCCAGCTCCCCTACTCCCCAGCCCACCCAGTGCAGGCTACCCTAGAGCCAGCCAGCACAGGGCCATAGGCCAGGAAGGGGTGGGGGCCCCTCTGCCTGACTCCTGGCAGCACTGGGACATCTTGTCAGAAACCCTGACGGGAACAGCTGGAGATGACAGATCAATGGTTCAATACTCTCAACAGCATGTCACTGATGTGACAGCAAATGTTATTCTAATCAAGCCATAATCATAGTCAAATTACACGGCTACATTCTCAGGAGGGGAGGGAGAGAAAGGCAGCAGGAAGGGGTCAGAGGTCAGGAATTAAGGTCACTCAACCTACCTCCAGCACTTGCTGCAGGCTTGGCTGACCATCCACCATGGCTTGAATAATCCCGGTGAGCTGAAAGGAAAGAGAAATAGCCAATGTGTGGAAAACCAGGGTGTAGGGCCTCAAGGCTAAACTGGACCTTTTCCTTTTTGTTCTTCTCCTTCTGCTGTAAAGGGCTCTGATCTGGCACTGCTTTAGGTTCAGTGCCCAACTAGAAGCCTTGGGAATAAAGTCCCAGGACCCAGGACACAATGTGAGCTGCTCCCATGAAATCCTGCCCTGACATAGATGTACACATACATATGCAGACCACAAGGTGTATTCTCACACCTGCTTCAGCTTTCATTTTGCAAACAAATTGATGTTACACATCTTTTGTATTCAACAGGTTCCATAACTTCCTGCAATTACAGTCTCAAATTCAGCTCCTAACTTCACAGAAGTTCTTGTAAAACTTGGGGAGTGCTCACACAGGACAGACACACTTGGCTTCAAGTCTGTCCCCTTCTCTGAGCCTCGATGTCCAGCACTGCCCTCTGCCACACTCTCCCTAACACCTTCCCTAACATCCACGAAGTCCCACAGGCACCTACATTTCACCCCGCACATGTGGGCCCTCAATATGAACCAGCCAAGCAAGAAACGGAGTCACCTTTAACTGACAGGGAAACTAAGACAAAAAGGCCCTATGTTCAGCACATGGCCTAGAGAATTTCTGACTCAGGCCTACACTCCAGTCCTAGGTCAGGACTGGGTTCAAACAAGCTTGTTGTTTTGCTTTTAGTTTAGTTTTAAGTAAAAATATCCCTCAGGTACAGACTAGAGATAGATTGCCTACAAGGATCTGAGGGCATGAGGCTCCCATGTCCTGGACATCAATGAGAAATCACCACCCCCAGCATGTCCCTGGCTACTTCCAGAAAGAGCAGTATCTCAGGCTTGCTTGGAAACTTCTTTTTTTTAAAGTGTGCTGGGTGGGGGGGAGATTAAACTCCAATTAAACTATAATTACACTTAATGAATACCAAATACCCAACACACAGAAATCGCTGGCTCTAAGAGGGAAGGTTATTTTCTCATGGCGACTTACATGGAATGGTAATATACACCTTTTAGGGAAGAAATTTTCATTTTAAAAATGCTGAGCTCCTCTAGGTGGGTTTCTGTAGTTCATCAAATCATTATTAGGTGGTATTTTAAGGAAGTGTAAGGACACAGCCACTCTATTTTATATTCCAGAAACTGTTTTTATATTAATCTGTATTTTAATTGGGTAACAGCTGCTGCCTACAGACTTCCCATGGTCTAAAAGGAAAATAAATTAGAAAGATTAACTACACTGTTGTTTTGCAAAGCTTTAACCCACAGCATGCCCACCCGGCTGGCACCTCCACACCCTTTCCTTGCTTGGAAGACCAAAGAACTGCCCAGTAGAGGGAGGGCCTGAGTCAAAGTGAAGAAAAGATGGTCCGCTAAGGGCTGGGGGGCTGGGAGTGGGGAAGTGCCCTTGGTCAGCAGCTTCAATAATCTTGGAGTACAAAGGACTCCACCTTTTATTTAGTCAACAACTATTCATAGAGAGCCTACTATGGGCTGGGCTGCATTATAGGAACCAGGAATCTGGCAGTGAAGAAAAATGTAAAAACTCTGCCCTCATGAAATGTGTGTTCTCTGCAGCCCCCTCCTAGGCCTAGCCCCAACTAGTAATCAGAGCCTGTACGCCTTCCAGGGCCACAAAGTGAGCAGGCAGTTGCCCTATGTTTTGCCTTGGGCATGAAGGGGCCAAAGAGAGTCAGGAGGAGGCCCCAGATTAGTGACAGACACCCACAGGCACACCACTGCCTGTTCTGGCCCAGCTTCTGTCCTGCTAAGCCTGGGGCTTAGATACATCTTCAAGCTTGGAGATGGGGCTTCGGATCAGGACCATCCTGGAAAAGGGGGACCACAGCTACTCTCACTTCTTAGGAAGCTCTAGGGTTGAAATGTCAGTCTTGTGTCTGGTCTGAGTTTCAGGAGGCAAGATTAGGTCCACTCCTTCCTTTGGCTCCCACCAAGGGTCACTCAGATGAGCTGAATGCCAAGGGCTTCAAGAAAGTCTCACTCACACAGGAAACCAATGTGCCCTTGCCAAGAACTCTCGGTTCCTGGAGGTAAGGCTTAGGTCAGCACCTATATACCCCATAAGCACCTGCCCTGGGCCCCAGTAAAATCACTGATGTGGGGCAAGAAAATCACTACACCAAAATGGAAAACCGGGGTGCTGCTCAGGTGTTCTGCTGCAGGATGTCTCACTGCAGACTAAGCCCATCTCTCCCACCTGGAGCAGGGGGAATGGGGCTCCATCATCCTGGGGCTTTCACAAACTCCACTCCAGTGCTCAGTGATCCTAGAATCATCAGCCTGGGAGGAGCCTAGTGAGGTCAGCTCCTTTTCTCACCATGTTCCCAGACAACAGCCATTTTTATCTGAGGCCCAGCAAGGCAAGGCTCATAGCTGAGTTCCTCAAGAATTTGCATTTAGCCCCCAGAGACACAGGGGACTTGAGCTGTTGGCTCAGCTAGACAAGGCTTCTCAGGGAAGGCCTCAGGCCCCTGTATTAATCCCTCCAACAATGGACCACCCCTTATCAGCTCTGCCAAGGCACTGGACAAAGAAGGGATGAAATTAAAGTTAGTTCTGGGCTGTGTGTGGTGGCTTTGCCTGCAATCCCAGCACTTTGGGAGGCTAAGGCAGGAGGACTGCTTGAGCCCAACAGTTTGAGAACAGCCTGGGCAACATAAAAAAAAAAAAAGTTGGGGTCTCTTTAAGTGAAAATTACCTGATACTAACAACCTAAAAGACACCTGTAAGGCTTATACAAGGTGCCATGAAGGAACTTGACAATTTTATCAAATTAATACTGGGAAGTTCTATCTTAGGCCTAACTTAAATCCTTCATGTTATAGTTTAAGCCATGTCCCACTTGGGTTAACATGTGTTTGTAAAAAGCTTTTACATCCTCACAACGAAAGGTACTAGAGCAAAGCCAAGTATTATTAAGCTGAGAACCAGGGCTCACAGGCTAAACAGAGCTCAGAGACCTTAGCCACTTAAAGCAGGAGAGGTGAGAGGAAGAATTAATGTGTGCTCTGTGGCTCCTTTCACTGAGGGATTACAGATTAACTCCCACTTCTCCAGACTCAGAAACCACAAGGCAAGGGGCTTTTGACCCTGACTGATAACATGGCTGGTTACTGAGATCCCCTACCCTCACAAGGGCTTTGTCCAGGAGTGAGCTGGCTTCATCATAAACACTAGCAACTCCAGGAAGCAGCCCAGGAAACTCAGTGCCAATAGCATGTCAGCATCCAGCGCTTTCTCCTTTCACAGTTTATCTCCAACACAATCGTATTCTGACACCAAGACAGTTTGTTGATTACATAAGCACTTGCCTCTGGTGTGCAATCTGATAATCAGACCCACTCTTTCTCCTCAGACAAAGAGACCAATAAATCTCACCCTTTATAAGTACAGGTGCAAGACAAAGCCCTTTACTGGCATTTAGCAAAATGATATTTCTCTATAGTTTTTTTCATGACAACAACAAAAAGAAGACATGGCTAGGGACTGTGCAGCAGCCCAGCTGCTAGAGACAGAGATTTGATGAGCTGGAGCAGATTCTAGAAGTCACAGGGAAAGGGCTTGGGAAGGAATGAAACATATCCCATCCTATCTCTGTCAGAACCATGTCTCCAGGCTATCAACTAAAACTAAGAAAGGACCTTAAGAAGAGTACTAACACATTCCTAACATGAAGCAGTAAGAGTCTCTCTGTGTATGCTAGGGACTCACTCAAAGTGGAATCCTTCTTCCTACTGTACAGCACTGAGCCTGCTTCTCTCCCCACACAAGCATGTGCCCATGTGTGTGCACGTGTCATAGCATGTGCAGGCAGACACACACACACACACACACACACACACACACACACACACACAGAGAGAGGCTGGGGTTCTTAAGAACTTCTGGTGCACAAGAGAGAAAATCCTGCCAAAACAACTACTTAAGTATAATCTGGATGCTTGGGGTTGTTCCTCACACTTACTAACGAGAGATTTTCTCTAGTTGGAATGACCTCCACCCCTACCCCCAAAAGGCAGCAACTGCCAGGTCGGATGAGGTCTCAGAACGACAGCCCCCATTCTGTGTCTATGCCTGTTGGAGATACAATTCCATCTGGTATGGAGACAGAGCAATATTTACATGATTTGAGGTTTCCAACAAGACTTTACTTACTCAAAATAACAAGTCAGCAGTACAGCGGTTTTGGGGGGAGACAGAAAATAACTCCTTGACAATATTCATTCGTTTGAGGAACACATATCAAGTGTTTACTTGGTAGCAGACCCTAATGATGGGACAAAGATGAATCAGGTCTAGTTTCTGCCCTGAAGGAACTTATAGTCTAGTGAAGAAACAGATAAATAATTATAGCATAAAGTATCTGATCAGTTCTGTGTTGGGGTAAGCACAACTCAATCTGGGGATCAGGGAAAGTGACCCTAAGCAGAATCCTGGAGGTCAGGCAGTAGTTGGCGAGGAGAGTGGGAACCCTGTGCAGGCAAGGACCATCAAGTGAAAAGACAGACTGTAAGAGGGCAACCTCTGGGTGAGGGGAGCTAGGTGGGAGATGAAGCAGGGAGATATAAGGCTGGCCAAAAAAGAAGGGACAAGATCATGGAGAGTTTTAAGCTGCAGAAACCTGAGACAAAATGGCAGACCCAGTGCCTACAGAACAACCACATTTTCACTTTTAGAACAGGCTTCATAATAAGGATCCCAATCACCACTCCTACTCCCCTCCAAATTATGTACGTGCATCCTTTGGTGAAGCTTTCCAGAGTGAAGAACCTGTTCATCATAGCCTCACAATCCCTCCTCCCATCCCCAGAAAAAAGTAGCAGCAGTAGCCTTACTCTAGAAGAAGTCCCTCTTCTGACACTCTCAAAGCATCCCCTCCTGCCCAGGGTCCAGTTCCAGCAGAATTCTGTACTATTCCTAAATGTTACCTATTCCTAAATTCTGTTACCTATTGCTAAATGTTACCTATTTAGGAATAGGTAACAAACTTTTCACAATTTGGGCCTGCCTGTCTATGCAAGGACAAGAGGACATTAGCCTTTCAGGCCAGTGGAGGGCTCAGGAAAATGGCTGGCTAAAGGAAGTCATTCCTTCCCTTCCCATAAGAAAGGGAATTTCATCAACATTAAAATGATGATTTTTCAAAAGGGGCAGAAAAGTCAGATTAGCGCCCCCTGGTGGTATAGGTAAATCCCAGGGAAAAGGGGAAAACACAGTAGAGAAAAAGAGAACCAGAACCCAACATCATTAGTTGGAATAACAAAAGGCTTAAGAAGCTAGGCACCTTACCAGATGGATGCCTGCAACAAAAGGCCTACCTGGGTCAGCTGACAAACACTGGTGTCGAATTCAGGAGCAACCCTCGAGACCTCATATCTGAGCTAAGTCAGTCTCAGGGCCCATGGAGCCCTCCCACCAGGGTCAGGCAACCTTGTCCCCAGCCTCCTCACCAAGGGGATTATTTGGGAGATTACAATTTGAGAACCCCTTTCCACCAATTTCATTCACATGTAGAAGATGGATCTCTAAATGAAGGCACAAAGTCTCTAACATACCTCAACCCCAGACTCTTAAAAGATTCTCATCACCCCTGCTACTACACATTCTTAACCCCTGATTGCACCACAACCTGTGGGCCACCACTGAGTGCATTACATGCCATGTCACAGGGAAACAGCCACAGAAGGCTTTACACAGTCCTGGGAGTCAGAACTTGCAGGGGCTCCTCCCCGCTGCCAATAGCTCTTTTGAGCCTCCAGCAAGCATCAAAATCTCAGGCCTAGTTTCACAATCTGTAAAATGGGATCAATACTAACCTGCTGACAAGGAGGCCGAGTATAGCACCCACTTAGGAAAAGGACATTTCAGCCGTGGCCAGCCAGGCCCTCATGCTTTGCTCAGACCGCTCTTCTCTTCCCTTGGTGACGGATGTACCTCCAACAAACTGAGCCTATGCTTCACACAGGGCCACTTTACGGGAGGACAGAGTAACAATGCCAGAAAGCTAAGACAGCCTGAACATAACCTTGCCTTCCAAGTGGCTAAAATCTTTACCTCTTGCCAAGGGGCCCTAAGGGAAATGGAACTTGAAAGAACCTGAACCCTGGAGTACCATTCTGTTCCTGGTCTCCAAGTGCCAGTCTCCAGGAAGGGATGCTGGGGAAGCAGAGGTAGACTGAGCCACTGCTCTCCCTGGGTCCCCAGTCACAACAGTGGCCTGAGTGAGTGGCAGACTTTACCAAACCTAACTGCTAGGTCCAGTGTGTACTTGCCTTAGGCACTGTTAAGCCCCATGCTCACCCTAAGTGGCCTATATAGAGCACGAAGGATTCCAAAATTCCCCTCCCAGCAGCCCTTGCTGCCCACTTCCAGGGCCCTTACCTCTGTACAGAAGGGGGTGAGCTGTGGGTGGACTACAGGCTGGACATACATGTGAAAGGTAGACTCAATCTCCATGGTCCGGCCATTTAGCTTCAGGATGGGGAACTCAATGATTTCCTAGAGTGCCAAAGATAGAGAAAAGGAAAAATAAGTTACTGTAATCGACCATTTCCAACAATACCTGCAAGTCAAGAAAGAATGAGTGTTTTGGGTTCATTAGCTCCTACCAGGCCAAACCCAAGGCTGAGTGAGACAGTGCCAGCACAGTTACAATCCTAACCCTCCCACTGCTAATATCCTCATAGGTTCCAGGGACTGGACACAGCTCTCATCCCCATTGTTTCTGGAAACGAGAAGGAAGACAGGGGTGTCATCTTCCCCAGGTTCTCCAACTGGTTCTCTAGCAGAGGCTTGCTCACTTGAGCCCCTACGAATAGGCCCTTCTTTCTCTTGCCCAGGCCCCTGTCCAGAAATGGGTCTGATCTCCTGCCATATAGACAACCAGCTATCAGACCAGTGCATAGAGTACCTAGTATGAAGTTTGAACCCAGCTGGTATGTTTCTTCACTAGTTCTTATGTAAAAAAAAAAAAAAAAAAAAAAAAAAAAAAAAAAAAAAAAAAAAAAAAAAAAGGTAAAAAATAAAGCCAAAGGGGGTCCCAAAGAGAAGGAGAAAAGTGAGTAAGAGTAATAGAAGCTAGCACCTCCCACCTTTCTTTCAGGCAGTACACACTCCCCCTGCACCACCAGCCCAATCGCTTAGCCAGCCCTTCCCAGTCCACTGAAACATAATGGAAGAGAAGGAGGAGGAGTGACAATTTGTTTGGTGTCTCTAAGATTAATTTGTCTCCGCTATTTAATAGAGATGCACAGCACCAAGGTCCTGGTGTGCAAACAGGCTTGCAGAACGCTGGCTGTGCAGCACGCCACATATATCGCTCCTGGGAAGGGAGGAATATACCAGAGTGGGGAGAGGCCAGGAGAGAGCACATGCATACCAGGGAGAAGAGGGAAAGCAAGGAGAGAGAATAAAAAAAATTATTGCTTTTTAATATTCAAAAACAGTTTGCAAAATTTAATCAAAGCAGAGGAAAAGCTAACATTTTTACCACTTTGACATTTTTATTAGCACTTTCATAAATTTTTAAAACATGAATGGAATTAGTTTACAACACAAAAAAAAACTGCCCTGAAAACATCTGGAGGAGACAAATAGGAAATATAAAAAATAAATAAATAAAAGCAAATTTCTCTGCGTAAAATTAGCATGTGGAAAGGGCCTCCACTGCAGAAAAAGGGGGCTCTGCCCATTCAGTGGCCCCAATAGTCAGCTCCAGCAGCACTCCTTCCCCAGGTCCTTCATTCTCGAGAAGACCTTTCCAGTATCATTAAAATCACAGTAAACTGGTTCTCTCCAGAGACAGCCTGGAGAAGCAACACGAAACTGATAACACCTGACTGCATTTAGGAAATGAATGGGTAGGAAAATGGGAAAAATGATCAACCTCCTTGATGTCCCAGGAAAGCCAGGTATCCTCCCCGCAAAACATACCCACTAATATTGGGCTTGTTTTTAAAGCATCTACTTCAATCCAACACAAAACAGCAGGACTGAAAAACAAATCAAGTCAGTCAGATTTCATGCCAGAGAGATTCAAAGATTCTGGTTGCCTTGTTTCTGTGGGCTGATCTCCAAAGATGAGGAAGCTGACAGGAGCTTATTCCCAGAGGTAGAAATGGCAAAATGGTTGCAAGGCTGAGGCAGAGGGGAGAGAGGGGAAGCCCAGGCTGCTGCTTAGACCAGGGTGATACCTCTCCTCCCAATATGAAGAGAGGAGAACACTCATTCCCAATTCCATGGACCTTCTGTTCCCCATGAACCATTACATACAGAGTAAATGGGGCTTTTGGTACTGAACAACAAAATTGAACACACACCAAAAAAATTACACATTGGTCCCCCTGCAAAATCAGGTATCCACGATTTCCAAGAGCCAACTCTGAGGTGTGGCCCGTGTGTCAGGCCCATCTGACTCCTGATTTTCTGATGTGTCCTTCCTCTCCCCCTAAGTAGAAGAAACACTTCCCCAACAGAAAGAGCTCTATAGCCTGGTGAGTTTGGCTGCCCTGGTGTCTAAGGAAACAAATATAGCCAGCTCCTCACTAACAATGTTAGCTGGGCCCACAATGAAATTTAACCTGTGACACAACTGTACTTTTCATTTAAACTTTCATTTGGAGAGCAGCAGTGTTTGGAGACCTACAGTTTGTCCTGCTAATCAAGACAAGTGTTGGGACCTTTAAGGATGCCATTCATCTTTGGCTTTTTATTAAATTCAATTTTCTTAAGCCCATGATACATTATGAAATTAGGAGTTGACATTCCTCTGGAAATAAAAATATCTATCAAACATAAATAGAAAAAACCCTCTATTACCAAGAATTTATGGCTTAAAGTTGATCTCTTTCCACTTTTTAACAAGCACATGGTTTGTTTTAGATATCTGAAATGCTATTATAGATCTAGGATTTCATTAGTATTTATTATAAAATAGTATGTGCTTCAGCTTCCACGCTGACCAGCACCAAGTCAGCATCCCCAGCAGACTCTCTGGAAATTTGGCCTTTGAGTTTCCCCGCTGCAGCAAATAACAGCAAATACTGCAGCTCAGTATTCAAACTTTCCTGATGCTAGCTTCCTCACCCATAGGGAAATGGGGCCAACTAAGTGCTGAAACTCAGTGCCATGCTCCCAGAGAGGAAGAACAAGCCAGACTCGGATCTACGCAAAA
>NW_016107444.1:522721-544380 GCF_001604975.1 Cebus imitator
AAAAAAAAAAAAAAAGGAGGAGGGGTGTAGGCCCCTGAAATTCCTAGAGGGCCCAGACCCAAGGCCCAGGACATATCAGATTGGGCCTATTATAAACATATCTCTGATAATGCTAGCTCATCAGCCAAGCCTTCTCCCCAAGATCAAGAAGAGGTGCTTTCAAGGGTCAGTCTCAAAACATGACTTGGCAGGGGCTGTTCCTCCGCAACATGAGGAGCTGTTTTAACAACGAGCCTGCACATCGGCACATTCACTTGAGCCACTAAGGATGTAAAAGAGAAGCTTCTGGGAAAAGACTCTCTGAGAAGTCAGAGCAGCAAGGACCTCACTTAGGTACTTCTTACCTTACCATATTGCCCAGCAATCCCAGAACCTCAAAATACTGACCCAAACAACCCAGTAACGGGAGAAGTGCCCCAATCTGCACCAAGTTGGCACAGCTCTATAGCCAGGGCACCTGGAGCATGACAAACACTTAGATGATTTTTAGCTGATAATGATTAGAAATGGAGCTCCAACACTACAGTCTGGTGGCATTAATTCCAACACAAAGGTTTGTGACCATGTGCCCAAGTGCCAGCCTCTGTGTCCAGTTGCTCAGATAATGAAACTGTTATTCCTGACCCTCACCTTTTCTCTCATCCAATTTCATCATTCCCCTAAGAAAAGGTTTATTTTAGAAACAGTTTAGTGTAAAAGTAGCACCAGGAAGGAAGGAAGGGCCAGTTTGTATTTACCAGCCCTCTTTCCCTACCCTAATAATAGCTTTATAATTTTTTGCCTTTGTATGCCCGATATTGTGTAGGATATCAGACAGGGGCTCGAGAAGGACTAGAGATAAGATGTAGTCTCCACTTTGGAGAAGTGCATGGACCATGAATGAAAAAGATAGGCAAACAAATAAAGAACAGTACACTGTGATAAATATCTTAGTGGAGGGACATACACAGTGTTATGTTTTTCCATTTACAAAAGTGTGGTTTCACATATTCTTTTTTTTTTTTTGAGATGGAGTTTTGCTCTTGTTCTCCAGGCTGAAGTGTGGCGTGATCTCAGTTCACTGCAACCTCCGCCTCCCAGGTTCAAGCGATTCTCCTGCCTTGGCCTGCTGAGTAGCTGGGATTACAGGCGTGCACCACCATGCCCGGCTAACTTTGTATTTTTAGTAGAGATGGGGTTTCTCTATGTTGGTCAGGCTGGTCTCAAACTCCCGACCTCAGGTGATCTACCTGCCTTGGCCTCCCAAAGTGCTGGGATTACGATTGTGAGCCACTGCACCCAGCCTCACAGACATTTTCTTACTTTACCCCCCTTAATCCTGGAAGATAGGTCGCATCATCATTACCATCACCATCACCATCACCATCATCAGGTCATAAATCAATACTATTAAGCATCTACTATTCACCAAGCAGGGACTGGCTGTAGACACAGAGATGAATACAATGAAAGGTGGCTCCTCTCTGTGAGATGCTCAAGTCTGGGCAAAGAGTGGAGAGGAGCTGGCCTCCAATGTTCTCCAAGACACATGGAAAATGCAATCATTTTATTCCTTCCATTTATCATTGTTTACTATGTGGCAGATACTGTGCTAATAGGAATGATTTCATTTAATCCTCCTAACTCACGAGGTGGGAATCATTGTCATCCCTTTTTCACAAACTAAGGCCCAAAGATGTTAAGTTACTTGCTCACAGTTATACAGCTTGTGAGGTACAGAGCTGGGGCTCCAAAAGGGAAAAATAAGACTGAGACCTAAAAAGAGTAGGACTAGCAGCTTTCAAAACCTGAAAGGTCAAGAAAAACCTGGTTCTCTTAGATTAAAAGGCTATCCTGTAGGGAACTCAAGTCTACTATCTCCTAGAAAGAGAGGCTGCTCTCAAATTTTAAGAGCAATGAATGTGGACTATCCAGGCAGAAAAGTTTTAGAGGTTTGCTACTGGAAAGCCTCCACCATGGCTGCAGTAACACAGATAGCACAGATGGCATCAGGGAAGGCAGGAACCATGCGTCTTCAGTGTGATCTCCAGTACCTAATTCCTATGCTGGCACACAAGCTTCACTCTCTCAACTTCTGTAGGGTAAACATACGAAAGGGCTGCTAAGTGGAGGAGACAAGCCAAGGGCCTGGCTGTACCGGAAGACACAGGATTCTCCACAGAATCAGAGAGGAGAATTGATCTGTCTAAGATGTCAAAGAAGGTTAGTGGTACAGCCAGGATTCAAACCAAGACATTTAACAGTTCGAAGCACTTTCTACTAGATCTACTCTCATCTCTAAGTGGTTTTCTCCCTCAACTACTACAAACCACCAAATCCCAGTCCTACCTAGGGTAATCAACTGTCTTGTTGACCAGGACCAAGGATTTCCTGAAACATGGGACTTTCAATACTAACACTGAAACATTACATTCAAAAAACTACCTACAGCACTGGGCTATCTGCCAATGGTGGATGAAAACTGGCCATAACTTAATAACTAAGAACAAAAGCCTTAGAATTTGGATTTTTCAAATATCCAAGGTTCCAATGTACCTACCGTCTCCCTCACTCAGTATTGTCCCTGCAAATCTTTTGTTTTTGAGGGGAGAGAAGACAGAAATAAAAAAGAAGCACCAAACAAATATTCATCTACCTTTTAAAGTGGGCTAGAGCAGAGATTTTAAACCTAGCTGCTTTCTAACTGCTCAGCTAGGAACCCCCAGTGATTTCCTTCATAAACTGAGGACAAAACTTCAACAGCATAGCATTTCAAACGAAATTTCACATCACCATCAGTAGATTGCAAGAAATAAATGTGTAAGTTGCTTTTGGGATATTCAAACTCCCTTCAACTAAAGTGTCTGCAGCAACAAAAATATATTTGAAGACAGAACAACAATAACAAGAGGATTCAAGCAGAAGGGACTTAGGTTAGACTGTTGGAATTCAGCAATATGGGACAGAGGGTTTACAAATTCTTTTTATTGTTTTTTGAGATAGGGTCTCCCTCTATCGCCCAGGCTGGAGTATGGTGGCACAACCTCGGCTCACTGCAGCCTCCACCTCCCAGGTTCAAGAGATTCTCAAGCCTCGGCCTCCCAAGTAGCTGGGATTACCACATCCAGCTAATTTTTGTGTTTTTACTAAAGACAGGGTTTTGCCATGTTGGCCAGGCTGGTCTCAAACTCCTGGCCTCAAGAGATCCATCTGCCTTGGCCTCCCAAAGTGCTGGAATTACAGGCCAGAGCCACTGCGCCTGGCCCACAGGGTTTAATAGTGCAGCTTTCTAACCCCTTTTTCATAAGCATAGATTCTCCTTTGCCTGAGCTGATATTTCTACGTCCTATCTGAAATAAAGGAATGAGCAGATCGTTTTTCATGGCTTTCCTCTCTCAATCTAGGAAGAACTGGCTTTCCTTCATAACATCTAATCTATTCCTTCAACCCTCTGAAGAAAAATCCAAAAAGTGTGTCCCCCCGCACTAAAAGATTTGATAAAGTCTAAAAGCAACACATACCCCAAGGTAGAAAATGCAGTCCCTGGCAACATGTGGGTTTTACCCAAATATTTAGTTTTGGATAAAAGTCTCATGCAAAGATGGGCCCTTTCTCCAAGGATCAAGAAGCGTCCTGGCCAGAGGGAAGAGGGGAAGTTGGATGGGAGAAGTGAGGGCTACACTGGGCAATGGGGTATGGTTTGCTTAACAGTTTCTCCCTTGGGGGAAGAAAAAAAGACATTTTATGCACAAGGAGCTTATTTCTTAAACAAACACTCGTGGTTTTGATTTACACCACGGTCTGCTCCTAAATAATTTATGGCGGGTTAAATTTATTGCCAAGCCCTGGCTGGCTGCAAATTCAAATTGCCAAATAATTAGATTTTAGGGCAAAGCTTATAAATTACCCGTCGATTTGTCCGGACTTGTTTGTCAGTTGCTTTGTGCTTCAGGTCATCTTTGGCATTTGGCTGTTTGGGTTTTAATTGCTGATTTACACTTTGACAGATGAGAGCTGATGCTCGAAGTTTCAGGACAAGGAAGGGTAAAAAATTGGAGCTTTAAAAGGCTGATTTTTCACCTACATGTCCCCCTCTACCCATCTCCATAGACCCCAAAGCAATTAAAATGTAGAAAACAGGCTGAAAATAGACACCGCTATTCTTTATTCAAAGGGGGTATAGGCTTAGAGTGAATTATAATTTACTTTTATTGAAATCTGAATTTTTTCAAAAAAACATAATACCAATAAATGAAGGAGACCAAGTCTTAGAAGCCACATCCTCACCCGAGGTATGTACACTTGTGTCTACCTCTATATGCACATGACTCAGAAACAGTCACAGTTCAAACATTTTTACGTACTCAATTGTAAATAACTTCAGATATTAGTGGCCTCTGTGAAGATGATCCTTCAGGGCACCAAACAACCAAATGATTTCTTTGTAGCTACCTGTATACATACATTTGTCATGAAATTAATTTAAACAAATCTCAGGTTATGTGCTAGAGATGTCCCCTGAAGGCATCACTAAGGAAGGGCCTGGAAGTGGAAGGGTGCCAAGCCCAAAAAAATCTCTCTGGATAGTACCCTGGCTCTATCAATATGTTGATAAGAAGGCCTGAAGGTTCTCTCTGTGCTTCCAGAGAAGAAGGGCCTGCCTCCCAGTCACCTGCTGTTCTCCAACAGCTTACGATGAGGTTGTGGATCAGAATAATACTAGCACTAATTCTACTAATAAGCACTAACACCTATAGCCATCACATATGAAGCACTGTTTTGATCACTTAATATGTTAATTCAGTTTATCCTTCCATCAGTCCTTTAAGACTGGTACTATTATTAACCCCAGGTTGCCAATAAGGCAACTGAGACAAAAAGAGTGCATGTAACTTGACCAAGGTCATACTACCAGTAGGTAGTCAAGATTCAAATCGAGACACTCCAATTTTAGAGTCTATGCTTTTTACCACTCTGCTCTACTGATTCTCATCAGAACAGCCTCTACCTCAGCTCCCCTCACACTGGAGGTCCAGAGTCCACATTCTGGGACTTGAGCACATGCAGCCAAGGCCTATTCCATCAGTCACCCAATAAAGTGGAGGAAAAGCAAGTGTCTTGCTCAGGATCACAAGACGAATCAGAGGCTTGGTCAGACAAAGACCAGTTTTCAAACCAATCTGAATATTGCCCTAAAGATACACTAGCTGGGGGTGAAGAAATGGTGGTAACAGGTGATCAAGACAAGACCAGGCCCACTCAAGCAGACTGAGAATTCTGGTCAGACAACTTGGCCTGGAGCCCAGGGAAGCTGGCTGGGCTACAGGAGGGCTTGCTCAGTAATCCCCATCCACAGCCCCAGGGACTGCTGCTCTCTTCACAGAACACTGCATGCCCATGGGGTGGTTCATAGATTCCCTGTTCTCTGCCCACAAGTGATGGCCAGCAGCCAGGAAGGTAAACAATTGTGCTGGCACGACAATAGATTTTTAAAAATTCACTGACTAGTAAGCAAGCAATACACAGACTGATATACCCCCACAATGCAGTGAACACATTTCTCACACACTGTCCCATATGATCACACATCTCTGTAAACAGGCAGGAATTACTCCCCCGTTTTACAGATGAGAAAGCTAAGAGGGTCAGCTGCTGTCAAACCACAGTCCCTCACAGGCAGCATCCCATCACTTGGGAATTTGTTAGAAATGCACATTTCTGGCCTCCACCCTAGCCTTTCGGAATCAGAAGCTCTAGGAGTGGGGCCAGCAACCTTGGTTTTAACAGCCCTCCTCCAGGTGACTCTGCTGCTCACTGAAGTATGAAGTTTAAGAACCACTGGTCCAGACTACAGCAATGTTTCTCAGACTTCCAATGACCTGAGGAATGTGTCGGATTACAGATTCTATTTCGGCTCTGGAGTAGGCGTGCCTGATATTCTGCATTTCTAACAAGCTCCCAGGTGATGAGGATGCTGCTGGTTCTCAGATCACAATTTAAATAGTAAAGGTGTAGTCTTGAACATCTATGTGACTAACTCCTTACTGCTGAGGTACTGACCAAGTGAGAATCAGAGCCCAAGGCACTCAACTCCCCTCTCAGAGCAAACCCTTACTCGGCTCACTTTTAAGCACCCGAGTCAAGCCCTCTAAGTCTGCTAACCATCCCTGGCTCTTGCTGCCAGATATTTCATCCACCTTGCTGCCAAGAGCTGGGGCAGCAAAACAGGCCTGTCACATCCCAGAACTTCATAGAGTAGACGGGCACATCTCTGTCAGGGAGCTAGCAAAAAGTCTTCTTGTCATGGCAGTGCCTGCTTCCTTTAGGAATACTGTCAAGACCAGGGCATCAGCTACCCCCAGACTGCTCAGCACACTGTTATCTCAGCACTCTAGAAAAACACCTTCCTCTGACCAGGTGAGAAGACTGCTCGTTACAGACACAAGCCAGAAGCTTATCTGGTCTATCTAACTGACTCTGGTCCCGAGAAAGGCCTCTCTAACTCTGGCTTCAAATTTGGAGCAGGATCACAAAATTCCTCCATATCCTAAGGCACCAACTTGGGGACTCCTTGCCAACGTCACCAGCCACCACATTCAACACCATCAACCATGGACTTCCTTTCAGATCTGCCCCTGACATTGTTTCTCTGGTCATATTACCTTTCCAGGGAAAGTACACCTGATCAAAATGTCATGTTTCAACCCATTCATCAGCCCTACCTCCCCATCTGTAACTATCTATCCCTTTCAGTTGATCAGTTGGCCTTTTAAATGCTGCTAGTGGTGTGAACAATGCAGACATAGTCCCTGGACTCCATTTCCAGACAATGCAATCTCAAATCATGGCTCTCAGTTTTATCACACTTTTAGAGGCCAAGGTTCCAAGCTTTCTAGCCAGTTATCATCCTATCTACCTAACCATCACTACCTACCACCCCTAGGCCAATAGCCAAACAATGCATCAAATAGATCCTAGAGGAGTAACTACCCACATTACCACTAAAGAACTCAACAATAACAGCTCTGCCTATGTTCTCCCTGATAATGGATCTTCCACTCAGAGTACCCCATTTACAACAACTACAGATTCCATGTGCCACTCCTTAACAAACCTCTTAATACCACTGACTCCTCAGTAGCCCACTAGTACCCAAAAGAGTTATGAGCTACAAAAGAACATGGTCCTCAAGCTTGTTTCTTTCCCAGCACACCTAAGGGTTACAACATATAACTTCTCTCCGTTTTCACCATCACCAACCAACATCCTAGTCCAACCCACTAGCATCTCTCTCAAGTACTGCATCCGTACCAGTCTCCCAACACACATTTTTAACCTTTTGGAACAACTTCCTTTCCATTCCCATGAACTCTGGCTTACAACATCTATTTCTGTTTCTTCTTTTCCACTCAGTAGCACATTCAAATTTCCTTTTCTGGCTCCCCAGGTGTACCCCCATCGTAGAGTATGAACACTCCTTACTTTCAGCAACATGGGCATCTCCAAGTAAGTGCCTCTGCCAGCACCTAACCCTCAGATCAGCCCTTGGCTGGAATGGCCTTCCAGGACTAGAAACTGATCACAGCACTTCAACAGAAGCAGAGCCACCTGTGTATCAGATCTGTTTTGCTGTTCAGACCTTCCAGATCTCCTTACTAGCCAACTACATAGAGGAACAGGGTCAAAACAGCAGCCTATCCCAATGCACCCCTACATCCAAATAAAATCTGCCCTGATATCTGTCTCTCCCTCCAGATTTCTCCTTTCTGATTTACCTCCTTTCTGACTCTCCCAACACCTAACAGAGTTTTGTCCATGGTAACATCAATACATATAAACACCCTTCTGCATGAGCCAGCCTGTTCACCCTTCTGCTGCAGACCTGCCAGCCTTGGGGGGGCTGGTGTTAACGTGGGTACACTCTTATTTCAGGCTTTTAGGCTATAGCTCAATTTTTACAGCCAGAGCTCAAAACTCATCACATAAATGTAAGGCTGTGGGTTTTTTTTAAGTAGTGTGAACACCCAGGGTAAGAGGATAAAAAATAATCATCCCAATGGCATCTTAATCAAAATGATGCAAGATCCTTTTCTCCCAATAAGACACAGAGATGGAGAAAAGGTCTCCTGATATCCATTTCCTCATGACAAACAATGGAAATCAGTCTACAAAAGAAATGTAACCAAGAGGGGAGAGGAAAAGCAAGGCAGGATAGAGGAGGGAGAAGTGAAGCCTATGGACTTAACCTAAACACTCCTTTGGATTTCACTTTCCCCACTGCCCCTGCTTTCCAACCTGCTGGCTTGCTTTCTGTGGCTGTACCTGTTGCTGATGCCCAGAGGAAGCTCAGTCACCACCCTTATGCCCTCCAGTCCCTTCTGCTCCCACCAATCTCCACATTACCCAGACCCTTCTGCCTCTTCATCAGTCATTCCTTCCACACTAATCTCAATAATAGCCACATGTTTATCTCTTTGAAGGGTCTAAACCTCTCTGGTTTGAAGGTGGGTCCTAGCAGATCCAGATCCAAATTCCCAGTATTTTTTTTAAGCAGGAAGTAGGTGAAGGGGAGTCGTCATGTCATTCTCCAGCCTTTGACTCTCCTTAGGGTCCCAGCAGCCCAACCAAATGCTATGCTGAGGTATCAGATTAGCCTCTCAGGCAATGCCTCAAAGCCTTAGCTCACACCATTTCCACTTTTGCCCTTACCCTTTGACCACACTTTGTTGGGTAAAATGCTCTTAAGTCTCTTCTAGCCTTTGTACTTCCACTTACAGCATTCCAATAAGATCTTCTAGCTCGAATGTGAGAAATGGGTAAAACTGATATAGATAATCCAACTAACTGAACAGTGAAATAGTTGCCAGGTTCAAAGTCTTTATTCTCCTTCTATCTCATTTTCAACATTTCCACAAACAACCCTGCAATCAAGGTCAGTTTTTTCAGATGTAGGCCATTTCATTCTGGCTTACTCTGTGAACCCCTTCTCTTCCTGCTGTAATACTTCTGAATGGCCTCAGGCCCACTTGGCTCTCTCTGGTCTCCTGAATTTCTTATAACATGAAAATATGCAGCCCTCCCCCACACTGTGAGCAGGGTTGATCATTCCCATCCTTTGTGCCCCCCCCCACCCCGTTAACAAGTACTTACCCGTGTCATGGTGGTTATCACATGGCCAAATGGTTGTTACACAAACGTATGCCCTCCTTGACTATGAGCTCCCTGAGGGTAGGGACCATTCCTTACTTCTCTTCATATCCCCAACATCTAACACAGAGCTTTAAGTTACAATCCAAAGAGTAAAAAGAAACCTTTTCATTGCCTCTAAGGTGGTTATAATGAGGTCTTCCCCATTTCTTTGCCGACTTAGTTGTTTTGTCACGTCCAACAAAAACTTTAAAAGGCAGCTCAGTGTCACTGTTATTTTACAGTCCCTGATTTCACTCCCCATTTATCAATGGCCCTATTCTTTAGAGCTCTTCCCCACCACCAACCTTAGCCCAGTGCCTAAAAAATCTGCATTCCAACAGCTGTCTCAGCCCCGGGGAGGCCACCAGGATAATAAGAGGCTAGGGGCTAAAGGGGATGTTTTCTGATTATGTGGTGATTTTGTTACCAGTGACCAGTGTTCCCCAAGGAAAGTTCCTGACCCCACCCCCAGGCAACTCCACAGCCTATTACACACCATGGCAGCTTAAAGATATAAGCCCTGGGGAAGGTGGAGAAGCAGTCTGAATAGAGCAAATAAACCCCTTCGATCCTGCCTCTGCTATGCCAAACACACAAGGCAGCCTCACCATGCATCAGTGCTCCATTCTCCGAGATGTATATTTTACTTCTACATTGCTATGTCTGCTCCAAATAAAGACAGGCCCTTCGGCTTTCATGTGAAGTTGCAATACAGCCAAGACTAGGACACAGCAAACGCTTGTTCCCATTCTGAGAATACTAGTGGGAAGCCATAGTGGGAGCCAAGGGGAGACCTATACTTAGGAGGGACCACCAAGAAACAGCAGCCTGTGGAGGAAGATGGCTTTGGGAGGAGGAGGGGCAAGTATCACATTTATGGAGGCAGTGACAAAAAAGACAAAGGGGACTAGTGGGCCGCCCCATTCCTACAACCATCACTGGCCATCAATAGAAGAATACATTTATAGTGACCCTGAAAGAAGAGATGTGTTAAAGTAGAGATATAACTAAAAAGAAAGGCAATAATTGCTCTGATGGGCAGGGGAAAAATTATTCCAGGAGTTGGGAGCCTGTGCAAGAATACTACGGCTCACACAGTCAACATAACTCAGCCCCCTCAAGCATTTTGTGCTCTGCTTATGGTGTTAACTTTAATGTCTTAACATATAACACCATCCACACTAACACAAAATACTACACACGCCAGATGAGGCTGAGTTATAGTTGCTGTGGGAAGCATAACTTTGAATTTCCTGATTTTGGTGCATTTAATCTCAACCATAATGTAACATTAAAGTCGGTTTTGCATTTCATTTACCAGTTTAGAAGAACAGCGTCAGCGCCTTCGCCTGTCTGTACAGAAAAAAGTGCATGCTGACTGGGGCCACAGGCAGAGGGACCACAATCTAAGGATTAGGCTCTCCAGGGAAAAGGCCTGGGCCTCATCTCTCCCCCTTGGAGGAGCTGCAACCAGGACAAGCGAATGGGAAGAGAAGGGTGGGTTCCTCCTCCAGGGAATTGCTTTTCTGTTCACTTAGTCACGGCAGAAACCAAGAACAGAGAGAAGGAAAGAAGCTAAACGTGGTGCAAAGAACAATGTGTGGGGCAGAGCAGGAAGGCTGCACTGAGGTTAAGAGGATTCCTGCCTTTCAGCCTTGAAGAAGGAAAAAGGAATCAATATAGTTTGCTTTATACGGATCTTAACCAATTTCCTTTAAAGTTTTCCAAAATGTCTCTTTCACAAAACAACAGTAACAATGTGGCAGCTCTAGGTCACACTAAAACCCTCCAAATGCCTTTCTTCTGTATCAGCCCTTCTCTGTCACCATTAACCCTCCCCACCTACCCTTCAAAAATAACCCAGCATCTGGACAATCCTCTAGAAACAAGAAACTCCTTTACTTATAGTTCTAACTCAAAATGCAGATCGACTCTGTTCAAGGTTTCCATAAAAAGAAAAAAAAAAAAAAAATGCCTCCGTGGACAAAGACCAAACACTAGAAACCTCATCCCCAAAGGTCATTTTTCTCCAAAATTATGGGCACTTGAATATAGATGAGAAGGCAAACAGTCAGTAGGGTTGCTGCAGAGCAGAGAGAAAAAGACTATCCAGAAGCCAGAGCACCAGGGGAGGAATGTGGGCAGCGGCCTGGATGGCAGCGCCTTAGATGGGGAGAGCTGGGCCGCCCCCTCCCTCCCTGGCCATCCAGACAGCTGACGTTACCTCCTCCTCCCAACGTGCTGTGGCCTATACCTCATTTTCCTCTCTTACATTTGCTTTGGTCTCTTCTGAACACTGAGGTGGTGAGAGAACTTGCCCCAAGGTTAAAGATGCACAATTAAAGATCCCACCAAAGCTTTCAGGCTGCTCTCTGGGCCCCAGGGTCACAACAACCATCATTCGGTGCACATCCACACCAAAATGAGCAATGTGAACTCCTGCTAGTGAGGACAAAGGAGGCACAATTCTCCTAAACCAGATAAAAATCTACTTCTATGTTAGGAAACAATTCCTAAAACAAGAAAGGAGCTGCATTCCTAAAATTTAGGCCCTCTAAAACATTTTAAACCATCTAAATTAACACTTAAGTGAAAAAATGTTTTCAAATGAAAAACAGTCTCCTACTCAACGAATACCTATCATGCTAATCTGAATCAAAACATGTAATACAAATGAGTGCAAAAACCAGAACACCAAAGCCTATTACTGGCAAGCCAACCACTCCAGTTTCACCTAGCTGAATAAAGTACAAAAATAAACAGCAAAACTGATGACAAATGGAAAATACCATGTTTTACCATGTTTATAACCAATACTGTTACTCACCCAAGTACAAAAGAGCTTACACCTGTTAGTTTTTCATGATGGCATTCCTTTAGGATAGTACCAGTAAGCTGACTCAGCTCACTCAGGGACTTCTGAAAATCAAAGACAGATAAAAGAGCCCCACATTAAGCCTCCAAATAGGTCATGGCCCAAAACTGTTTCTGCCTCTTATACACTCAAGCGGTAGGTATGACACACTCTCATAAAAAAAAGTGTACCATGCAGGGTCTTGAGTATTAAAAGTTCCTGCTGGTTGTGGTGGCTCACATCTGTAATCAAAGTACTGTGGTGGGAGCCAAGGCAGAAGTATCACTTGAACCCAGGAGTTTGAAACTAGCCTGGGCAACATAGCAAGACCCCAACATTACAAAAAAAAAAACAGAAAATTAGCCAGGCATGATGGAGCATACCGATAGTCCAAACTACTTGGTAGGCTAAGACAGGAGGGTCATTTGAGCCCAGGAGGTTGAGGCTCGAGGTTGAGGCTGCAGTGAGCCGTTATCATGCCACTGCACTGCAGCCTGGGCAACATAACAAGACCCGGTCTCCAGCCCTACTCCCAGGAGGCATGCAGATCATACTCATAAAGAATCAAAGAATCTCTGTCAAATGGAAAGCCATCAAGCCGTTCTGAGAGAGCACCAAGGAAGGCTGACCTAAGGTATATACCTTATTCCGGTCCTTTTGCTGTCTCTTCTGGCAGTTCATTCTCATCCCAAATCTCAACCTTTCCTGCTTCCATTTAAAATTCTTTCTTTTTTGTCCTTATTAAAATCAAGAGCAAGTTGTTATCATATTTCTTGGAATACCTACTCTTCACATGATGAAATTATTTAGTCTGGACAAGAAATCATCACCAAAACTATATTCAGTTTCCTTTCTAAGTTCTATTTTTGCGCCTCTAATGATTTTTGGTCTTATCCTGAGCTTTTCCAATTTCTCCACTTCACTGGTTAACCAGAAGACCTAAACAGCACAGAGGCTCTAATGAGAACCTGACCTATGTTGATCTCAATGGAAGGATACTATTCTATCTAGGACTGAGAACTTTACAAAACCGTCTTCTTAGCTTTCTTTGAATCCCATCAGGATCCTGCTATCTGCAAACCTTAAAAAAAGCTCTCCGATAAAAAAAGATTTGTAAGTTGCTACTAACAAGTCTCAATCTGCCATCTCTTTCCTGAAGATGGTCTGATGGGTAGTTCAACACAGATTTCTGGCCCCAAACTCACCTTCCCAACTGTTGATCACAGCATTGTAGAGGTTTAATGAAGTCAAGATGCATTACATTTATCACTTGCCCTAGATCCACTCAAATCCATCACTATGTCACAGCAAGAAGTTAGATTGATCTGACAGGATTTGCTCTTCTTCACAAACCCATGTAAGTTATTACTCAGTGCCCCACACTCTTCTAGCTGTTTGCTGATTGATTATCTGACGATCAGGTCAAGTATCTTTTCTGGAATCACAGTAAACTAACGGGTCTATAATTTCCAAGATCATTCGTATTCCTCTTTTAAAGATAAGCAAGACAGCAAATGCTTCTTCCCGAGTTCTCTAAAGCAACAGCTAATGCTTTGCTAATAATGAACCAGGGCAGCCAATTCCTTAAGTGCCCTTGGAATCACATCATCAGGGTTCATTGATTCTGGAGATAATCTTTAATCAGGCCCCGATCCTGGTAAACAATGTGAAGCCCTAACTCAGCCTGGGTCTGGAAGGTCTTGGTGCCTAAGTCTGGGAAGGAAGCTGGTGACACAAGCTGTTTAAATCTGTACTGCATGATGTCTTCAGCATTGTGATAAATAAATAAATAAAAAAGCAAAAATAATGCCCTTGAAAGAGAGATGAAAGGTGACATTGACAGACCAAACTGAGACATGATTCAGGCTTCACCTTCAGGAATATTGGCAGGACCCTCTGCAGGACAAGGAAACAGAGCTACATAATTATCTGAGCTTATAATCTAACTGAAAAGGTAAGAAAATACACATACATAAGCATATGCTGGAAAGCATTAAATGCCATAATGGAGGTGCCAAGCAATTATGAGTGATCAGAAGAGGGATGAATCATACGTGACAGAGATGTGTTAGATTTCAGTCTCATGTCCCACTAGGGCTTACTCAGTGACTGAAACCTATATCCACCGAGTAGTAGAAATAAATATAACATATTAAGATTCGGATCCCCGATTTCCAACCTGGGAAGGTTGGGAATCTACATAACCAAATCTAACCATCTACATAACCAAAATTCCCACAACGCACCACCCAGCTACCCCTACCACACCAGAGAAACCCCAGTAGTTTGGAGAGGCAGGGAAGAAGACTCTACCGTACAGGCAGGAGCAAGAGGCAGAGGAAGTAAATGTGGCTTGAGCAGCTCCCAAGCTGCATTCCCTTTCACCCAAGGGACCTTTCTTTAGGATATTCTCTTTATCCAGCTCCTGTGTTCCCAGCCCTCAGTAGGCTTCATTCCAATGCCCCAAAGGCAAATCAGTGTTTTAAGGGAGTATGGGAAAGAGGAGAGGAGAAAGGGAAAACTAAAGAGGCTGTGGTATCTGGCTTATGTAAAATAATCTACCCTTCTAAAGACAGAAAAACCAACCACAACAAATGAACCTGTTTATCTTTGAATGGACCACACTCCTCCCTACCTCCCAAGTGCCCAATGCTGAGGTCCCCTTCTTTCCCTCCTCCTTACTATTGAAAGCTGTTCCCAGAGCAACATGCGTATGTATCCCAAAAATCACACACTCTATAACTTAACCCTGTAGGGAAAAGTTACAATCCTAGAGCCAGGCATATTCAACGTATCAACACTACAATGAACTGCCACATCGGCACTCCCCCCCCCACCACATTATTCCCTCAAAGCAATCACCACATATTTCAATATTACCTGCAGCTAATCCAAGCTTCCTAGTAGCATTACCTTAGAAGGTAAAAGGTCTTTGAATACAGCTGGTGACTAATGAAAAAAAGCAAGCAAAGAAATTGTCCTTTCCAACAGACCAACAATGGTACTTGGTCAGGTTATCTAATGCTGTATAACAAATCATTCCAAAACTTGTGGCTTAAAACATCAATAATCATTTGTTATCCCTCACAGTTCCTGTGAGTCACAAATTTGAGAGTGGCTCAGCTCGCTAGTCTGTCCGAAAGTCTCTCCTAAGGTTGAGGTCACATGTCCACTAGGGCTGCAGTCATCTGATGGCCTGACTGGTGCTAGTAGATTCACTTCTATAGATTCACTTCTAAGACAGCTCATTCTCATGACTGGCAAGTTGGGCACTGGATTTTGGCTAAGAGCCTCAGTTCCTACACACATGTACCTCTTCTATTAGTTACACAGGGATATCTTTGATTCAGTGAGGGAGGGGAACTACTAAGGGTGTGAATGCCAGGAGATAAGGATCACTGAGGTCATCTTGGAGGCTGGCTGCCACAGTACTCCTTAAAGGAACAAGTGGCAATAGCAGGAGAATACAGGAAAGAAGAGAACAGAGAAAGGAAAGATAGGAAAGAAGGAAATATTTTGATTCCCAAAAGCTGATACCAAAGAGAAACAATGTACCCAGTTCTCCCCAGAGACTTCTCAGGTCTACCTTACACTAGCATACTTGAACCAAGTCCTGCTTCCTAGACAGGAACTCTAAATGAGTAGCTAAAAAACAGGAAGACATGAAAAAGCTCCTTTGGGTCCCAGGAAGCAAAACTATCCTCCCTCCCTCCTTGCCCACCCCACCTTTTCTAAAGCAAGGATGCAACAGTTACCTGAGGATGAATCTGTGGCTTGTCGCACGTGGCCTCAAAATCCAGCACTAAAAAGTAGTGATACCTCTGGGGAGGGAAGGACACCATTGCCGCCATGGATGCGCCAAAGCCGTGGGCCGCCAGCTTTCTGGTGGATATGGAGCAGAACTCCGGAACACCACAGGGAGAAAATAAGTGCGAGCCCAGCACTTTTCTTGCTCTTGAAAGTAAATACGAAGAAAATCGAGCTGCTCCAGTCTGTAAAGGTGCTAGCATTGAACATCCAGAAGCATCTAAAACTTAGGGGAGGAGAGTTAAAAAAAAAAAAAAAAAAAAAAAAAAAATGAAGAAAAAAAAAAAAAAAAAGAACAGAGAGCCTGGGTTACTCCCTCCCACTGTGGCCCTGCTCCATCTAGTCTTCAGGAATATCCACACAACATGAGCCACTCCCCAGTGTTTCTGGGCCCCTTTTCTGAATCACAGTACTTCTTACTAAAGTTCAAGACCCTAATAGCAGCACCTGCAGCATTATTACAGCTCAGAGTCTCCCAGATCATTCTCAAAACAACATGCAACACTGGCCTTCATCTTTAAATGGAGCTCTAAAGTTCAAAAGAGAAAAATTGTGCAGTCACTTCTCAGGTGGCAGCAGTTAACATTGAAGCTATGGGTCCCAAAGTAACGTGAGGTGACCCTGTTGTACAATCAGTCCTGGAAGCTAAGCAGACTCAGACAAACAGCAGAAAATGTCCAAGGCTCTCTTCTCAGCTGGACTAGGAGCCATTTGCCCCTGGCTTTCCAGTCTGTATCTTGACATCTCTACATACCCTCCTCCCCTCTCCCAAGGCAAAGGCAAACAAAGCGAATCACAGGGGAGTTTGCTCCCGACATTCTGGTGCTTCCCCAACCCCCAAACTAGTAAGTGGCACCCTGGGGGAATGAACAATGCCTGGAGAGCACAGCTGGCAACAGCCTTAGGCCTTCTCTCTTGCTGCCTTAGACTAGGTCCCTGCTACAGGCCCTGAATGACTGCAGACTTTTTAAATAGGGAAGAAAAAGAAAACCCAGATGTGGCAGTAATAGGAGCATGGCTAAAAGTCTAGTAAAGTTTTCTGAGGGAACATGTGCAAAAAAAAAAAAAAAAAATCAAATCACTTTTCCTTTAAATTTTCCCTTTAAATTTGCAGAATGCCTGCTCCTCAGATGCCTAACTAAATATAAAAATCAAAGCCTAAGTTTTACTCACAAATAACTCAAACTTCCCTAAAAATAAAAAAAGGAACAAAGCAGAAATGTTGTCTTTCTCTCTTTAATACCCAATATTCAAATTCTTCTCAACTTTAATCCTCAAATAAGAAATTTCACCATACAATATAGTAATGGCCACGGTTTGTACTTTCTGATGCACCATTCCAACAGAGCCAAAGGCTTCCCTCTGAATGGCTGCAAGTGGGCACCCGGCTCTCTCCACATAGGGTAGAGGAGCTAGCACCCTGTGAAGTCTAGTGTACACTCAAGGGCAATGAGGTCACTGCTACCTGAGCAGAAGCACATAATGCCAAGTATGGCTTGTCTTCCCATCTCTCTCCTGACTCACTGAATGAGCTACAGTAACTTGCCTGTATATTTACTAGGATATATGCTAGTGTGGGTCCTCAATTTCCCCATCTCTATAATGAGATTTCAGGGGGATTCAGTGGAGCTAAGATCAAAATATATTTTAAGTTCTTCATGGATCCTGCACAAGCACAGCACTTGTTTTCACTATTGCTTTATAGCCTCACCAAAAATACAGCCAAAACTCAGCCCAAGTAGACAAACGCTAGCTTGAGTTTCACTATGGAATCTCCTGGAAAGGCAAAAGGGCCAATATCCCTTTGAAGGCCAGAATGTTCACATCACCTATTCCTGAACAGTACTGGAAGCCTTGATGAGATGGGAGACATCAGTCTGCTCAAATTACCCATTCTAGTTTGGAGCCGAAGTCCCTCAAGGACTTAGACTCTTCTCTAACCACATAAAAAACCGTAAAGACTTCTGAAAATCCTAATGTTCTATAATGTTCATAGAATATGCATAGTATATACAGTCAGTCAGATCCTGTATACCAAATACTATAAGCAATTAAGCATCGTGAGTAAGGAGGGCTTCCAGGTTTGATTCCTGGCTTTACCACTTACTAGCCATGGCACCTTGGGCAAGCTCTGTTCTTCAATTCCTCATGTGTAAAATGACAATAACAGCAGCAACTACTCCATAAGTGAGAATAAAATGAGACAACACATGTAAAGCACTAAGAACAGTGTCTGCCATACAAGGACTTAATAAGTATTAGCCTATTGTTATTACTATCCTATTGGGCTATGCCCACCTGCCAAGCCTTTATCCCCAGATTCTGGGCCTACAAATCCAATTAATGCATAAGGTAGCCTCAGAGAATAATACTGATGTCTTCTGCATCCCTAAAATGCTCTAGACCTCCGATAGAGCATACTACATATACCCTATTCTGATGGCCAGCGGTCCTCTTCCCTGCAGGCCTTGCTTTATCACCTGGTTCCCTCTACAACAAAAGCTTCTCTTGGCCAAGCACAGTGACTGAGGGCTGTAATCCCAGCACTGTGGGAGGGTGAGGCAGAATTATGGCTTGAGTCCAGGAGTTTGAAACCAGCCTGGGCAACATAGTGAGACCTCATTTCTACAAAAAATAAATTGGGGGGCTGAGGCGAGCGGATCACAAGGTCAAGAGATGGAGATTATCCTGGCCAACATGGTAAAACTCCGTCTCTACTAAAAATACAAAAATTAACTGGGCATGGTGGCACATACCTATAGTCCCAACTACTCGGGAGGCTGAGGCAGGAGAATCACTGAAACCTGGGAGGTGGAGGCTGCAGTGAGCTGAGTTCACGCCACTGCACTCCAGCCTGGTGACAGAGTGAGACTCCATCTCAAAAAAATTAATTAATTAATTAAAAATTAGCCGGGCAGGGTGGTGCATGCCTATAGTCCCAGTTACTTGGTAGGCTGAAGTAGGAGGATTCTTGAGCCAGGAGGTTAAGGCTGCAGTGAGCTGTGATGCCACCACTACACTCCAGTCTGGGTGACAGAGCAAGACCACAACTCAAAAACAAAACAAAAAAACAACTTCTCTTGTAGGAAGTCTTGAGAGTAGACATTAGGAGGTCGGGCCTCCACATACCAGCAGTTACTGAGTTCCATACTTCCCTTACTTCTAACAACGAAGTTCAGTTCAAGTCAAGAAACAAAGGGTAGCTCTTCCTCTTCCCTTTCTGAAAAACTCAATCCTAAAGCCATTAAGTGCAGCAGCAGAAGGCAGATATCTGTAACAGGTGGAGTAGGATAAGCCAGAGAGGTCTGGGGAACACTGTCAGAGCCCAGGCAGGGTGAGGAAGGCATCCATGCAGAGGTGGAAAGGTGTGGTGCAGCATATCAGAGCAAGGGGAGGGTGGAGAGCATCCATGTCGGGTGGCAGTCCGATGTGGGGTGTCACAGACAGGGCAAAAGAGGCACTCATGAGGGGTAAAGGGCAGTGGCAGTAATGGGAAATTAGCTACATACAGAGGGACTGATCAAAGAAGTGCATATAATGAGGATAATGGGACCCAGGTTTCACACTGTTAGAGAAAGTAGTTAAAATATGGAAAGGGAGAAAATCTGTGGTGTTGGACTGAACTGGCAGGAAGAATGTGAACTCATGGTTTCTGATTAGAATTATATCAGATAAATAGACAGACTGATTGATACACACACACATAAATGTACGTGCATATGCATACATATTTCCTAGCTCTAAGGAAGAGCCAGGGAGCAGTAACAATGGCAATGAGCACACCTAGCACTCTACTACCTTCTTGTTTTTTGTTTTTTTTAAGACAGGGTCTTCCTCTGTTGCCCAGGCTGCAGTGCAGTGGCACAATCATAGTTCACTGCAGCTTCAACCTCCCAGGCTCAAGCAATCTTCCCACCTCAGCCTCCCAGGTAGCTTGGACCACAGGCATGTGCCACCACATCCAGCTAGTATTTTTATTTTTTTGTAGAGATCAGAGTCTCACTGTGTTGCCAAGGCTGACCTCAAACTCCAGGGTTCAAGTGTTCTTCCCACCTTGGCATCCCAAAGTGCTGGGATTATAGGCATGAGCCACAGCACCCAGCCCCAGTTGCCTTCTAAATACCATTTTCCACTAAAAGAAACAGAGTACCTTGGAGAAATGGCTGATTCCAGGGATGTAGCAAGAGAAATACACGATGAGCCCATAATATCTTGCACCGGAAAACAAGGAAACACCCAAAGAATGATGGGAACATAACAAAAGGATACAAAAGTCATCCACTGGCCAAGAAACAATGATAGTAATGAATTGTAACGCACTGAGTAGAAAACCATGAGTCCATAAAGATATAAATCAATAAAATTAAACTTTGATGTAAGATATTTACATAGTTTCAAAATATCTTCCCACAAAATACTTATTAATTACAACTAGGAGTAATTTTATGACGGAGAAGCCTGGAAGACATCACCTTAACCAAGAGTTCAAAGTGAATATTATCCATAATGGGATAAATCAAAATCATGCAATGAAAAGAACAAAGCATCATTTCTGTTACATTCCTGAAGATATACAGCCTAAATCTAATCATGAGAAAATGTCATACAAACCCTAATTGAGAGACAATCTAAACAATAACCAGCCTGTAATCTTCAAAAGTATCAAGGTCATGAATGCCAAAGAATGTTTATTGAGGAAAGTCTAAAGGAGACCAAAGAGACTTGATAACCAATGCAACTCACAATTCTGAACTGGATCATCTTACTGCAAAGACATTCTTAGGACAAGTGGCAAAACTTTAATGGGGTTTGAGGACTAGATGGAGGTTTCGTATCAATGTTAATTTCCTTATTTTGATGATTGTATTGTAACTAGGTGGGAAAAAGTCCTTGTTTATAGGAAATGCACACCAAGAATTTAAGGTGACAGGGCATTAGGTTGGCAATATAACCATCAAATGGTTCAGGAGAAAAATTATTTGTACTGTACTTCCAACTTGTATGCAAATTTGGGCTGTTTCAAACCTTTTTTTAAAATCAGCTGGGTGGGGTGGCTCACACCTATAATCCCAGCACTCTGGGAGCCCAAGGTAGGCGGATCACTTGAGGTCAGGAGTTCAAGACCAACCTGGCCAACATGGCAAAACCCCATGTTGGCATGGTAGTGTATGCCCGTAAACCAGCTACTCAGGAGGCTGAGGCAGGAGAATAGCTTGAACCCAGGAGGCAGAGTTTGCAGTGTGCTGAGATCACATCACTGAACTCCAGCCTGGGTGACAAAGTGAGACTCCATGTATATGTATGTATAAATGAATGAATAAATAAATAAAATTGTTGACTGGGAATGGTGGCTCACGCCTGTAATCCCAGCACTTTGGGAGGCCAAGGCAGGGGGATCACCTGAGGTCAGAAGTTTGAGACCAGCCTCAACAACATGGAGAAACCCTGTCTGTACTAAAAACACAAAATTAGCCAGGCGTGGTGGTACATGCCTGTAATCCCAGCTTCTCGGGAGACTGAGGCAGGAGAATCACTTGAACCCAGGAGGTGGAGGTTGTGGTGAGCTGAGATCACCAAGATCGCACCACTACACTCCAGCCTGGGCAACAAAAGCAAAACTGTCTCAAAGAAATAAATAAATAAATAATGAAAATAAATTGTTTTTTAAAATCCATGTGCAATGTGGTTAAAATTTTAAAACTAAAAATATAGGACAGGCCGGGCGCGGTGGCTCACGCCTGTAATCCCAGCACTTTGGGAGGCCGAGGTGGGTGGATCACGAGGTCAAGAGATCGAGACCATCCTGGTCAACATGGTGAAACCCCGTCTC
>NW_016107444.1:544530-562393 GCF_001604975.1 Cebus imitator
AAAAAAAAAAAAAAAAAAAAAAAAAAAATATAGGACAAACAGTACATGAAGAGAGAGATCTCCCTGTAACGCCCACAGAAGGTAGGCTGCATATTCTCTCTGGCAGAGAGACTCAAAGCATCTCTCAGCCCAAATAGTATCTCTATCCAGCCGAGTTTCCATTAGAAGAGCCCCCACTCAATGCCCACCTCACTGGCACTCCTGCCAACATAGAGCCTTGTAGGGAAACACCCCTGCTCCCTGCAACAGCATCCCCCCTGCCCTTGTACCCTCTGGTGTCTTAGGAATTTCTCTTTTCTATTAATGTCTTTATGTTTTAGTCACAAGTTTGCAGACTATAAGTCTATACCTTACAATATCAACTGGGACTTTGAGTATCTAATTGAGGGCCAGGACTCAAAAGAAAGTTTATGATTCTGTCTATTTCTGCAAACTATCTTTCATCAGAGACTAAGATTTATACACATTTATTCTCAGACATCCTTCTCCCTCTCCTAGCAAATTAAAGGTATTAGTAGCCGATGGCAAGGGAGAAAATGAATGATTCTCTCTTCAATATGAAGGGCCCAGGCCCCCAGTGGGGACAGGGGAGGGGTAAATAGGACTGCCACGGGCCAGCTCGATTTGGAGAAACAGGCCTACGCCAGGGCCCCTGGAGGATGGTCTCTGTGCAGAGTATTTACACAACAGACACCAATGGCTCCTCTGCAGCCATTACTGTCTATCAGGTAAATAACACATGTGCCAAAACACACATTTAATGAGGGAAATAATATGCCTTTATAAAAAGACTCAATCTGTATTTACCTGAGAGACCAAAGAAACACCAAATCACCAGATTAGAGGAACCACAGAGGAGTCATTCTGGTGTCTTGGGTAAACAAACATTTTATAGCCTCCGTTACTGGAGGGGTGAATGGAGGGGGTCAACCTTTAACATCCACACACACAGGTCAAGGGAGCCTCGAGATGGGAAAAGAAGAGCAGCCCATTGTGAAACATGTGGTCTACTCCCACTCTACCTCCCTAGCCATGTGTATTTGGGATCTCTGGGAGGGTGTATGTTTATACCGACTCTCGATTCAATTCATTCCATTAAAAGCCAGACTAGGAGTCAGGGATACATTTGAGTAACTCCAAGGTACCAGCAATAGGTTCTGAGTCCAGCTGACCGGAAGCACCTAGGAATATAACAGTCATAGCTTCCTCAGTTCTCAGCCCTGGTACAAATCCCTGAACCAATCTGACCTGTAGTACCACAAGTGCTCAGGCACCTGAGTCATAGAAACAACAACAAAGAACACAGTAACACCTGTCTGGAACTCACTTAGTCACAGGTTTTGTCTCAAGCAGCTAAACAGGAAAAAATACAAATAAACTGCACGCCTTCAAAAGTCATAATCTTCCGTCTAATGACTATATCCTTGCTGCCAGAGCACTCTATGAAAAAACCAAACTGTCGGCCAGGTGCAGTGGCTCACGCCTGTAATCCCAGCATTTTGGGAGGCCACGGTGGGCAGATCACAAGGTCAGGAGATTGAGACCATCTTGGCCATGGTGAAACCCTATCTCTACTAAAAATACAAATAATTAGCCAGGCATGGTAGTACGCACCTGTAGTCCCAGCTACTCAGGAGGCTAAGGCAGGGAAATCACTTGAACCTGGGAGACAGAGGTTGCAGTCAGCCAAGATTGCGCCACTGCACTCCAGCCTGGCAAGAGAGCAAGACTCTGTCTCAAAAAAAAAAAAAACTGTTAAAGGTGAAAGAAAACATAAGAGGCAACACAGTCCAATCAGCCAGGGAAAATGAGATCAGAAAGAAGAGAAAAGGACTGCCCAAGGTTCACATTGCAAGAAATCATAAGAATAGAACACAGGCTCTCGACTCCAAGGCCAGGGTCTCAGGCTACTGCTCCAACACAAGGAAAGGAAAAGGTCTCACTAGTCATTTCCTGAGCTGTGCAGTCTTACAGAAGAGGCCAGGAGCCTAAGGACTCTGTCTAGTCTGCTGAAGGCTAGAGGTTGAAGACAAAACAAAGCTTGACATGCCCTGGAACCTCCACATGGTCCCACTGTGGAAAGGAAGCAGGAACTCTAAAACTGGGTCCTCACCTCAACAAAACAGTCTCCTCTTCTCTACACCCAGTCACTGCCTTGGCCTGTAGCTACAGCTACTTCTGCTCGAAGGCATGGCTAGGGAGAGCTCCCCCAACTCAGAAGCAGCTGCTAATAATCCCAAACTACCAGCAGAGCTAAAATCACTAAAGACCTTCAGGAACACCAAATTCTGATGGCAACATCACAGGTCACAGCAGGTTGTTTTCTCCTTCAATTAGTCTGTCTCAGCAGCTCCAAGCAGCACATAAAAAGAAGCAATTGTTTGTAATGTGTCTGCTATTTGCTAAACCATCAGCTATGCCCAGTAGCTTGGGCAAACTCCTTTTAGCGGCCAAAGCTGGAAGACATCTTTTTGCACAGTTCTACAAGTCAGTTGCAACTTCACCACACCTGAGAAGGGACAAAGCCTTGTTTCCTAACACCATAAATAGACTAGAGATGGACGGAGGGCAGGGTATGGTAGTACTATCCCTTTAAGCACCTCTCAAATTTGTAGGGAGCATCTGATCCCAGAAGAGACGTACCTAGAACTGTTAAATACTTCCTGTACTCCTGGTCCCAAGATGGGGAACCAGTGTAAACGCAAGGAGTTACATAATCTAGTGTTAAAACACTGGTAATAGACAAACCTAGGTTCAAATCCTGACTCTACTATAAATTATTTGTAATAATAGTTATAATAATACATGTATCTTTGGGATTCAATTCAACCACACAATGCACAAAAAGTGCTTTGCACAATAGCAAGTGCTCAATAAAAGGGAGCTATTAATACATGAGAAAGAGAAAAAGGAAACACCCTTTTCTGAAAATCCGCTCCAAGCCAGACATTGTATTGATGACTTACATATTTTATCTCATTTAATCTTCCCACGTATCAAGCAAAATGGGTAACAGTATTCTCATATTACAAATGAGGAAACTAAGGCTCAGAGGTGCTCAGCTCTTTGGGGCTCTGTTCTCTACCATGTGTGATGGCCCACGTTTTCCCACATGACTGATTCCCCCATCAGACACAGGGCCAACAATGCATATCAACTGCAGTTTTGCTTTTGAGGCAAAGTGTAACTTTAAAAGTAACTCAACATTAAGCAATAATTAAGTCTATCCAAATCACCCCAACTTGTTTCCATAATTATTTTATATTTTAAAAAGAAAAGTTACAGGCCTCAGCACAAGAGCAGAATTAAAACAACGGCAGCACAAAGAAGTTGAAGGCTTTTCTCAAACAAAATTCCAGAGGAGCAAATCTTTCCATCTTACAGAGTGGAAAACTGGCAGGAGGCAGGGTTATAAACAATCCTTACTCAAGTACCCAAATGTGACGTTTCCTTTCACAAATTTGTGCTTTCACAAATGCTGCTCCCTATTTTGGAATGCAATTCCATTTTTTGCCAGACAAATTATGACTCCTTCTTCAAAATCCAGTTCAAATCTTCCCCCTTTTGGTGGCTTTCTCTTTTTTCTTTTTGATGGTTCTAGCAATCATTAATTAAAACCCAACAGAACCAAATGGATAAAGTAGGACCCAAATCAAGCTGACACTCCATCATAAAGCTAATTGCTTAAGTATGATCCAGTGGCACAGTTTATTCCTACTTCATAACTTTTATCTCATTACGTTGTAAGATATTAGGTATGTTTCTTCTACTACCAGTAATTTTCAAGGAGTTAAGGGAGAAGGACAGAAGACAGCAGTATAAGTGTTTGTGTACACGTGTATTAAAAAAAAAAAAAAAGCATATTTGACATAATTCTTTGACTTGCTTGTCAGACTAACGCATTTTAAAATTTCAAATAGCATTAAAGATGGTGAGATTGTTTTGGGGGTGGGGTGTGTGTGTGTGTGTGTGTGTGTGTGTGTGTGTTTTAATCTAAATGGTACAAAAGTTTTTAAAGCCTGAGAAACTGAGCTAGATCCGTAAGGGTAAACCACATTTTATTCATTTCTGTATTCTCAGCACCCAGCACAGGACCAGGCACAAAGTAAGTGAGAGTAAATGTTTGCTGAATGAATTAATATGCCCACAGTCATGATGCCAACTGCTCTGGAATTAAACATGCTAATTAGAACAGAGCAGGGCCTAAGCACTAAACAAAGCTTCTTCTCTTCCTTTCTTTATCCTTCCTCCTAGCCCACCCCATTCTGTCCTCCCTAGTTAAAAAAGAGCAAAAAAGAGTGAAAGCAAGAGAACAAGAGAGAGAGACAGAGAGAGAAAGAGAAAAAGAGAGACAGAGAGAGAATTGCCTTGGTGCCGGAATACCATTAAAAGGATTAATTTAGGGACCGGTGTTTGGACTGTCACATCCAATCACTACCCACAGATCTACAGCTTCCCAAATCAGGCTCATGCAAAGAAGAATCAATTGCAAGGACACAGAGGGTCTGAACAGGCATACTAATGGCCTCCTGAGGTGCCAGCGGCCAGCTCTGACACTCCCATAAATTATCTTCCTTTTGATTTTACCTGTAGCTGTGGGGCACAAGGCACAATTTTGAACATATCAAAGCAATCCTTGGTAACCTAAGGCTCCTCAAGGAATGTCCCCAAAGAGGAAAGGCTAAAAACAATGACCCAAAGGGAATCTGCTTTCCAACAGTTCTGGTTCTAGCAATCATTAACTAAAACCCAATAGAACCAAATGGATAAAGTAAGACCCAAACCAAGCTCAGTAGATCTGGACAAGGCATGCCTCAGGCTGCAGTCCTGCAATGACTACGCAGCTCTCACTCAAGGAAAGCGAAGTCACGGCAATAAACTAACACACTTTCATCTGGAGGCAAATCTGCCCTAGCTTTGACAGTACACAGAAGCATGACCTCAGGCAACTCATTTAACCTTCCTGGGCCTCAGTTTCTTCATATGGTATCAAGGACAAGAATGCTGACCACCTGACCCACTTACCAGAGTGCTGGTGAAAAGTAATTTTAAAAAATTTGAGAGGCACTTTACAAAGATGTAAGGCCACAGGGTGGCAACACTAATAAATGACCCCAGACAGACAGGGAGGAATGGCTGGTCACACTTTGGTGAATTTCTACCAGGAAGTTGCTCACTCGATTTGCTTTACTGATGGTGTTGGGACTAAGGTCCACACTGAAAAAAGTTCTGGGATTCTGTTTTTTGTTTTTTGTCTTGAGACAGAGTCTCACTCTGTCGCCCAGGCTGGAGTGCAATGGCTCAATGTGGGCTCACTGCAATCTCCACCTCCCGGGTTCAAGCAATTCCCCTGCCTCAGCCTCCTGAGTAGCTGGGACTACAGGTGTGCACCACCACACCTGGCTAATTTTTTATATTTTTGTAGAAACAGGGTTTCACCATGTTGGCCAGCCTGGTCTCAAACTCCTGACCTCAGGTGATCCACCCACCTCAACCTCCCAAAGTGGTAGAATTAGAGGTATGAGCCACCACATCCTGCCAGTTCTGGGATTCTGAATGGAACACTGGTTGTCCAAAAATTTTCCATTATGAAGAGCGGTGCCTTGCTTTAGTAAATTCCTCCTGTCTGCTGGTTGCCACCACAAGTGGCTACATTTTTATCATATGTTCACAATGACAACTGTAAGGACCCAAAAAATACAAAGCCAAAGGCCAAGTCACCCAACTACTGGCTGCTTTTTAAAACATATTAATTATATAAAATACTGTTAGTGATAAAAGTTATCAAGACACTGTGTGAAGAGTTTTAAATTATTAAATCCTTCAGCCAACTCGATTAAGTCTCATTATCTCCATTTTACAGATAGCAAGTGAAGCTCAGAGAGGTAAGTCACTTGTCCAAGGTCACTTAACACTGCTATCAGAAACCTATACTGGGGCTTATAGGATGAAGACCTCCTGCAAAGGGAAAGCAGGAAGAAAGGGAAAGTGCAGGCATGGGACTCTCACCTATTCAACGGACACTCACCAAATACAGTATTTTATTTGGTCCCTGTCCTTGACATATACCATCATACCTGAACTAGGAGGCATTTCCAAAACCAGGAAGAGGTCATCTGTCTGCTACAAGCAAGGAAAGGAGAGACCAAGTAGGACATAGATAGAATGAGAGCAATTCCTTGGAAAGCTTAGGAAAACGGGTCATCCTCTGTGTGTACAGTTCAAGAAGTTCAAATTAATTGGCATTAAGCTGTGAACCCTAAGACCAAGACTCTTTCCAGGGCTCTGTTTATTCCATATCTCCTGCATTAAATATAGTTTCCAAAGCCTTTTAATTTTTTTCTTTTTTTGAGAGTCTCGCTCTGTTGCCCAGGCTGGAGTACAGTGGCACAATCTCACTCAGCTCACTGCAACCTCCACCTCCAGGTTCAAGCAATTATCATGCCTCAGCCTCCCAAGTAGTTGGGATTACAGCCACATGCCACCACATCCAACTAATTTTTGTATTTTTAGTAGAAATGGGGTTTTGCCATGTTGGCCAGGCTGGTCTCAAACTCCTGGCCTCAAGTGATTCACTGACCTCAGCCTCCCAAAGTGCTGGGATTATGGGTAAGAGCCACTGTGCCCAGCTCTTTCAATTCATTTTATAGCAACTTTCCCTTTCTACATGTTTTCCAGTCTGTAAAATAGGAGTCAGTTTCTCCAACAAATTCTTTGGGAAGAAGTTAGTAAAAAGAAACATTATACTCATATATGCAAAGATTCAGTTATACTCAGTTTTTTTATTTATGAGAAAATCATAGCTATAGATCAGTGTTTGTTGTTTTTTGATTTTTGGTTTTTTTTGTAGAGATGGTTCTTGGTATGTTGACCAGATTGGTCCCAATCTCCTGCCTCAAGCCTCAGCATCCCAAAGTGCTGAGACTATAGGCACGAACTACCGTGCCCAGCCATGTACTCAATTTTTAAGAACCAAAACAAAGCCACGAAAGGGAAAAATAAAATGCTATCAGCCTCCTGACTAGTCTCTGCCTCCAGTATTGTCTGTTCCCTTCAATCCATTTTTCACAATGAAATCCGAGCAAACTTTTTCTTTTCTTTTTTTTTTTTGAGACAGAGTCTCACTCTGTCACCCAGGCTGGAGTGCAGTAGTACCATCTGAGCTCACTGCAACCTCCGCCTTCTGGGTTCAAGTGATTCTCTCACTCAGCCTCCCATGTAGCTGGGATTACAACGTTCCCCACCACGCCCAGCTAATTTTTGTATGTTTAGTACAGACAGGGTTTTGCCAAGTTAGCCAGGCTAGTCTCAAACTCCTGACCTCAAGTGATCTGCCCACCTCAGCTTCCCAAAGTGCTGGAATTACAGGCATGAGCCACCATGCCAGCCTGCCAACTTTCTAAAACACAAATCTAATGTCAGTCTACTGCTTAAAACCCTTTAATGGCTGCTTACTGTTCTTAAATCTGACCCAGAGGTCAGCAAACTATGTTCCATGGGCCAAATCTAGCTGCCAACTTTATTTATTTTATAAATAAAGTTTTACAGGAATACATCCATGCTTACTACTTTTCATACTATCTGTGGCTACTTTCACACATAACTGCAGAGTTGAGAAGTTGTGACAGAAACCCAAACCTAAATATTTACTACCTTATCCCTTACAGAAAAAGTTTGCAGAGCCCTAATCTAATCTTTTTTCTACCCCCTGGTCTAATCCTAAGAGTTTATAAGGCTAAGTCTCTGGCCTCTGCTTAACTCCTGCTTCATCTCTCCCCATATGCTCCTGTCCCCTGCCCACTAAGTACCGTTTCAACTACACTGAATTTTCTCAAATTCAATAAAGCCCTGACACTTGGTCCCTCATATCTTCATCTATGTCTTTTCTCTTTTTTTAAATTTTCAGTGTTGAGGGTTCGTTTAATTCTATATGAGGAGGTTACCACTTCTGAGAGGCCTTCCCTGAATCTACAAGTCTGCGTTAGACACCCTTCTGAGTATTCCTGAAGCTTCTACACCTCCCTTACTATAGCACTCTCAGACCATATCATAACCGCCTTTTTACTATCAGTCTCTCCCATGAATTTGTAAGTTCTATGGTGTCAGGGACAGTGGCTTCCTTGTTCACCACTACAATCCCAGGAACTAGCACAATGCCTGGCCCTTAGTTATTGAACAAATAGGCTCAAGTCCTGGATATCAATCATCCACAGTATGCCTCTTTAGCTGGTCCCTGATCCTTGTAAAATAGACAGGTTGAAACTAACCATCCACCAAAAGGTAACATGCAACGTAAATTAAACCAAGATCCCAGAGGTCTTGGTCAAATACATTAGCAAAAGCCAAATGACAGCCAGGTGTGGTGGCACATGCCTGTAGCTCCAGCTACTTGTGGGGAGGATCACTTGAGCCCAGGAGTTGAGTCCAGCCTGGGCAATTTAGCAAGAGTCTATCTCTAAAATAAACAAACAAATAAATAAATGTTTAAAGTCAAATGAAGATGTTTCTTTCTACTTCTTTAAGATGTGTATTTATCAGGATAATGGGCTATTCTGGCTCTATTCAACCATCCTGAACATAAAGCAGGTGCTCATGAGATGCCCATAAAGCAACTGTGACAGAACTTGAGAGTCTGGATCTCCCACCTCAAACTCTTACCACTTTATAAACTTGAGGTAAGTTTCTACAGACTTTGAGCATATGTTACCTTATCAGAAGAAGCTACAAAAAAAATACAATTTGTTTAGACTTTGGGGATATGTGGGAGAAAAAAAAATACAATCTGCATCAGCCCCCACCCCCTACCCTCCAAGGCCAAATACTCTGAAGGAAATCAAGCCAAACTTGACCATGCAACAGGATTCTCACCTCTTCTTACTTCGAAGATCCCAAGACCGGCAGCTGGGGATGCTGAAGGCTCTGTGAAAGCTGGAAAGCCCCAATGCTGTGGATAAATACACATCTCTGCAACAAGTCTATTTCAATACAAAGCATCAGATCCCCATGAAGGATACTAAACCTCAAACTCTAAACTCAAACTTTGGGATAACAGCTACCTATGTGGAAAGACAGTGACCCCGCAGAGCTTTCAGAAGGTATTAGAGCTACATTTATAAGGATTTTCATGTTCTCTGGTCATATATTTTTCCTCCTACGGAAGTTCACCTCCTAGAAACACTAAAATTTACCATATCTGAGCTTGGACTGAGAAAGATAGTCACCAAGTGGTGCCTCTTTGGGTGATTTCAGAATCCTAGTCTAGACAAGGAGGAAGACACTGGTAAAGCTGACAGTCTTCAGAACTAAGGAACTAAGGCTGGGCCAGGATTAGGGAAGGAGTTGGTTGCCACAAATCCACAAGCCATACTGCAAATGGCCACATAGATGAGGAAACACTTTCAGGATACTTCCAAGCCTGCCTCAAGCTGTAAGTCAAGGTAACTAAATTCCAAGTGAAACATCAACACATACCTATCATGCTTTTCAACTAATTCATATTCTCGAAAGGACTAAAAGTTGCAGAGATGCCCCTGTTAGTGATATCTTTTCCATAAAGAAACACCTGGGGTTGGAACCAATATATTCCTGTCTACTATTCCACACATTTAAGCCTTTCTTCTACTCAGATCCCCTGGGAAAAGGCCACTCACCAATTTATCCCACCACAAAGAAAACACTTTCGAAATGAAAGGGAATAAAAGCACTTTTATTTGAAAATTTCAAGTTGGAAGAAGAGCTCTCGGCCAAACTCTATGACCTAGCTAGCTGATTATTTACAGGATCTTTGGGCAGGAATTGTTAATGAGCTTTTAATTTGGAGTGCTTAAGTTGCCAAAGTGCTCTGAGCTCCAGTGAAGCACCACAGAATCCATAAAGGAAACCTTATCAATCACTTCCCGGCAGCTCCCTTCCCCCAACCCCCACCTCCTGAGGAAGGGCAGCCAAGTGGGTTTCTAACCAGGATCACAGACACACATTAGTGGAGTCACACTCCAAGTCCCTGTTTATAAATTGGCTTTTAAATGGTAGGAGATTCAGGTATAATAAACTTAAGCTCCACGCAAGAACCCACTAAAACAAGGCATGCTGTATCTGATAAAGTCAGAATAAAGCAGAATTTGATGAAGCCAATTTCTCGAAGAAACTCTATAATCAAAACTCATTTAGCCACTCACAACCTACTATGGTTTGAATAGTGTACTGTCTTTTAGCCAACAGGATTCATGTTTTGCTGCCCCTCCGCTGGACTGATGAAATGTCTGACAAGAGTAAATACCATTGAAGTGGCCAGAGACCTCTCGCAGACGCAATCAAGGGCACTATTCGTTGCAAAATCCAGCTCTAAAGACAAAATCCAAATCCCCATTGAAGAGCCCCACATCCAGCATCTTCCAAGTCAACAAGGAGCAGTTATATTTTGCAAGACCTCGCAGTCAAGCCTCAATCCAAGTTCATGCTTTTTTTTTTTTTTTTTTAAGAAAACACCTGTTGCTGGACCATTTGCAAGACAGGCAAACAGAAAGCTAGCCAGATTAGGCTCCTTCGTCACTCCTTTCACCGTCACTATTACCACCTGCAGATTTACACAGGTAAACTGCTAACCTGGTGTGTGTGCATGTGTTGAGGAGAGGGTCAAGGGAAATGTTCTATCTACAATCTCAAACCTTTTTCTTCTCTAGTAATCCCAGGTAAGAAGTCAACCCCCTTAATAAACTCACCCATCCTGTCTTGCAAAGCTCTGCCCCACTCCCCCTCCGCCAGAACGTTACTCAGTAGATTAAGCATACAGGGTGAGCACATGGGCCAGCACCCCAGGTTGCACAAACTCTGCGCACCGCGAAGCTCACCCCGCATGCATTAACCAAGGCCCAATCTTGGGGGGACCATTCAGCATCACCCACCCCGGGGTGTTGCCCCCAACTCGGGCCCATCCAAGTCCAGGGGAGGGTAAGGGGAGGGGCGGGGGGCCAGGAGACCAGCCCTCCTTCCCAGGGCCGCCCCCGCCCCCCGTCAGCAGCGGGAGAGACTGTCGCCATGGCAACGCCCCCTCCTCGGGGCCAGCGCGGCAGGCTCTCTCCAGGTGCAGGCCCCGACGTCTCCCTCAGCCTCAGCAGGCGCTCAGGGCAGTTGGCGGCGGCGGGCGCGGCCCGCGCCGACTGCGGCACCGGCCAGGCAGAGGCAGGGCCAGCTCCGCCCGCTCCCCACCGCCCGTTCCCGGCCGCCTCAACAACGGCAGCCAGCACCACGAGTCCACAACACACCGACTCACCTCCGCGCACTCTGACCCCGACCGACGCGGCGGACGGGCGGGCGCTGTGGCCAACCGCTGAGCTCGCTGCCGGCCCCTTTAACCAATGGGCTGCAGTGGGGCGGGGCTTCTTCTCCCCAAATGGTCGCTCTCCGGCCGACATGCGCGCTAAGCCATGTAAAGATGGTGACACCCTGCGGCCGGCCTTATGGGACTTGTAGTTTTGACGTTGCACGAACTCAGAAGAGAAGGCGGGGGCGGGGGCATCACTTCTGAGCTGCGAAAGAAATTTTTTTAAAACGAAACTTTCTACGGCCTAGAGCGTCTCAGGTCCCCCATCTCCGTTTTCCCGCCCTCTAGTAGGTGAATATGGGCTCACAAGGTGACAGATTCAATTTCATGACGCCTCATGAATCGTTCATTCAACAAGTAATTGTCATCTACTCTCTGATGTGGGCCTGCGGGAGACCTGAGATAAGGAGGGGTTAAGCTAAGAGGAAAATGCTTAGATTCCTGAAGGGCCGTCCTAAGGAAGATGGAACTGGCTCGTTCGGGTCCACTCAGAGGAAACTTCTGTTTAAAAGGCTTGCCTCAGCTGTGAGGAGCTCAGTCTCTCCAGTAAGCTGGAGAGGCCTGTGTTTCTTCATGCTGGTTATTCCTTTCTGGGTAGTCATGGGTCCCAGGCTATGAGCTGGAAAACCTCAGCCTTAGCCAAGCCAGTGATGGCTTTGACAGCTTCCCAACCGATCAGGACCCCATCTTCTGGGCCCAGCTTCAGTTACCAAGCCCCTCTGTGTGCTGTCTGCATGTTTACACTTAAGACGATGTCACTGACCGGCCGCGGTGGCTCTTGCCTGTAATCCCAGCACTTTGGGGGGCCGAGGCGGGCGGATCACGAGGTCAAGAGATCGAGAGCATCCTGGCCAACATAGTGAAACTCCATCTCTGTTAAAAATACAAAACTTAGCCGGGCGTGGTGGTGCGCCTGTAGCCAGAGGCTTTACTGACCTTGGGATACGTCTGTCCTCAGAAGGCTGAGGCAGGAGAATCGATTGAACCCAGGAGGCAGAGGTTGCAATGAGCTAAGATCACACCACTGCACTCCAGCCTGGCAACAAAGCGAGACTCTGTCTCAAAAAAATAAAAGATGTCGTTTCTGGGCCTACCACCTCTGAGATCGGACCTTAACGTAACAATTCGCACCTAAGCTGGGAGTGCCTGGTAATCCCCATATCAGGGAATGCCTTCCTTAATCCCACCCATGTAATAGGTTAGGTGACTCTACTGTGCACCTACAGCATTTATCATACTGTTTTATAATTATCTGTTTCCTTGTTGTCACTCCCACAGGGTTGTAAGCCCTTTAGGAAAAGCATTTTTTCCATATTGCTCATGTTATATCAGTAATACACAGCACAGTGCCAGGCATAAAGAAGGCCCGCAATAAATATCTGTGAACAAATGACGGAATAAACAGCAGCAGGGACAGACATATCCCAAGGTCAGTAAAGTAGAGGCACTATCCTCCAATTCTTGGAGCTGGAACAGATTCGCCTACTGTTACCTAGACATTAACCCCAGTTGGTCAGTCAGTCCACCTGTATTTATAATGCCTCTCAAGTGTCAGGCACTATTTCTGTTGCTGAGGATTCATTGATGAATAAAAACACACAAAACCTTTATTCTCAAGGAGCCTTTAAATTGGAGAGGGAAGTTGGGTGCCATGGCTCATGTCTGTAATCCTAACACTTTGGGAGGCTCAGCCTGGAGGATCCTTTGAGACCAGGAGTTCAAGGCCAGCTTGGGCAACATAATGAGATTCACATCTCTACAGAAAAATTTAAAATTAGCCAGGCATCGTGGCACGTGCTTATAGTCCTAGTTACTCAGGAGGCTGAGGTGGGAGGATCACTGGAGGCCAGGAGGACAAGGCTGCAGTGAGCCATAATAAATAAATTGGAGAGGGGCTACAGGAGGAAGAATAGATAATAAACAAGTACATAAATATAAAAATAAGACAAATAAGAGGCAATGAGATAGCTTGCTTATATACTGAGTTATGGCCTGAGAGTAGGGCACAGCCAACCTTGGCTGTAAGAATGAAGTAAATCTATAGTATCTGGATTCAAGGCTTTATTTAATGCCCAGCCCCAACATCCTCTGTGGAGCCTTCCATGGTCCCCTTTACTCCCCTAGAATGTGCTCTTTCCTCCTTAGTGCTCTAGGGCTCAACTGTACAGCTTCCAGGACTTCACCATACTGTAGGCTCTTTCTGTACAAAGATCAGGCAAATGCATCCACATAATAGAACAGTTTAACAGCTCAGTATACACTTGGTGCCTTACACTGCCGCCTGACCCAGCACTTGGCTTTCCCAAGCCGTGGCTCTGTTGTGTGCTGTCTGGTTCCCTAGAAAACAGAGCCTGGGCTGGGCACAGTGGCTCATGCCTGTAATCCCAACACTTTGGCAGGCCAAGGTGGAAGAATTGCTTGAGCCTGGGGGTTCATGACCAGACTGCTCAACATAGCAAGATCTCATCTCTGTAAAAGAAGAAAACAGAGCTGAGCTAAAACTTATGTGCTCAAATTTAACTGGGGAGTATAATCCCAAGGCATCAAGAGTGAGGGGAGCCAGGCATGGTGACGCATGTAGTAGTCCCAGCTACTCAGGAGGCAAGAGGCTGAGGCAGGAGGATCGCTTAGAGTCAGGAGTTCAAGACTGGCCTGGGCACGTGGCAAGACGCCATGTCTTAAATAAATAAGTAAATAAAAGAGTACGGGGAAGGGGAAAGTGCGGCAGGGAAGGAGGGAAAGAAAGTACAAGATAGTGTCTTACTGAGAAGTTTTCCAGCACCTCAAAGAAAATACAGCTGGTTGCTCTGTTGTACAGGATGTATAGAACCATCCTGTCTGACATGAAGGGTTGTGTTACCCCACCACTGCAATAGCCACAGGGGGCGCCAGATTCCACACCCTGAAGCACATTCATTTGAGACTAAAAACGGTGAGAGGAATGAAAGCCTCTGTTGGGTCAGATTAGGTCCACTGCAGTCCCACCATAGTGGGCACATTGGAGGCTGTGTCAAAACCTAACCCTCCTCCCAGGGGAAACGAAGATAACCAGAGGTGTTAGTAAATGAGGTGGGAGTGGCAGTTGGGCTGTTCAACAAACGAGTGGCCAATGGCCAGAGTTGGGGTTGCAGACGAGGCAAGGGCAAGTGAATTTGTGGAGGCTGATGAACTGAGTCCAACACACAGACACACAGACACCTTGGCTGCTGGATTAAGTGACTGAACGACAGTGAACACTGGGAGCAAGAACAAAAGAGAAGACCAAGTTAGGTCTTCTTATTCCCCAGCAAACCACCAGGAAACACAGCAAGGTGGCTATCAAAGCTAGAAAATCAGCTGCCAAAGCGCAGAGAATGCAGGACCCAAGGATAATGCATGGCAGCCCCCAAACCTTGGCACAGCTGAGAGAACCCAGACTGGGTCTGAAACCATTTTATGTGGCAACTGGAAAAACTGCCACTGCCATCGTAATCCCTATGAGCTATATAAGACAGCATAGGACGGTGGGCTCAGTCCTGGCTCCATCTGTGACCTTAGGCAAGTCACATACCTCTCTGAAGTTCAGTTTCTTCGTCTCTGGAATGTAAATAATACTAGTATCTACCTGTCATTGAAATTAAAAACACAACTGCTTAGCACTGCCTAGAATAAAGAGTTCAGTAAGTAGTGGCTATCACTATTATTCTCATCATTCCCCTACCCCTCTCTCTTGCCCCTCTTCCCACCATGACCACCACCACCTCCCCTCCTCTTCTCCCTAACCCTACCCCCCAGCAGTCTTCTGCTGCTCCGGGAGGAATCTGGCCATGCTGCCTTCTTCCTGCTTTTCCCCAGGGCTGTTCCCCAAGAGGCTGAGCCATTCATCTCCCTGGTGACCTGAATCTGAACTAAGAGATGGATGTGGGGTGGCTGAGGCCAGGGTGGTAATGTGCTCCCTTATCTCCGTGCCCCTCACTAGGGCCTAGTTAATTTTCCCTTTGATTTTAATATAGATTTATTGAAAGTTTCAGTTATCAAAACAAACTGCAGCAGCAAATTGGTGTTCTTTGCAGGCCTACAAGTGCCTATAAAGCTGCCATGCTCGGGAACGAATGGCGCTCTCCGGGAGGTCAGTCATGGCAACAGGAAGTCCCTGGGGACACACACACTGCAGTTTAATATTTTTCTTATTAGCCTTTTTCTTCTTGGCTATCTAAGCCTCCCCTTTAAATCGGAAATCAAATGGAGCCACCTGCCCAGGGAGGTTCTCTTCCTTAGGCTGTACCACTCTCTGCCTATGCTCTGTCCCCTCTCTAGTCCCAGGGCCTTTATTTCAAATCCTGTGACTCCACCCTGATTTGCCTTAGGCCCAGAGAGAGTCATGATTCACCTCCCCCAGAGGTGTGGTTCACAAATGTGAATTCCACACCTTTGTCCCAGCTGTACAAAGTCTGCTCGGGCTCTCCAACCACTAGTCAGGTGCAAAGCAGCCCTAGAAAAGATTGGGGCCCCAGACTTCTTCCATATCTGGTGCTCAGAAGGGAGGAAAAAGCAGTTTGAAACCAAAGGAGTTGCTTTCAAAGAGGCAGACGGTCCTGTCGGGATGTCTTGAACTAAACAGAAGTAAAAAGGAGACGGTGATCCTAGAGAGTGGGCAAGCTCTCTTTACAGCCCAAGATTTTTTCGATTTTATTCTCATAGCCCCAGTGCTACTCCCAATACTCCCCACCACAGCTTGACTTTTGAGGCTCCTCTCTCTGGCCCCAATTTGCCTCTCTAAGGACCAGCCAGCACTCTCTAGTGCTCCAGGGACTCCTGTAGCTCACTGTCACTTCTAGGCTCTGGAATCAATCCTGTCCCAGCAGAGAGTCTCCATGCCTAGACCTAGGCTGGACTGCAGTAGCACAATCATGGCCCATTCCCAAGCTCAACTCCCAGGCTCGAGGGATCCTCCCACCTCAGCCTCCCAAATAGCTAGGACTATGGGTTTGTGCAACTTCACCCAGCTACTTTTTGTTTGTTTGTTTGTTTGTTTTTGTAGAGATGGGGTTTTACCATGTTGCCCAGACTGGGCTCGAACTCCTAGACTCAAGTGACCCTCCTGCCTCAGCCTCCCAAAATGCTGGGATTATAGGCATGAGCCACCATACCTGACCCACATCCAGTAATCTTGAAGGCATCATCATCCTTTCTAGGCCTTATGTGTAGCTGTGTCACCTATATGAGTCACATCCCAATTCCCAATGTCCTCTCCTCATTCTTAAAAATTCCCTGCTAGGACAGGCATGGTGGCTCACACCTGTAATCCCAGCACTTTGGAAGGCGGAGGCGGGTGGATCACGAGGTCAGGAATTCAAGACCAGCCTGGCCAACATAGTGAAACCCCGTCTCTACTAAAAATACAAAAATTAGCCAAGTGTATTCCCAGCACATGCCTATAGTCCCAGCTACTCAGAAGGCTGAGGCAGGAGAATATCTTGAATCCAAGAGGCAGAGATTGCAGTGAGCTGAGATCACACCATTGCACTCCAGCCTGGGCAACAGAGCAAGACTCTATCTCAAAAAAAAAAAAAAAAAAAAAAAATTCCTGCTAGCAGCAAAGGCTACTGCTGCCCTTCCTCAGAACTCAGAGTATGACTAAGGGTCTGGACAACTACAGCTGTGCAGCTAGCGTGGTGGAAGATGTTGAGGTTTGGATCCAGACAGTCCAGGATTTGAATTCTGGCTCTGACACTTACTGACTCTGTGACTTGGGAAAATTCTTTCTGGTTTTATTTCACCTTCTGCTTACATCTACTCTTGTCGAGGGAACACAGTAATAAAGTGGTTTGCCTCTGTTTCTCTCTCCTACAACATTCTGAGATCCTCAAGGAACAGGACTGTGTCTTATCTTCATATTCCATGTGCATGTGGTTGATGAATAACTGAAGGCAGCTTCTCTGAGCCTGTTTCCTCAACTATAAAATGGAGAGAGTAGCTATATCACAAATATAGTGAAGAAAGCGCCCACCCAGCATAAGATAGGTACTTGGTGAGTAAAGTGTCCTTCATCAATTTTCCTTTGAGTTTGGTCATCAGTCACGAACCCTCCTACTTTCACCTGTTCCCACCTCAGCTTCAAGTTCAGCTCTCTCTTGTCTGCTAGGGCTTTCCCATCACTGATCAGACACCAGCATTCACCCTGGCCCCTGTGGAGTGGTGCTGACTTCTTTCCTCCAGGCCAGGCTCCCCTCATCTTTCCAAACCCACTCAGAAACTGCTGCCTCCTGGTGGCTCTGTTTCTAGTTAAAAGTCCATTTCCGTAGACTGCCTTGTAGTTCATCTGTAGCAATGCAGATATTCTCAAGCCAATAATGTATCCTGGCTCATAGTACAAATGTGTTCACATTTACATTGATATACCAGTCTTCCTAATTCTAGGCTCCCACCTATTCCTATAAAAATACCAATCCCAGCTAGGTGCGGTGGCTCACACCTGTAATGCCAGCACTTTGGGAGGCCAAGATGTGTGGATCACCTGAGGTCAGGAGTTCAAGACCAGCCTGGCCAACATGGGGAAAACCT
>NW_016107444.1:562483-564257 GCF_001604975.1 Cebus imitator
AAAAATTAGCTGGGTGTGGTGGTGGGTGCCTGTAACCCCAGCTACTCGGGAGGCTGAGGCAGGCAATCATTTGAACCCAGGAGGCAGAGGTTGCAGTGAGCCAAGATAGCACCTTTGCAGTCCAGCCTGGGCAACAAAAGTGAAACTCCATCTATATATACACACACACACACGTGTATACATATATACGTGTGTGTGTGTGTGTGTGTGTGTATACACGTGTATATATGTATATAAATACCAATCCCTAGCTAATTTATATGGGGGCTGAAAAACCTCTCAGAGAAAAACAAGTAAATATGAACCAAGCCCATAATGGGATCAGGTATATACCAGCACAATTAGAGTAAGGGTGTGTGGTTAAACCAAAGGACAACAAATTGCTGGAAGGACAGCAGAGTTCCAGTGAGTGACTTCATAGGAGCTATGAAGCTCCTCCTTCCTGGTCCTGATTTGGCAGTCAGATCCTCTATCCTAAGGCTCCAGCCTCTGCTGCTAGCCTTATTTTCTAGTCATTCTTTTAACTCCTCTTCTCTTCCAGGCCCAAGGGACAAATTCCTACCCGTCAGGGTGCTTTGCACTTTTCAGCCTCCAAGCATTCGTTGGCCGTTATTATTTCAATGGGAAGGCCTACCCCATTCCTATCTCCATCTGTTGAACTCCTGGAAAATGATGCCCTGCTCCAAGGAGCATTTTCTTAGTGGCTGTTCTTTCCCATCTTCTGAGTGTCCCAAGCCCTTCCTGCATCTCCTGCCCTGAAAAGCACTCTTTAATCCACAGGGCAGGGGCTTTCTCAGCAATCTTAGTGTCTAACCAGTGTCTGACCACAGCCCCAAGACTTGAGAGTTCTGGAGGGCCTTAAGGAAGGCATCTGAAGCCTTCAGAGCATCTCTTCTAGCAATCCCAGCACAGTCCTAAGAGCTTGAACCCATACTTTTCCAAGTGTATACTTTTTCAATTCAACAAACATTCTTTGAATACCTATTTGGTGCTATGTTCCGTGAAAAAGCACAGGACAGGAATATGAACAACAGACACAGTCCCTGCCCTCATAGAGCTTACATTCTAATGAAGGAGACATACTGGTAAAGAAATAATTATCAGAGTGATAACTGTGATTATGGAGATGCACTTACAATAAGGGTTTAAAGATAAGGCATCCCTTACAGCCTGGAAAGCCCTCCCAGAACAAATGACATTTAAGTCTAAATCTTAAAGGTCGAGTAGGAATTTCTTAGACCAAGAAGGCGAGAAGGAATTGAAGAGGGGAGAGCATTCCAGGTGAAGAGAATAACATGAGCAAAGGCACTAAGCAAAGAAATGGCCCATGTGAAGATGGAAAGAAACTTAGTAGGACTGAAACAGAATGTGTGCATGGGGAGTGATGAAAGAGGAGTTTGAAGACATAGGCAAGAGTTAGATCCTGCATAGTCTGATGAGCATTCTTAAGGTGTTTGGACTTGATCTTGAGGGTAATAGAGAGCCACTATTGGGGCTTCTGTGTTAGAGCAGTGCTTCTTGAACTTTAATGTGCATTCCAATCACCTGGGGATCTTGTTAAAATGTAAATTGTGATTATGTGGGTCTGGAAAAGGCCTCAACTCTGCATTTCTAAAAAGTTTCCTGGGGAGGCTTGCGATGTGGCTCTTCAGACCACACCTTGAGTAGCCAGGTTTTAGTAGCGCCGTCTCTCTGGCCTCCCTTCCCCACCTTCCCCATGTACACTCACATCAGCAGGCACACAGCATTTTTCTTTCTGCTGAGTCTGGTTTAA
>NW_016107444.1:565050-583751 GCF_001604975.1 Cebus imitator
TATGGCTTTTGCTATTTGCATCATCGCCTCCCTGATGCTGGGGAGACAGAACACAGCCGGAGGTGTTTAACCCAGAAGAGCCCTGCTGGATGAGGCAGCCTTCAGAAGGCTCTTAAGGAACAAGAGGTTTCAGCTCCCAAAGCTGAGGCTCAGTGTTGGAGGGGCATGCTTTGCAGATCCCTTCCCACCTCAAACCCATCCCCATAGTGTCCCCTTGGTCCAGGGTCACCCAGGCTGCCCTCCTTCCAGCTGCAGTGAGAGGCAGCTTCAATCATTCATCTTAATGTGTCTATTAAGCAGGGTTATGACCAGGACGAGACAAGAAACAAGGTCTTTTAGTGTAAAAACACAGCTCCAGGGCTTGGTCCCAGGGGACTCTTCCTTGGCACTGCTGCTGCTGCTCCTGGGCTGCTGCTGCTGGGGGGGCCACTGAGGTTCCAGATTGGGTGGGAAGATTCTGCTGTGAGTACTCTCTCCTCTCTCTTCCTTTGAACCTCCTAAAGGCCTGCCTTTTCCATTTCCAACAAGAGGAGCAATGACTTGGCATTTGGAGGCAGCCATGAGGGCCTCCAGGCTGTCTTTGTGTTAGGCGTGTATCCTGACTAGGGATCACTGTCTTCATCATCTTCTCACCACTCACCAGCCATGTGGAGGTAGCTGCAGCCTTAGCCACTGGGCCCTGGACAAAATAGGCCCTCATCTGGAGTCTGGGCTCAGAGCCTAGAGATAATAAGAGTATTTCTGATTATAGAAAGAGCCAAGGAGGAATCCTAACAAGACCACACCGTCAGCTCTTGTCACTCATATTAGAGAAGGTTTAGGAACCATCAGTGGAGTAAGCATGTGGTCAGACCCAGACCTGGGCTCTAGGGCAGTAGCTGTCAGCTCAAGGAGTCCAGTGTTTCCCGACTTGCATGTACACCCACACAACAGCAGCAGGTCAGCCCACTCACCTGGAGAAATGGGCTGAGGCTCCTGGAGAACCAGAATTAAAAGGCAACTATCGAGAACCCATTTGGAAGGACTCAGTGGGAGCTGTGTGTACAGGCTTGCCCTTCAGAGGCCTGCAGAGGGTTCCCAGATAACTGCTCCCAAGCGTTGGTAACGTCGCCATTAAAACATGAATCCTAGCGGCTGGGCATGGTGGCTTGCGCCTGTAATCCCAACACTTTGGGAGACCTAGGCAGGCAGGTCACATGGTCAGGAGTTTGAGACCAGCTTGACCAACATGGTGAAACCCCGTCTCTACTAAAAATACAAAAATTAGCTGGGTGTGGTGGTGGGCACCTGTAATTCCAGCTACTTGGGAGGCTGAGGCAGGGAATTGCTTGAACCTGGGAGGTGGAGGTGGCAATCAGCCAAGATTGCGCCACTGCACTTCAGCCTGGGTGACAGAGCGAGACACCATCTCAAAAACAAAAACTAAACTAAACTAAAAAGAGACCTTTAAATGGCCTGGGAGGATAAGAATGTAGAACCCACAGAAGTAAAGGTACAAAAGGGAGAGACAAGTCACCCAACACAGTTTGCTGACTTCAGTCCTGCTAATCCTCAGGTCACCAACTGCTGTTTCCCACAGTGCTGCTGCTGTCTCACTGGTCCTCGTTTCTCTTTCTGTATCAAGAGTTATCCTAACCATAACCTCTTTCCTGAGGTGGGCCGACATAGAGGTAAACTTCAAGTCAGGGAGCCAGGCAAACCTGGGCTCACATTGTGATTCTTCTTCTTCTGAGCAAAGTGACCCTGGGCAAGTCATTGCTGCTCCCCGAGCTTCTGTTTCCCCTTTTGTTTCCTAAGGTCTTGAATGAATGGGACTGTACATGTTCAGCTTAGTGTAGGACCTGGAGCACAGTGGGAGGAAGTAAGGGGTGGGGGAGAGAACTGGGAGTCTCGGTCGACTCTGTGCGTAGGATGTCTTTATGCGTCGAATGCAGGTGGTGTTCTAGCCTCTCCTTCCTACGAGCTGTGGGTGGTAGGGCCTTGACCAAGAAGGGCTGTGAGCACAGCGGGGCTGTGGGGGGAATGCCAGAGCAGCTGAGGGAAGCACAAAGTCAGAGTGAGTTAGCACTGGTCCCAGGGGTTGCATGAGCAAGGCAGGCTTTTACAGAGATATCCAGGGAACAAGAAATACCAGCAAGGAAGTTGCCCCATTAATAAATAAAAAGGTGGGAAATTAATGATTGTCTGAAAATGGCTGAGCTACTGAACTTGTTCTTTAAATCTGTCTTTAACAAGAAAAATAAAAGAGATTTGGCCAATTAGGAGGTAATGAAGACATTGTAGAAATAGCACCTGACAAAGGCGCACATGGGGGGAGGGCTGAATGAGCTTCCGGTGGCCGGGACACCCCAACCCCCCACTGGACAGAAGAAGGGTGCCAGTGGAGGGGCCTCCTGCTTACAAGCAGGGAGAGTAGAGGATCGTCCAGGGCCTGGGAAGGGACAGGGAAGAAACAAAGATGGGGAGACTCCAATCTGGGCTTAACTCTTGTTTTTCAAGAGCCTGTTGTGACCCCAGGCAGGATGCTCCACCTTCTCCGACATTGTCTCCTCTGAAAGCTGGGAATGAAGGTGAGGAATTGGGGGATAAAAGGAGAGCAAGAATAAGGGCAGATGGAGAAATAAAGGGGACCCAGGAAAGGAGGGAGCTCTGAGGGAAGGGAAAAAGCAGAGGGCCCTGCTCAGAACTACAAAAAGTTTAGGCCCCTGACATGTCTGGGATGGTTCTTTCTAGAAAGTTTATACCTAGAAAAAATTAAGAGAAGGAAATAGGAGACGAGGCATGGAAAGGAAAAAGAAAGAAGTCAAGAGAAGAGACCTGGAGCCTAGAAGAGGAGAGGGCAAGGTAGCACCTGGAGGAAGGAAAGCTGGAGTCAGTGTGTAGGCAGAGCTTAGGAAAGAAGCCGGGGTGGGTCGGGGGGTGGGAAGCCATTCTGCTAAGCCTCAGACAAACCACACTGCTTGCCACACCAACCTAACTCCAGTACTCCACCGAGGCCCAGGTAGCCCTTTCTGTGAACAGAATAGCAGACTCCGTGAGGCCTTGAGTAAGGAAGTAAGGATACAGGTCCAATCTAACCCTGGCCCTACCCCTTCTTAAACACAAATGAGCCTGGTCCCATGGCTAGAAAGCGGATCCAGTGCTCCCTTAGTCTTCCCCATTCTTTCCCAGGCCAGGGCCTATGACCCCCTGCAGCCCTGGTTGTGGTTCCCCGATCTGTCCCCAAGTGTGGTTCCAGGATTCAATCCAAAGTGGCTGGACTATAATCCTGACATGGTCTGTGGTGGAGGGGAATGAGGGGTGCAGGCCATGAAACTGCAGGAGAAAGAGAGGGCAGCTAGTGATGAATAGGGGCAGCCAGAGGCTCGTTAGAGAGGGGTGTGGGGAAGAGGGCCACTGCAGGGATGAGTCTGGGCCTGATTTATCATCCTCACAGCTGATCTGAGCGAGAGGGGTTAAGTAGCAAGCTAATGAAATCTGCAGATGCTGCTAAATGGGGGGAGCTGGGAGCACCAAGGCTGGAGGGGATACCAGGCAGGACATAGGCAGCAAGTTGGCCAAAGAAAGAGATTCATCTGGAGGGGAGACAGTCGACATATTCCAGCTGAGGCAGAGATGCTGTCTTAGTCTCTGAAATCCAGTTTTGGAAAGCCTTGGAGAGAGAAGTTAGAGATCAGGGATGCAGGAAGAACCAAGGTCCCATCCCTGAGCTGTCCCCAGTAAACTTCACAGCCCCTGCCCCAATCCCAATGGGCTTCATCAAACGCTGGGCAGCCCCCAAGTCCTAGAGACAAGGAAGTGAATTAGACCAGTCTCTGCTGTCTCTTCTCCCAGACTGAGTGGTGAAACAAGTAACTACAGTTATCTGCCATAAGTGCTGTTCAGCAACACAAAAGAGGGAGCAATTAATTCTGACAGGGGAGGGCAGGAAGGGCAGGATGACATTAAAGTAAGGCTTGGAAAGTATGGATTTCGTCAGGCAGACAAGGGGAAAGGTGGATTCTGGGCAGAAGGAACAGCATGAGCCCAGGCCGGGAAAAGAACAAGGGAAGCTGAGGGGAAGGAGCTGACCTGGTGGAGATGCCTGTTCAGGCAAGGAAATGAGCAAGGGAAACCAGCCCAAAGCTGCAGGCAGGCCAGAGCAGCAAGCCCTGCAGTGGTCTGGCTGTGCAGGACAAGTGGAGGCTGGGGGAGCCAAGGGATAGCAGAATCCTTCCCAAAAGAGCTGCTGCTGCATGCCGACCGCACTCTCCGCCTCAGCGCTAGCCTCCGGCCTCCATTATTGGTAGTTGCCCCAAGAATTAAAGAAAATCGTTCCTGTATAGTGTTTGACACAAGGCCTGGCATACAGTAAATGCTGACTAAATGTAAGTGATTTTTTTTTTTTTTTTTTTTTTTTGAGATGGAGCCTCACTCTGTCACCCAGGTTAGAGTGCAGTGGGGTGATCTCGGCTCACTGCAACCTCCCTCCCAGGTTCAAGCGATTCTCCTGCCTCAGCCTCCAGAGTAGCTGAGACTATAGGTGCACGGCACCACACCTGGCTAGTTGTTTTTTTTTTTTTTAATTTTTTAGTAGAGACGGGGTTTAACATGTTGGCCAGGCTGATCTTGAACTGCTGACCTCAGATGATCCACCTGCCTCAGCCTCCCAAAGTCCTGGGATTATAGGCATGAGCCACAGCACTTGACCTAAATGTAAGTGATTATTATTGTGGTTGTTAATATTCCCAGGCTGAACTGAAAAACCTGGGCCAGAGGTCTGACTGCAACTCCACATGCACCCAGGGAGTGGCAGAAGATTGAGTGGACAGGTGGCTACTTAATAAGTAGAAGCTCAGGCCCATGAGGCAGAAAGTCATCGATAGCTCTAATGATGAGGTGGGACAGGGTAATGCTGAGACATCAGGGACCAGAGACCTCTGAGAAGGGGAAGACTGACACATAGGCTTTTATCAAAAAGAACTCCAAAGATCTGACTGTCAACACATCTGCCCAGGCCCCACAGGGGCTGCTCTTGGAAGCAGGGAAGAAGAGCAGTTTGCATCATAGGGCCAGATGGCCAAGCCTTCTTACCCTTCTTCCAGCCCTCAGAGCTATCCTGGGCAAGTGAATACCTCCTCTCCTACAGAGGCCTTCCTTTCTCTACTCAAAATGTGAGTAGCAACCCTCCCCTTGTAGGAAAACCCTCGCTAAGGGAAGTGGCAAGGGTAGAGTAGCAAGACATCTGTCTCAGTCCTTTTTATTCTGTATCAGAGAGGTATTCAGTGAACGTTTGCTGGATGCAGGACTGAATGAACTTGTAAGAATCTGGAAGCTCTTCAGCACAGCACAGCCACAGCTAGAAACGGTTCCTCTACTCCCCCTCACATACACACAGACATACACACATACCTCTTTCCTCATTCTATCTCATGGCAGCTGGTGTTAAGAGAATGGATAATAGCATGGCTATTTAAAGATAAACCTTGGAATCAGACAGTCCTGGGATTCAGACTTTGTTCCACTAGTCACCAACTTTACAATCCTAAGGCAGTTACCTAACCTGCCTAAGTCTCAGTTTCCTTTGCTGTAAAATGGGTATAATGATACCTACTTCATAGGTTTTGTAGATTAAATCAATAACACACGTAAAGGGCCTAGAAGAATACATGGCACACAGAAAGGAAGTGTTCTGCGTAAAGCAAGATCAGTAAAATGAAAACAGGAGACATTTTAATTCTCCCCTTATCTCCACTGCCCTTTCAAACCTTCTCTATGGGCCTTTACTCTCTCTGTCTCTACATGATTTTTTGATGCACGTCCTTTAACTCTATTCTTTAATAAAAACTAGGTTCTGGGCCGGGTATGGTGGCTCACACCTATAATCCCAAAACTTTGGGAGGCTGAGGCAGGAGGATTACTTGAAGCCGGGAGTTCAAGACCAGCGTGGGCAACATAGCCAGACCCTATCTCTACAAAAATAAAAATAACAAACTGGGTTTTATCAAGTCATAAGATTAGGCAGGCCAAGTAACAATTCTTCCTAAGATGGAAGGAACACATGGTAAGATTGAGCATGAACAGGACTAGAGGCCACAAGCAAGCTGCAGAGCAGGTATCGCAGCCCCCCGTGTCATCTACCACATGGCAGCAGTGCCTCTCCTCTTCTCACACATAGGTTGTGTGAAGAAGTGCCTTATGATCAGGGAAGAGGAGGGTAAAGCCCTACTTTGATGGATGGGTTGACCCAGTTTGTGGGTACAAGATGAAAATGGACAGTGGGTGCACTGAAAGACAAAGGTGAGGGAAAATCCTCCCAGTGAATGAAGCGCTGGCCATCTCCTTGGGGTGGAAAGAGAAGTAATTCAAGGTTATATATATATAGACTCATGGGCAGTGGGCAATGATTGGGATGACCGGCCAGGGCCTGGAAGCAAGATTGGAGGACCACAGACAAGGTGGTCTGGAGTAATGGCAGGTGAGTGGACATATGAGGATGGGTACAAAGTGTGAAGATCTTTGTATCATCTGTTAGTGCCCACCAGAAATCATCCACCATGGAAGAGGCGCTAAACCTTCAAGTAAACAAAATGACTCAGCCAGTTGATATCAGCCAGCCTCTGTCATTGGCTGCCCTGATGTTGGCACAATGAATGCATAGATGAAGTAGCCATGATGGCAGGGATGGATGGAAGTTATGCATGGGCCCACTACCACAGGTTCCCAGTTAACAAAGCTGACCTAGCTACTGCCACTGCAGGATATCCAACCTACCGATAACTCAGGCCAATGTTAAGGCCCCCAAGATGGCAACAGGCATTGAGGAGATCAATTGGCCACTTGTTGGCAAATTGATTCTTTTGGACCCTTTACATCCTGGAAGGAGCAGAAATTCATTTTGACAGAAATGGACCCATATTCTGAGTTTGCCTTTTCTGCCTTGTAGGGCTTTAGCCGGCACCACTCACTGAAGCCTTACGCAGTGATGTTTAACTCACCAGCATAGGATCTCATAAACTATCCACCACATCAGACAAAAGGATCTACTTTACAGCAAAGGAGGTGCAAGAGTGAGCTGCTAAATGGGATCCATTGATCATATCATATACTACAGAACCCAGAAACTGCCAGCCCAACAGAGAAATGAAGTGGCCAGTTGAAGACCCAGCTGAAACACCAGGTAGGAGGTGACATTTTATGAGAATGGGGCACCATTTTTTGGATACCGGCTCTCAACTGGAGGCAATTGTGCCTTCCAGGGGACACTTGGCAATGTTTGGTGATGTCTGAAGACATTATTTTTGTCTCTCTCTCTGAGCTCTGTCATTGAGAAAATGGAGACCGGTCGCGGTGTCTCACCTGTAACACCAGCACTTTGGGAGGTCGAGGCAGGTGGATCACAATGTCGGGTGTTTGAGACTAGCCTGACCAACATGGTGGAACCCTGTCTCTACTAAAAATACAAAAATTCACCAGGTATGGTGGCACGCGCCTATAATCTTAGCTACTCAGGAGGCTGAGGCAGAAGAATTGCTTGAACCTGGGAGGTGGAGGTTGCAGTGAGCCAAGATGGTGCCACTGCACTCCAGCCTGGATGACAGAGCGAGACTCTGTCTCAAAAAAAGAAAGAAAGAAAAGAAAAGAAAGGAAAAGAAAAGAAAAGAAGAAAAGAAAAGAAAGAAAAGAAAAGAGAAGAAAATGGAGACATGGCTGGGCACGGTGGCCCATTGCCTGTAATCCCAGTACCTTGGGAGGCCGAGGCAAGTGGATCACAACATCAGGAGTTCAAGAACAGCCTGGCCAATATTGTGAAGCCCCGTCTCTACTAAAAGTACAAAAAAATTAGCCAAGCGTGGTGGCGCATGCCTGTAATCCCAGCTACTCGGGAGGCTGAGGCAGAATTACTTGAACCCAGCAGGCAGAGGTTGCAGTGAGCCAAGATTGTGGCTTGCTGCACTCCAGCCTGGGAGACAAAGTGAGACTCCATCTCAAAAAAACGGACAGGTGTGGTAGCTCACATCTGTAATCCCAGCACTTTGGGAGGCCAAGGTGGGTGGATCACCTGAGGTCAGGAGTTCAGACAACCTGGCCGACATGATGAAACCCCATCTCTACTAAAAATACAAAAAATCAGCTGGGCATGGTGGCCATCACCTGTAATCCCAGCTACTCAGGAGGCTGAGGCGGGAGAATCTCCTGAACCCAGGAGGCAGAGTTTGCAGTGAGCCAAGATTGCGCCATTGCACTCCAGCCTGGGTGACAAAATCAAAACTCTTGTTAAAAAAAAAAAAAAAAAAAAAAGCACATGGAGACACATATTTTATTGTTACAAATGGGGGGTGGGGACAGGGAGGAAAGATAATATTGCTAGCATCTAGTAGGTAGAGCCCATGGATGTGCATCCTACACGTAGGACAGCGCCCCCCAACAAGGAATTATCCAGTCCAAAATATCAATCATGCCAAAGTTGAGAAACTCTGTTCTAGGACACAGGGTATACTTTAAATCAAAGACCTTTATATAGAGATGTGTCTCCAATTGGGTCTGGAAACCAAGGGGTAGAAGCAGCAGTAGCCCCATTTACCATTACTTCTAGTGATCCACTTGTGGAAGTTATACAGCAGAGGTCTTTGCAAATTTAAAGGATCTGGTTGCCAAAGGGAAAATACTTCTGTTGGGAGACACAGCCAAATTCATATTGATCTATATAATATGGTTGCTGCCTGGGTTCCTGAAGTTCATGCTGGGGGACCAAGAGGCAAGAAGAGATGTCACGCTATCTCACCAGAGGTACTTGATTCTAATCGTTGGAAGGCAGTTGGGCTGCCATTACACAATGGGAGGAACCGAGAGTGTCCACTTGGTACTTGAGCATTTATTGATCCTGCCTTCCTATTTTGATGATATCTAGACAAGTGCAAGCACCTCAGTTTGAGAAGGGCATGGTGACCAGCCTGAGATCCCTCAGGGATGAGATTCCGGGTCATGCCAAAACTTAAGCTACCAAGACCAATAAATGCATTCCCTGAGGGTAAGGGGAGTCTAGAATTGTTAGTATAAAGGGAATATGATAAGAATAAGTTGTGGCCTTAAGACTAGCTGTGACGGTGGGATCTATAGTTTGTTCCGCAAAACTTTCTCTTCTAAATTTTTCTTAGAAAGAGAGGCCTACTAAAATCCTTGAGGAGATGTTCTAAGAACTTATGTAAAGAAGTGAGTCTGACTGGGCGTGGTGATTCATGACTGTAATCTCAGCACTTTGGGAGGCCGAGGCAGGTGGATACCTGAGGTCGGGAGTTTGAGACCAGCCTGGCCAATATGGTGAAATGCCTTCTCTACTAAAAATACGAAATTAGTCAGGCGTATTGGCGCACTCCTGTAATCCCAGCTACTTGGGAGGCTGAGGCAGGAGAACTGCTTGAATCTGGGAGGTGGAGGTTGCAGTGAGCCGAGATCACACCACTGCACTCCAACCTGGGCAGCAAGAGCAAGATGCCATCCCCCCCCACTCCCCCAAAAAAAAGGGAATCCAAGTGGCACCAGGAGTAAATTGCAGTAGATGCTGTGGCCTGTTGCCTAGAACAACCTTCAGGAATAAAGGAATTATTTCACCAGTTGCTGGGAGTGCTGCTTGTAGACAGGCTTCAGCTGTGTTAGCTTTGTTGAGGGACTGCTGCAGTTGAAGAAAAACTTTGGCTAGCATCCTGTCTTTTTCTCGGGACTGATCAACACTGGGATATAAAAATCCCAGCTCCCTCACCCCAATTCAAATAATTTTGAAAGCCCACCCCAGCTCCAGAGCTTCCTATAGAATTGGTTGAGGCCTTTGTTGGGACGGCATCACATCACAGCCCAACTCCTCCCTCTGACCAATACTGCTTCCCTCACTTCCGTTGGTGTTGATCCCCAGAACAGTCTTTAAAAACCACTTGCTGGCGGGGCGCTGTGGCTCACGCCTGTAATCCCAGCACTTTGGGAGGCTGAGGCAGGTGGATCACAAGGTCAAGAGATCAAGACCATCCTGGCCAACATAGTGAAGCCCCATCTCTTCTAAAAATACAAAAACTAGCTGGGCGTGATGGTGTGTGCCTGTAGACCCAGCTACTCGGGAGGCTGAGGCAGGAGAATCACTTGAACCCGGGGGGCGGAGGTTGCAGTGAGCCGAGATCATGCCACCGCACGGTAGCCTGGTGACAGAGTGAGACTCCATCAAAAAAAAAAAAAAACCACTTGCATGCTAAACTTTGTCTCAGAATCTGCTTCCTGGGTAACACAACCTATCACAGTCAATAAACAAAATAAAATCATTGTTATGGTCTGAATGTTTGTGGTCTACCCCTCCACCAAATGTATAAATTGAAATCTAATCCCCATTGTGCGAGTATTTGGAGGTGGGGCCTTTGGGAAGTAATTAGATCATGAAGACCCAGGAATGTGATGAGTGCCCTATAAAAGAAACCATAAGACAGGGTGGAAAAAAAAAAAAAAAAAGATTAAAAAACAACCAGAGAGATCCCTTGCCTCTTCTACCATCTCAGGACACGGTGAAAGGTGGCTATCCATCTATCAACCAGGAAATGGGTCCTCACCAAACACTGAATCTGCCAGCACCTCCATCTTGGCCTTATCAGTCTCCATGATTGTGAGAAATAAATTTCTATTGTTTATAAGCCATCTGGTCTATGGTAATTTTGTTATAGCCGCCCAAATAGACTAAGACAATTTCTGTGCGTGTTTAGCTGACATTCTAAACATAGAAAACCAGATGAAAGCCACAAATATACTAAATAAGTAAATCATTAGGTATGTTGGAAGATGGTAAGTTCCGAGGAAAAGAAAAAATGTAGAATAAGGTAAGGAGATCACGAGTGTCTGGTACAGGAGTAGGCAGTGGTCAACACGATGCAGTGTTAAATCAGCGGTCAAGGTACACCTCACTGAGAGAGTAATATTTGAGCAAAATTTTAAAGAGATGAGCTGGGTGCGGTGGCTCACGCCTGTAATCACTTTGGGTGGCTGAGGTGGGCAGATCACGAGGTCAAAAGACCGAGACCATCCTGGCCAACATGATGAAACGCTGCCTCTACTAAAAAATACAAAAATTAGCTGGGCATGGTGGTGCACACCTGTAGTCCCAGCTACTTGGGAGAATGAGGCAGGAGAATTGCTTGAATCTGGGAGGCAGAGGTTGTAGTGAGCCAAGATCGTGCCAATGCACTCTAGCCTGGTGCCTGGTGACACAGCGAGATTCTGTCTCAATAAAATAAAATAAAATAAAAAATAAAAGAGGTGAGAGAATTGAACAAGTGAGTATCTGGAGACATTACAGGTAAAAGGAATAGCCAGAGCACAGACACTAAGGCAGGGGTCAGTGTGTTTCAGGAGTACCCAGGAGGCCAATGAGGCTGCAGTAGAGTGAGCTAGAAGGGGAATACAGTAATAGGAATAGAAATTAGAGAGGGAACATGGGAATTAGGGTTGTGTAGGCCATTTTAAAGACTGTGGGCCATTTTAAAGATGATGGATTTTTCTTTGAATAAAATTAGAACTGTATAGTATTCATCCTCCTCCAAGAAGCCCTCCCTAACTGTCTCTGGTTAGATTAGGTGCATCCTCTGTACTCTCACAGCCTCTTGGGCTTCCCCTGTAGTAGCATTTATCTATGATAAATAATTCCCTCATTATCATCTGTGTTGCCTGCTCAATTGTGAACTCCATGAGGACACACTGAGATTATGTTGATTATAGGGGATCTTTGTGAGGATATAGACAGAAGTACAGAAGTCAAGTCAAGATATACAGCCACACAGTTAAACTTCACAGAGACCATCTGAGAACTAGAAGTGGTTTGGGATACAGCCTAGTTCTGGAAATTAGGTGGTTTCGTTGCTGCCTCTGAATTGGGCATTCATTGATCTCTACCGTTATGTTTCAGCACTGTAGTCACTTAGTACTCTGTCCTTGCTTCTACGGCACCCTACACTCCCAACCAATAAGTGTTTATATTTACAAAGAAAAGGATCTTATTGGTTTGGCCACACCCCAGTCACTAACTCTGTTGGGCAGAGCTTTCTTGCTGAGTCACACCATGGATTCTTGGACAGCGAATAGATTGGCTGTCTTTGGGTCAGGTCTTCATCTTTTTTTTTTTTTAGAGAAAGTTTTGCTCTTGTCACCCAGGCTGGAGTGCAATGGTGTGATCTCTGTTCACGGTAGACTTCACTTCCCAGTTCAAGCAATTCTCTTGCCTCAGCCTCCTGAGTAGCGGAGACTATAGGTGCACAGCACCACGCTCAGCTAATTTTTTTGTATTTTTAGTAGAGACGGGGTTTCACCATGTTGGCCAGGCTGGTCTCGACCTCCTGACCTCAGGTGATCTGCCCACCTCGGCCTCCTAAAGTGCTGGGATTACAGGTGTGACCCACCGCACCCAGCCAGGTCTTCATCCTTGATGCAGTTAGCTGTGGCCAGGGTGGTAAAGTCGCTTAATGCCACCTGTGGTCACCTATACCTAAGGAAGCACCCAGAGTCCCTCCTCTTGGCCAAGAGCTGTAGATGGAGCAGCTACTCATGGAATAATAGATCCCTCCCCAGTACAGCTTAGCACAGTGATTGGCAAATAGGAAATATCAATAAATCCATTAATCTTGCATAGAGTCTTCCCCTCTCAAGGTCCCAGCACAGTGCCTGGCACAGAATAGACTAAAATAATTATTTTGGAATAGTAGGCCTGTGTATCCAGACAGCATAGCACAGAAAGAAGCAATGTGGGCTGGGCGTGGTGGCTTACACCTGTAATCCCAGCACTTTGGGAGGCCAAGGCAGGTGGATCACGAGGTCAAGAGATTGAGACCATCCTGGCCAACATGGTGAAACCCCGTCTCTACTAAAAATACTGAAATTAGCCGGGTGTGGCAGTGTGCACCTGTAGTCCCAGCTACTCGGAAGGCTGAGGCAGGAGAGTCACTTGAACTCAGGAGGTGGAGGTTGTGGTGAGCCAAGATCATGCCACTGCACTCCAGCCTGGAGATAGAGTGAGACTGTGTCAAGAAGAAAGAAAGAAAGAAGGAAAGAAAGAAAGAAAGAGAGAGAGAGAGAGAAAGAGAGAGAGAGAAAGAGAGAGAGAGAAAGAGAAAGAAAGAAAGAGAGATAGAGAAAGAAAGAGAAAGAAAGAAAAAGAAAGAAAGAAGAAAGATAAGAAAGAAAGAAAGAAGAAAGAAAGAAAGAAAGAAAGAAAGAAAGAAAGAAAGATAGAAAGAAAGAAGCAATGCAGAGTGGTGGTTATGCCTGTGGCTTCCTGTCATAGACTGCTTAAGTTCAAATTCCAGCTCTGCCACCTAGCAACCGTATGACCTTAAGTAAGCTACTTAACCTATCTGAGACTTAGTTCTCTCACCTGTAAAGGAGGCCACAAATGGCTGCAACATCATAGTTGTGTTGGGTGCATTACGTGGGACAATACACCTAAAGCACTTTTCTGCGTTCCTGGCACCTGGTGATGCCTCAATAGATAGTAGTGCCAGTGCTATCACTTTTTAAGACTCATGCTAATGAACATGGAGCTCTAGGTCGAATACTAGTCTAGAAGACAGTAGTCGCCATACTATACAGAGAGCTTCCTGAGGACACACCAGTTCTGAGATGTACAGGGCTGTTGCCACTAGCGGATCCACTGTCTTCCCATGCCCCCGCCCACCAGGTTATAAGTAACCTGGAGTTTATGGGTCTTCCAGGCAACTGTTGCTGACTTTAACAAAGAAAGATACTAGGAAGTGTGTGCCCCCAAACCTTTCTTGTTCCATAATAAATATATTATTTACTGGTCAACAGTCTACTGTACACTTCACCTGAAATGAAGGGGTATCCAGGCAGAGTATGGAGAGAGGGGGGCAGGGGTAATGAGCATGGTTAAGGATTCTGTAAGTCACAGCTCAGTTTCTATGCAAGTTATCCTTAACATAGCCACATGGAGAAGCCAACTGGTCACCACTTCTAGGCGCAAAAGGATCAATGAGAAGGTTGAGACGGAGACAGATTTCTGTGCATTTACATGAATCTAGACGCATGTGAGGTCGGGGGCTCATTCAGGGCCAGGACAAGCCCTAGCCCTACACCTTCTTGAGCCCCTCCTCAGGCTGGCAAACAAACTGGGACCGAGAGCAGATGGGAGGTGAGGCTCTTCTTCAGGACCTACTTAGGAAAGGGTCACAACGGAGGAGATGGTGAGAAGGTCTGGGAAAAGGAATAGGAGTACCTGCCTTGGCTTGGGGTGTGCTGAGGGGTCGGAGGGGTGATGGGCAGGGGGAAGGAAGAGAGAGAACAGAGGGAAGATGGCATCCCTGCTTCAAGCTGAACCCTCAGTAGACGGGGCAAGGAACAAGGAGAGATCCCCTTCCCACCAGAGCACCATAGCAGCCTGCGCCATGGGCAGGAGCCTGAACAGCTTCCCTTCAGGGCTTTCTGGGGCACTAGGGCCAGGCGCCTGGTTCCCTCCAGGTGCTCCAGCTTCGACAAAGCCTTCTACTCGGCCTGCCCACACAAGCAGCACCACACAGCTGCGCCATCTCCACCTTTACTGTGCATAGCACCTTGTGGCTTTGAGGTACACTTGTCAAGGGAAGAGCTTTTATCCAGGCAACCAATTAATTGTCTCTTTCCCCATTAACTCAGCTGTGAATTTCCTTTGAGGAAATGGTGCCTCAGGCACCACCAGGGGGCACTAGGGCCTCTAGGCACCGGGGGCCAAGGAAAAGGCAATCCCCTCTGGTGGAGGCCCAAGTCCAGGTGCTGCGTCCCTGCAGCAGTTCTCTCCAGGAACACCCTGGCGCAGCAGACCAGGGAGGCCGCCTTGTTGGCTTATCTAATGAGAAATGAGAGGACTGGGCCAAAGAGCCCTATTTCTGTCCAGCCCTACACTACCTGCCATAAAATTAAATGATCACAATGAGTACATTAATTACCTGACACAAATGCTTTAACATAACAAAATTATTAGCCATTCTAGATTTAGTGTTTGTACAGCACTTTATATTTGCAAGGGCGTTGCAATAACTTACACGGCTGAGGGTGCGTTTCAGGCCCTGAACGACATCCTAAAGGGTTTCTTCGGGCCAGCCAGCTGTCTGGCCTCTCCACAGCTGGTCCCTGCCCTTCTTGTCTTCACTGACTGCTTTTCTTCCCCAGCTGCTGCCTGGCATCTCGTCCTAGCAGCTCCTTCATCTGTTCACGGAATCCCTTTAACCTCAGAGAGCCATGAGACAGTGTCTTCACTTGTGCCCATGTCACCTACCTGACCCTGCATCAGGATTAAAGGGCTCAAGGGCAGCAGCCATGGGTGGGGTTAGTTTTGGTGCCCAGAAGCCTCTCTCCTGTTCTTCTAGCTGTGGCTGCAAGTGTGGATGTACGATGGACTCTACACACAGTAGGGGCTCTACACATAGTAGGGAGACTCCGAGTTTGGGGCCTGATGTTGCTCGAACTCCACAGGAACTAACTGCATGTCCTGCATCGTTCATTTGTTGAGTGCTCGCTTTACCTGCATCAGAGCAGGCCCTGGATCCTTGGGGAGTATGGCATTGAGGAGACTCACTACTGTGCAGACTCAATTCTAGACTGGATGGGATATCATAGGAGACTGCACTAGTAAAACTTGTTGCACTTGGCTTGAGTGTGAAATCTGTTTCCCAGGCAGAGAGATCAAAGCCCAGTTGATGGATGTGTGTGTACCCAGCTCTCCTTGCTTGCTTTCATCTTCCTTCCAGAAAGAGGAGTAAACATTCAGCGAGTGAGCACTGCAGGTGTTCCATTAAGGAGGGGAAAGGAATATCACTGACAGCACACAAGACCACCAATGAAGGCATCCACGAGGATACCAAGGGCCTCACAGAGGATCAAAACACAGGGCATTTGCAGCAGTAGTTCTAGAATTTTAATGCAGGAGCATCTTTGGGGCAGCAGCCATTTGGCTGGAAGGCAGCTAGGGAGATGTACCTTGAAGCTGCATTTGTATAGCTCATATGATACAGATCAAATGTTTCCTAACATGTTTTTAGTCATACTTTATGGAGGCTGAGAAAACATCAATTTTTAACATTAAGTGTATCATACTGCATAGTATAGTGGTTAAGAGCAGAATCAAGAGGTAGATTGCTTGGCTTTAAATGCCACCTTCATCATGAACCAGCTAGGTGACTTCCGGCAAGGGCTTCAGCTTCTTTGTGCCTCAATCTCCTCGTCTTTAAAATGTGGATGACTGTAGTGTCTACATCAGACTTGCTGTTAGGATTAGATGAGTTAATCCACATAAGCCATTTAGCATGTAGTAAGTGCTCATTAAGAGTTAGGTGTTATTGGCCGGGAATAGTGGTTCACACCTGTAATCCCAGCACTTTGGGGGGCCAAAGCAGGCAGATCACTTGAGGTTGGGCATTCGAGATCAGCCTGACCAACATGGAAAAATCCTGTCTCTGCTAAAAATACAAAGTTAGCTGGGTGTGGTGGTGCATGCCTGTAATCCTAGCTACTTGGGAGGCTGAGGCAGGAGAATTGAACCCGGGAGGCGGAGGTTTCTGTGAGCTGAGATCATACCATTGCACTCCAGCCTGGGCAACAAGAGCAAAACTCTGTCTCAAAAAAAAGAAGTTAGCTATTATTATTTATTGGGAGAGACTTGGAAGGGCCTGGTATTTGGGAATAAATTTCCAAGTCATTCAAAGTAAGGGAGATAGAGAGAGGGATTCAAGATTTAGACTAACAGGGTTATGTGCTGTGGGGTATTGAGGAGCCTCCTAGTAAAGTTCAGAGAATTCCACCTCTAAAGGGGTCTTGGAGGGGAAAGGGCTGTGTTCCAGTCGATCCAAGACCCTCAGCCTTTCTATGTGCATCAGGTTCGGGGGCTGGGGCCTCCCCATCAACCCTTTGACTGGACTAGATGTTGCATCGAAAGGTAGTAAGGAAAATGAAGCATCCTTTTACTTTTCCAAGCATAGTCTGGGGGACCCTCCCTGATCCAGGACACAGCCCCCCTCAGGCCGGCTAGACTGGAAGGCCCTCCTCCTCCTGCCCACCCCCTCTGCCTTCCAGGCTCTCTGCCTCCTAGAGACTCTGGAAAAATGGCTGCACCAACGGAGGGAACATCTGGGTTCCTGGCCCCAACCCAATGGGGAAATGAAGTAGAAATGAGCCAGGCATGCTAGGAAACCTGGTGTCAGGTGAAGTCCTGGTAAGCCCCAGGCCCTCGGGCTGAGGGTCCTGGGGCATGTAGTGCCACATCTCCCTCTTCAGTGAAACAAGAGGCTCTCACAGGGCTCTCCTGAAGCCTCTTTCATCATACGTCCATTTGTGATTCTGTCTCTTCTTGTGGTGACCACCAGGAAAATGAGAGAGCAGAGCTGCACTCTAGGGTTTTGCTATGACTCTTCTAGGCCCAATCTTAAAACTGAGATGATCGTGCCAAGCCCTTAGCTCTTCCCCTACACTCCAGACTCAGAGTAAGCTCATTCACCAGGCGAGTGAGCAAAAAGACCCAGAGGATCTGCCCAGAGAAGAAGGTTTGTATTTCCTCCTTGGAACAGCATTTTCAGGAAGACTCCGGATTAAGAATTAGAAAGCCAATGGGAAGACTTCTGACCTTATTACTTGAGGCAATCCTCTTGCCTAGAGGTCTTCAAAGGTGATTCCTTAGGTTAGGAAGAAAATAGTAGAACTACAATTTATATGTAGTTTTAATGTTTTTAAAAAATGGGTTTTGCTGATATTTTACATGCACATTGAGATAGGCATCTTCACTTGTTAAGTCATTTGGTCACCTGTCATGTAGGGGGCAAGATGTATGCTGAAGGCAGATGGAGACCTCAACCACATAAAAGTTGTCAGTGGTGCCTATGATATGTTGCAGTTAACCTGTGCCTAGTTAAGCGATTTGCTGGTTGTGCTAACTAGTTTTAGCTAAACATATTCATAGAATGAACAGACGGTTTAAAAAGATTCCTGTATGCCAGGCACAGTGGCTCATGCCTGTAATCCCAGCACTTTGGGAGGCTGAGGCAGGTGGATCACCTGACGTCAGAAGTTTGAGACCAGCCTGGCCAACATGGTGAAACTCTGTCTCTATTAAAAATATACAAATATTAGCCTCGTATGGTGGCAGGTGCCTGTAATCCCAGCTAGTCAGGAGGCAGAGGCAGGAGGATTGCTTGAACCTGGGAGGTGGAGGTTGCAGTGAGCCGAGATCACACCATTGCACTCCAGCCTGGGTGACAAGAGGGAAACTCCATCTCAAAAATAAATGAAAGATTTCTGCAAAAAAAAAAAAATTGTCTTGAAAATAATACAAAAATGCAAACACAAGCCATCACTTCTAGTAGAAGCTGTTAGCCAGATGATCAGATATAAACAATTATAAGCTAATCAGATCTGACAAGAAGTCAGCAAAAACTTTTTGAAATTATCAAGGAGAGTATTTAAAACATAGATATACATACATTATAGTGAATTCTGCCCTGACCATATATTGTACCATAAGGTATTAGCTGATAGCGATAGTTTATAAATAAATATTTGTGTATTAACGAAATGTATACTTTTTTTACAGATAGGTAGACGTGATCAAGAAATTGGGGACCACTATTTTAGCTTATCTGTGGCTCAAGTTTTGTCACCATAAAATGAAAAGGATTATTGTTTTTCAGAAAAGTGATAAAACTTTCTTCTTTTTTTTTTTT
>NW_016107444.1:584466-593852 GCF_001604975.1 Cebus imitator
AAAAAAAAAAAAAAAAAATTGTAAATGTCTGCCACATTGTGGGCCCTTAATAAGTGGTTATATTACACATAAAGATATTGCTGAGCATAAACAATAAGATTAAAAAATTAATAAGATAACACTTTGGCATAAAAATTTTTTAAGTGCCTTGAAAGTACCAACTCACTTGAAAATTGCTACGCTGATTAAAATTGGCCACTTTCCATTCATTGAATACCATGCCAAGCTTTAGGCTAAGTGCTGAGGATAGAGAGATGAATTTGTCATACTCTAGAGACTAGAATTTAGAGCTGGCTTAGTTTAGATGACTATAACAGCTTCCTTCCTAGTCTCCCTGCCTGCATTGTCCCTCACTATTCCCTGACTCCAGCTTCCACTATCATGTGACTGACAAACCAGTCTTCCTCATCATTTTCATCATTCATTTCCATGCCTGAAAACCTTCAATATCTCTCTTGTGCTATCACCTCTTCATTTGCTATATACTGTTTCATATTGTTCAGTAACTTTTATTCCAGTTAGTCTTCTGGCCTCAGGTGAAACTGTTACAGTTAGTACTTAGAACTTATAGATAAGGTTGCCTTTGAAAGAATTTAACTTAATCAACAGGTGATGAAAGGAGCTCAACCTCTCTGAGGCTCTTGGGAACAGCTACTTGACTACTAATCAGTGGTATTAACATATCTAAGGAAAGAAAGATGTGGTTTGCAGGCCCTGCGTGGTGGCTCACGTCTGTAATCCTAGTACTTTGGGTGGCTTGAGGTGGGTGGATCATGAGGTCAGGAGTTCAAGACCAGCCTGGCCAAGATAGTGAACCTTGTCTCTACTAAAAATACAAAAATTAGCCAGGCACAGTGGGAGGAGCCTGTAATCCCAGCTACTCAGGAGGATGAGGCAGGAGAATCCCTTTAACCAGGGCGGCAGAAGTGGCAGTGAGCTGAGATCCAGCCATTGAACTCCAGCCTGGGCAACACAGTGAGACTCTATCTTAAATAAAATAAAAATAAATAAAAAAAGAAAGATGTGGTCTGCAATGCAACTTGGAATAGAGGAAAACCAAAGAGATAAACTTTAGCTGGATGCACCCAACATTGTCTGTGGGAAAAAGATACTGGAAACAGGGGAGCCTGAGGATTTCAATCATTATTCAGGGCTCTTTGTTTCTTCTAGCTGGTGAGAGGTCCTGCTTTATGTCTGTTATATTTCTCTGTTTAAGATACCTAGCATTCTTCTCACCTTTGATCTCCTGGATGAAATATTCTCTTTTTATTACAAGTCTTGAGAATACCATCAAGGTACTAGTTTACTAATTCTGCTTTCCAGGCACCCACACACTGAAATGAGGTGCCTCTGCTAAGATCTCATACATTTTGGTCAACAGAAAACTATATCTCCATTGTGACTTAATCAACTGGTATTCTGGTTTACACTTTGAATTTAGTCTTTGTGAGTCTGATTGTCTTAGTCTCATAACCTCAGTTTATGTGAATCTAATAGTTAAATAAAGATCTTATAAAAAAGATGTCATTATGGACCAGAAGAAAATATAGAACATTTTTTAAATCTTGTAGTTGAAATGCTTCTTTTAAGTGGGATGTAAAATCTAGAAGCTGTAAAGGAAACAAAATTAAAATTTAAAACTATATAATAAAAAAACTATAAACAACTTTGAAAGATGTGATAGACTGGGATCACATATTTGCAACATACATAATAAATAAAGGATTAATAGCTATAATATATGAAAAGAAACTAATAATGAATAAGGAAAAGACAACCCAAAAGAAAAACAGGCAAAGGATATGAATTAGAAAAGTCACAGAAAATATGTTAAATATTAATATGGCTAATAAACATTTGAAAAATAGTTCCAATTCACTTTTAACTAAAGAAATGAAATTAAATTATCAGCGATAGGCTCCTTCCAGAAGATGGGTGTAATTTTAAAAATATATATGAGAGGGTGTCTTAGTTTGGGCTGCTGTAACAAAGTACTATACACTGGGTGGCCTATAAACAACAGGAATTTATTTCTCACAGTTCTGGAGGCTGGAAGCCTGAGATCAGGGTGCCAGCGTGGTTGGGGTCTGGTGAGAGCTGGCAGACAACAGAGATGCACACAGCCAACTCTTCTGGATTGCAGACAGCACACTTCTTGTATACTTACTTCGTTGAAAGAGGACACGAGAGCTCTCTAGGGTCTCTTTTGCCAATGACCTAATTAACTCCTGAAGGCCCTAACTCCTAATACCGTCACGTTGGCGGTTTGAATTTCAGCATATGAATCTGAAGGGGACATAAACATGCACTCCATAACAGAGAGGTGTGTCATTGCTATTCAAGTGAAAAATTGATAGTGTCTTTAATGCAATTGATGAGGGTATGGGGAAACAGATATTTGGATATATGTTGGTACAGCTTCCTTTGGAGCATTTATCAAACTGTGCCTCTTGCTATTGTACTTGAAGGACAACTTGCCTAAGAGTAAAATTCATGGACTTTATTTTCTTCCCCTCAGAACCTTGAAGTCATTGTCCTGTTGTTAGTTTCTTACGTTGCTCTTGTTCTTTTGCCCCGGTAGCTTCATTCTTCTCAGTTGGTTCAAATTAAGTATTTTTTTTCCCCAGAAAAGGATCTTGTGTCCTTTATTCCTTGCATTCTCACTTGTTTGAGAATGTCTGTCTTTGGCTTGTATACATAAATGACAACTTGAGCAGATACAGTATTCTTGGGCTTACTCTCTGTCCCGTGAAACTGCAGCCGTTGAATTTTGCTGTGAAGCCTGAGGGACAGCCGGATTCTTCCTTCTTTTAGGTGACCTGCTTTTTCTCCTTGGATGACTGAGGAGTTCCTTTTCCATTCTTAATGTTGAATAACTTAGGATAGGTCTTGGTTTCAATTGTGCATTATCAGTTTTGCTTGGAGCATAGTAAACTCTTTTAATGTAGAGATTCAGTTCTTCAGAGTTCTTCATATCAGAAAAGTTTCTTGTGTTATATATTAAAACACCTCTTCTTTTTAATTTGTTGTGTTCTTCAAGGATGCCAATTTTCCTTTGGCTATATCTTCTTTATATGTCTTTGTTTTTTTATTATTTATTAATTTGTTTTTTTTTTTTGAGACAGGGTCTCGCTTTGTCACCTAGGCTAGAGTGCAGTGGCACAATCACAGCTCACTGCAGCCTCAACCTGTAGGCTCAAACCATCCTCCTACCTCAACCTCCCAAGTAACTGGGTCTACAGGTGTGCACCACCATGCCTGGCTAATTTTTTATTTTTTGTAGAAAAGTGTCTTGCTGTGTTGCCCAGGCTGGTCTCAAACTCCTAGACGCAAGTGGTCCTCCTGCCTTGGCCTTCCAAAGTGCTGGATGATAGGCGTGAGTTATTGTGCCCAGCCTCTTCTATATTTTTTAATTTTCTTTTAAATTTTTTAGAAAATTGACCTTTTCTCTTATTCACTATGATTGGATCATGAATTTCCTTATTTATAAGTTATGCAGTAGTGTTAATTTCGTCCCTAATTTTTCTCCTCTGCTCTATGTATCTCTTTTCATCTCATTCTGTTGTTTTATCATGCTGTCTTTGCATTCTTTTATTTAATTATTTAAGTTGTGTTTTTGAGTATTTTTTTTTCTTTCTTTCTTTCTTTCTTTTGAGAGAGAACCTCACTATGTCCCCAGGCTGGAGTGCAATGATGCAATCTCGGCTCACTGCAGCCTCTGCCTCCCGGGTTCAAGTGATTCTCCTACCTCAGCCTCCTGAGCATTTTGTATTTTTGGTAGAGATGGGGTTTCACCAGGCTGGCCAGGCTGGTCTCAAACTCCCGACTTCAGTTGATCCACTCACCTCGGCCTCCCAAAGTGCTGGGATTACAGGTGTGAGCCACCGCACCTCGCCATTTAATTCATGCTTTTAAAAACTTCTATAGCATGAAGCACTCATGGACAACTTTCTCTTCTTCTGGTGTCATTTTCAACACTCCATTCTTTATCTTTTTTTTTTTCACTTCACGGTTCCTTTCCTTCTTTGTTTCTTTTTCCCTTTCATTATGCTATGCTATATTTGCACATTTATTATATTGATGTTTTTGAGGAATTCCTCCATGATACCCCTCCAATCTTATTTAGTGTCAGGAGTAGGCACATATTCAGGCAAGACCAATCAGAGTTCTAGGACTATTGATAAGCATATGCCTTCTTTCTTTTTTATGTTGTATTGCCTTGATTTAGAATTCTCAGAAGAGTGCTTTATAAAATAGCAGTCATAGCAGCTAAGCACCCCCTCATCCTCACCATAGATTCTGAGGCTACAGATATGTAGACTAGCTTAGTCCACCCTCAAACTCTAGCTCTTAGAAAAAACAAACAAACTCCAATTCACAGGTCACCTCCTTGAGGGGCTTGCTCTGACTATCCTTCCTAAGGATACCCAACCTCTAGTTACTCTATTACAGCACTTCTGAGGAGGTCTCTGTATGTCTTCAAAGCATTTGTCACTATTTCAGAGTATCTTATTTATTTGCTTATTATTTAATATTTCTCTGACTCTTGGAACGTAAGTTTCATGAGAGAAGAGACCTGTCTGTCTTGTTGTTTCTGTATCCCCATCATCAAAAACAGGGCCAAAGAAGGTAATTGTTGTTTTAATAAACATTTATTTTCAATTTCATTATAAATCATGAAGTGAATATTCTTAAAGTATACCTTTTTGAGTCATTTAAATGATCTCTTTTTTTAAATTTTACATTAAGCTCTGGGATGCATGTGCTAAATGTGCAGGTTTGTTACGTAGTATTGCACCTATCAACCTGTCATCTAGGTTTTAAGCCCCGCATGCATTAGGTATTTGTCCTAATGCTCTCCCTCCCCTTGCCCTTAAATGATCTCTTTAGAATACATTTCCGGAAGTAAAATTACTATGTCAAGAGGTACACACATTTTATATTATGTTACCCATAGCCAAACTATTTCTAGAAATGTGGTTCACACTTATATTCTCAACAGAAGTGCAGGTGAGTGCTCATTTTCCTTACCTACAGTGGATTCAGTCAATCTTCCTAGTCTTCACCAACCTATAAGTAAAATAGTTGGTTGTTTTATTTATATTTTTTCTTTAGGCTATTAGCTATTTGTGGTTCTTACTTTGGGAATTACTCTATTACATCATGCAATTTCACCATTTTCTGTTGAGTTGTTATTTTTTTTTCTTGTTGATTTATGATCTAATTGGATATATGTTATTAGCTCTTTCATATTAAACATTTTGAACATTTTCTTTATTTGTTATTTGTCTTTCAGTCTTGTGTATGGCCTTTCTTTCTAGGCAGAATGTGTACATTTGTATGTAGTTAATATTTTCCCTTTATGCCTTCTGGGTTTGGGGATATGTTTTGAAAGACCTTCTTCACCTCCAATATTATACAAATATTTTTCCATGTTTTCTTCAAGTATTTTTATGGTTTTATGTTTTTCTTTAAGTCTAAGGAGTGAGGTAGGGATACAGCTTTACTTTTTTCCAAATGACTGGCCAGTTACTCCAAAATCATTTGCTGAATTCAGTGTCTCTCCACTGATAGCATTCAGTGATTATGTATCATGTGGTAGATACTTACTAAATTCTCTACATACGTAATCTAGTTTAATCCTTACATCAAGTGGTGACAAAATGAGATTTACATTTATAGCACACAGGCACACAAAGTTTGTCTTTAACGTAGAAAATAGATTGGCGAGGTATAGATAGATAACACAGGATTTATTATGGGAATCAGCTCATGCAATTATGGAAGCCAAGAAGTTCCATAATATGTCTTATACAAGCTGTAGAACCTGGAAAGCTGGTGGTGTAGTATATCTGAGTCCAAGAGAACTGAGAGAGCCAGTGATATAAGTCCCGAAGTCAGAAGTCCCAAGAACTCTGATATCTGAGGGCAGGAGAAGATAGGTGTTGCAGGCTCAAAAGAGAGAAAGTGAATCCACCCTTCCTCCACCTTTTTGTTCCATCTGAGCCCTCAATGATGGGATGATGCCAGCCCACACTGGTAACGGTGGATATTCTTTACTCAATCTACTGATTCAAATGTTAATCTCTTCCAGAAACACTCTCACAGACACACCCAGAAATAATGTTTTGCTAGCCATCTGAGCATCCCTTAGCTCAGTTAAGTTGACATATAAAATTAACTGTTTCAATGGAGGAAATAACAATTGCAGGAAGGCCCATTATTTATGTCATCCAGGCAAGGGGCTCCTTTGAAGCTCCGTATTCTAGCACCTTACGGTGCATGGCACATGGTCGGTAACAAGTAGAATGAAACTTGTCTGTGAAAAATGATAGTGACTTGAACAGGTGTCAAGATGGAAAAAAGTGAAAAACTTTGAGAAACAATTTGAGACAGAATTAACAGGTCTTTGTGGTTATTTAAATGTGGGGAGATATGAGAGCAGTAAATGTCAAAGATGGCTCAGTTTTCTGGCAGCGATAGATTTAATGGAATATTGATGAGTTTACTTTTGAACAGTCTGAGTTAAGGGTACCTTGGAGATATCCATTTGAAGATATCAGGTAAGCAGTCAGATAGATCAATCCGAAACTCCAACAACAAGGTATAAGTTTGAGGAGCATATGCATGTTGATAGTAATTGAAGCCATAGAAAAAGTTAAAATTACTTAAGGAAGGGATATTGAATGAAAAGAGAAGCACTCCTAGGAAAGATCCCTGAAAAACTCTCATGAAGGTTTAATAGAACACGAAGAAGGAGTCAGCAAAAATGCTTGCAAAAGGGCAGCCAGAGAAATAAGAGGAATTGGGAGAGTGTGGTGTTTTAGAAGACAGGAAAGAGTATAGTTAAGGAGAGAGTTCAAATAAATTCTAAAAGAGCAAATGAAATGATGGGCCATGAACTGTAAGCCAGACAAATGGGGAGGTGAAGACAAGGACAGAGTAACAGAAAGAAAGGAGTCAACAAACTGATATTCAAATGAAAGGGAAGAATAGTTGCAGTTGGACTAGCTTGATAATGAGCTGGAAGCATAGCTGCTTGTGGTCAGAAAGTAGACTATTTGAATTAGTGATTTTAGAAGTAGAGACAGGCTGGGTGTGGTGGCTCAAGCCTGTAATCCCAGCACTTTGGGAGGCCGAGGCAGGCGGATCACAAGGTTGACCATCCTGGCCAACATGGTGAAACCCCACCTCTACTAAAAAATACAAAAATTAGCTGGGCATGGTGGTTCGCACCTGTAGTCCCAGCTGAGAGAGGCTGAGGCAGGAGAATTGCTAGAATCCAGGAGGCGGAGATTGCAGTGAGCCAAGATTGCACCGCTGCACTCCAGCCTGGCACCTGGCAACAGAGCAAGACTCTGTCGTCTCAAAAAAAAAAAAAAAAAAAGAAGTATAGAGAGTTTTAGGCCATGATGACAAGATCCAGGGGGTGACCGTGATGGGGGGTGGTTGAATAGCATTGAAGGAGGATACGGGGATACTGTGGGTCTTTCTTGAGGACTCTAAAGTCACTTAGGATGGTGGCAGTACTCATGGCACAAAAGAAGACGGTAAGCCAAGTGCCACTGTCTTCCATGAATAATAAGGCACACACAGGAGGAAGGGAGATTACAGTTACCAATCCTGGAGAGAGTAGCAGGAGTTTTTACAAAAGCATGGAAAAGCAGTGGACTCTAAGTAGCACTGGGAAGTATCCTCATCTCCTGACAGTACATGGATGTGAGAATATGAGCAGATTTCTCTTGAGGGAGCTGCAGGGAAAGTGGTATAGAGAGAGACCCAGGTTTAGCTAAGGCATCAGGTGGAAGGAACATTCAGAGGGAAGTGTTTGAGGGCATGGGGGAGTTGAAATTCCAAAGAGCAAATGGGAGATTTTGGCAGGGATAGAAGGATTGGATACTTCCACACTTAAGGAAGTATGTAGCATTTTAGGAATGATAGTTCATGTAGGACAAATATGGGAAGAGACAAGCTGTTTGTATTTGGGGCTTTGACCTATGAAAATAGGAATGAAACTTTATAGATTTAGCCTCACTTAGCCCTCAGAGAAGAGTGGACACAAGGGCTAATAAAAGTCAGCTGTGATCCACGAAGTCCTGCAAATATTTCTTTTCACACAGAGATATGATTAGTCATAGGAGATGCAGCAGAGGATAATCGCAGGGAGCAAAAAAGCTTGAAGTTTAAGGTTCTTTGAGGAGAGGGATGAATAGTGACCCTAAGAAGATTGGATGAGACCAGGATCCACTGGTACCCTGCTTAATCAAGGCCTGGAGGTCTTGATGTTTAAAGCTTGGGTTAGGGTAGCTGTGAAAGGGGGGACTTCAGAGTGGCCCAGGAGTGTTTTAGCAGTGTGTACACTAAAATTGGAATGATACAGAGATTAGCATGGCTCCCTGCACAAGGATGACAAAAAAATTTGTGAAGCCTTTCATATTTAAAAAAGAAAAAAGAATGGCCTTTTCTTGACCCTAGATCCACAGCTGCAGATATAGTTTAGAACTTCGTATATCTGTTGTATTACAAGTTTTCTTTTCACTCCTCAAGTATAGAAATAATGCCTAAACTATTATTTTTAAACATTTTCACTTGTTTTGTTTTTGCAGGTTAAACGTTTAAATTATTTGGGCCATTTCCCCTAAATTTCACTCTTATTTTAGCATATTATATATTTGCTTAAATTATTTGTTTATTTATTTATTTTTGAGGCAGAGTCTGTCTCTGTCTTTCAGGCAGGAGTGCAGTGGCGAGATCTCAGCTTACTGCAATCTCCACCTCCCAGGTTCAAACAATTCTTCTGCCTCAGCCTCCAGAGTAGCTGGGACTACAGGCATGCACCACCATGCCCAGCTAATTTTTGTATTTTTGGTAGAGACAGGGTTTCACCATACTGGACCAGGCTGGCGTCGAACTCCTGACCTCGTGATCCACTTGCCTCAGCCTCCCGAAGTGTTGGGGTTACAGGCGTGAGCCACTGTGCCCAGCTATATTTGCCTAATTTTTAATATAAGTAATTGTTTTTATTAAGTTAATGTGCACACTAAACACTGGTTTCGTGTTGGTATAGTAATAGAATTCAGAAGTCTTAACAAAACTGAAAGTTGTCACACTTCCGGAGGTAAAGTATAAAGCTTAGTTTTTAATTTGTCCTTTCCTTGCCAGCACCTTATAGAATCAATAGAAAATACATTAGCAGAGCTAGGCCAGTATCGTACACAGTACACTTTCCTTACCACCCTCAGCTCCTTGTAACTTCTTGCTCCATTGAATTTCTGAGAACCTTTTTGTCTCTATATTCCATTATTTTCTCACTGTGGAAGCTCTTTGTTTTTTACCTACATATAATCAATTCTAAGATGCATATTTTCCCACATTTTCACAGCTCT